>NC_091237.1:6566553-6725192 GCF_040958095.1 Procambarus clarkii | reverse complement strand
CAAATCACATATCGTGATACTACATGAAATAGTATCGAAATATTGGTAAAAATGAATATATTTACGTAATATCAAACTACATGAAAAACGTGAAAAAAGTCACTATATAACCATATTTGAGGATTTTAACTTCATATCATAGAGCGAGGTTTCGTATGATTTAGATCCAAGAAAAGACATATGACAATGTTGTTTCCAATACAAATGATAAAAAACAATGTGTTTTCATTAGAATTAACTATAATGTTCTTGATTTTCCGTTTATATTAACGATGGAAGATGTACACGTAAAACCGCTCTAATCCGGCTGAAACGGCGATATATGCAATAAAAACCGAACTTCTCCCCTTTTAAATATCTTACTCAGTATTTTAACGAGAAACAAATAGATGATTGAAAATGAAGTATTTAAGGTTATTATCTAATCAATTATGTGTTTGCATCATTTTTATCGTATATATATATGAATTAATACCCATGGAAGGAAAATTCACAAAAACGTGGAAAACGGCAAAATATTGCCTAATTCGATGATATTTTGTTTAAATCACATGAAGGAAAAGGAGATGATAAACGTCAAAATATTGCTATATTCGATGATTTTTCGTACGAAACAAAATGCAAGAAAACTTGCTTAAAATGCAATATTATGCGAAATTCTGAGATTTGAAGGCCAAATCACATATCGTGATACTACATGAAATAGTATCGAAATATTGGTAAAAATGAATATATTTACGTAATATCAAACTACATGAAAAACGTGAAAAAAGTCACTATATAACCATATTTGAGGATTTTAACTTCAAATCATAGAGCGAGGTTTCATATTATTTAGATCCAAGAAAAGACATATGACAATGTTGTTTCCAATACAAATGATAAAAAACAATGTGTTTTCATTAGAATTAACTATAATGTTCTTGATTTTCCATTTATATTAACGATGGAAGATGTACACGTAAAACCGCTCTAATCCGGCTGAAACGTCGATATATGCAATAAAAACCGAACTTCTCCCCTTTTAAATATCTTACTCAGTATTTTAACGAGAAACAAATAGATGATTGAAAATGAAGTATTTAAGGTTATTATCTAATCAATTATGTGTTTGCATCATTTTTATCGTATATATATATGAATTAATACCCATGGACGGAAAATTCACAAAAACGTGGAAAACGGCAAAATATTGCCTAATTCGATGATATTTTGTTTAAATCACATGAAGGAAAAGGAGATGATAAACGTCAAAATATTGCTATATTCGATGATTTTTCGTACGAAACAAAATGCAAGAAAACTTGCTTAAAATGCAATATTATGCGAAATTCTGAGATTTGAAGGCCAAATCACATATCTTGATACTACATGAAATAGTATCGAAATATTGGTAAAAATGAATATATTTACGTAATATCAAACTACATGAAAACGTGAAAAAAGTCACTATATAACCATATTTGAGGATTTTAACTTCAAATCATAGAGCGAGGCTTCGTATTATTTAGATCCAAGAAAAGACATATGACAATGTTGTTTCCAATACAAATGATAAAAAACAATGTGTTTTCATTAGAATTAACTATAATGTTCTTGATTTTCCGTTTATATTAACGATGGAAGATGTACACGTAAAACCGCTCTAATCCGGCTGAAACGTCGATATATGCAATAAAAACCGAACTTCTCCCCTTTTCAATATCTTACTCAGTATTTTAACGAGAAACAAATAGATGATTGAAAATGAAGTATTTAAGGTTATTATCTAATCAATTATGTGTTTGCATCATTTTTATCGTATATATATATGAATTAATACCCATGGACGGAAAATTCACAAAAACGTGGAAAACGGCAAAATATTGCCTAATTCGATGATATTTTGTTTAAATCACATGAAGGAAAAGGAGATGATAAACGTCAAAATATTGCTATATTCGATGATTTTTCGTACGAAACAAAATGCAAGAAAACTTGCTTAAAATGCAATATTATGCGAAATTCTGAGATTTGAAGGCCAAATCACATATCGTGATACTGCATGAAATAGTATCGAAATATTGGTTAAAATGAATATATTTACGTAATATCAAACTACATGAAAAACGTGAAAAAAGTCACTATATAACCATATTTGAGGATTTTAACTTCAAATCATAGAGCGAGGCTTCGTATTATTTAGATCCAAGAAAAGACATATGACAATGTTGTTTCCAATACAAATGATAAAAAACAATGTGTTTTCATTAGAATTAACTATAATGTTCTTGATTTTCCGTTTATATTAACGATGGAAGATGTACACGTAAAACCGCTCTAATCCGGCTGAAACGTCGATATATGCAATAAAAACCGAACTTCTCCCCTTTTCAATATCTTACTCAGTATTTTAACGAGAAACAAATAGATGATTGAAAATGAAGTATTTAAGGTTATTATCTAATCAATTATGTGTTTGCATCATTTTTATCGCATATATATATGAATTAATACCCATGGACGGAAAATTCACAAAAACGTGGAAAACGGCAAAATATTGCCTAATTCGATGATATTTTGTTTAAATCACATGAAGGAAAAGGAGATGATAAACGTCAAAATATTGCTATATTCGATGATTTTTCGTACGAAACAAAATTCAAGAAAACTTGCTTAAAATGCAATATTATGCGAAATTCTGAGATTTGAAGGCCAAATCACATATCGTGATACTACATGAAATAGTATCGAAATATTGGTAAAAATGAATATATTTACGTAATATCAAACTACATGAAAAACGTGAAAAAAGTCACTATATAACCATATTTGAGGATTTTAACTTCAAATCATAGAGCGAGGTTTCGTATTATTTAGATCCAAGGAAAGACATATGACAATGTTGTTTCCGATACAAATGATAAAAAACAATGTGTTTTCATTAGAATTAACTATAATGTTCTTGATTTTCCGTTTATATTAACGATGGAAGATGTACACGTAAAACCGCTCTAATCCGGCTGAAACGTCGATATATGCAATAAAAACCGAACTTCTCCCCTTTTCAATATCTTACTCAGTATTTTAACGAGAAACAAATAGATGATTGAAAATGAAGTATTTAAGGATATTATCTAATCAATTATGTGTTTGCATCATTTTTATCGTATATATATATGAATTAATACCCATGGACGGAAAATTCACAAAAACGTGGAAAACGGCAAAATATTGCCTAATTCGATGATATTTTGTTTAAATCACATGAAGGAAAAGGAGATGATAAACGTCAAAATATTGCTATATTCGATGATTTTTCGTACGAAACAAAATGCAAGAAAACTTGCTTAAAATGCAATATAATGCGAAATTCTGAGATTTGAAGGCCAAATCACATATCGTGATACTACATGAAGTAGTATCGAAATATTAGTAAAAATGAATATATTTACGTAATATCAAACTACATGAAAAACGTGAAAAAAGTCACTATATAACCATATTTGAGGATTTTAACTTCAAATCATAGAGCGAGGCTTCGTATTATTTAGATCCAAGAAAAGACATATGACAATGTTGTTTCCAATACAAATGATAAAAAATAATGTGTTTTCATTAGAATTAACTATAATGTTCTTGATTTTCCGTTTATATTAACGATGGAAGATGTACACGTAAAACCGCTCTAATCCGGCTGAAACGTCGATATATGCAATAAAAGCCGAACTTCTCCCCTTTTCAATATCTTACTCAGTATTTTAACGAGAAACAAATAGATGATTGAAAATGAAGTATTTAAGGTTATTATCTAATCAATTATGTGTTTGCATCATTTTTATCGTATATATATATAAATTAATACCCATGGACGGAAAATTCACAAAAACGTGGAAAACGGAAAAATATTGCCTAATTAGATGATATTTTGTTTAAATCACATGAAGGAAAAGGAGATGATAAACGTTAAAATATTGCTAAATTCGTTGATTTTTCGTACGAAGCAAAATGCAAGAAAACTTGCTTAAAATGCAATATTATGCGAAATTCTGAGATTTGAAGGCCAAATCACATATCGTGATACTACATGAAATAGTATCGAAATATTGGTAAAAATGAATATATTTACGTAATACCAAACTACATGAAAAACGTGAAAAAAGTCACTATATAACCATATTTGAGGATTTTAACTTCGAATCATAGAGCGAGGTTTCATATTATTTAGATCCAAGAAAAGACATATGACAATGTTGTTTCCAATACAAATGATAAAAAACAATGTGTTTTCATTAGAATTAACTATAATGTTCTTGATTTTCCATTTATATTAACGATGGAAGATGTACACGTAAAACCGCTCTAATCCGGCTGAAACGTCGATATATGCAATAAAAACCGAACTTCTCCCCTTTTTAATATCTTACTCAGTATTTTAACGAGAAACAAATAGATGATTGAAAATGAAGTATTTAAGGTTATTATCTAATCAATTATGTGTTTGCATCATTTTTATCGTATATATATGAATTAAAACCCATGGACTGAAAATTCACAAAAACGTGGAAAACGGCAAAATATTGCCTAATTCGATGATATTTTGTTTAAATCACATGAAGGAAAAGGAGATGATAAACGTCAAAATATTGCTATATTCGATGATTTTTCGTACGAAACAAAATGCAAGAAAACTTGCTTAAAATGCAATATTATGCGAAATTCTGAGATTTGAAGGCCAAATCACATATCGTGATACTACATGAAATAGTATCGAAATATTGGTAAAAATGAATATATTTACGTAATATCAAACTACATGAAAAACGTGAAAAAAGTCACTATATAACCATATTTGAGGATTTTAACTTCATATCATAGAGCGAGGTTTCGTATTATTTAGATCCAAGAAAAGACATATGACAATGTTGTTTCCAATACAAATGATAAAAAACAATGTGTTTTCATTAGAATTAACTATAATGTTCTTGATTTTCCGTTTATATTAACGATGGAAGATGTACACGTAAAACCGCTCTAATCCGGCTGAAACGGCGATATATGCAATAAAAACCGAACTTCTCCCCTTTTAAATATCTTACTCAGTATTTTAACGAGAAACAAATAGATGATTGAAAATGAAGTATTTAAGGTTATTATCTAATCAATTATGTGTTTGCATCATTTTTATCGTATATATATGAATTAATACCCATGGAAGGAAAATTCACAAAAACGTGGAAAACGGCAAAATATTGCCTAATTCGATGATATTTTGTTTAAATCACATGAAGGAAAAGGAGATGATAAACGTCAAAATATTGCTATATTCGATGATTTTTCGTACGAAACAAAATGCAAGAAAACTTGCTTAAAATGCAATATTATGCGAAATTCTGAGATTTGAAGGCCAAATCACATATCGTGATACTACATGAAATAGTATCGAAATATTGGTAAAATTGAATATATTTACGTAATATCAAACTACATGAAAACGTGAAAAAAGTCACTATATAACCATATTTGAGGATTTTAACTTCAAATCATAGAGCGAGGCTTCGTATTATTTAGATCCAAGAAAAGACATATGACAATGTTGTTTCCAATACAAATGATAAAAAACAATGTGTTTTCATTAGAATTAACTATAATGTTCTTGATTTTCCGTTTATATTAACGATGGAAGATGTACACGTAAAACCGCTCTAATCCGGCTGAAACGTCGATATATGCAATAAAAACCGAACTTCTCCCCTTTTCAATATCTTACTCAGTATTTTAACGAGAAACAAATAGATGATTGAAAATGAAGTATTTAAGGTTATTATCTAATCAATTATGTGTTTGCATCATTTTTATCGTATATATATATGAATTAATACCCATGGACGGAAAATTCACAAAAACGTGGAAAACGGCAAAATATTGCCTAATTCGATGATATTTTGTTTAAATCACATGAAGGAAAAGGAGATGATAAACGTCAAAATATTGCTATATTCGATGATTTTTCGTACGAAACAAAATGCAAGAAAACTTGCTTAAAATGCAATATTATGCGAAATTCTGAGATTTGAAGGCCAAATCACATATCGTGATACTACATGAAATAGTATCGAAATATTGGTAAAAATGAATATATTTACGTAATATCAAACTACATGAAAAACTTGAAAAAAGTCACTATATAACCATATTTGAGGATTTTAACTTCAAATCATAGAGCGAGGTTTCATATTATTTAGATCCAAGAAAAGACATATGACAATGTTGTTTCCAATACAAATGATAAAAAACAATGTGTTTTCATTAGAATTAACTATAATGTTCTTGATTTTCCATTTATATTAACGATGGAAGATGTACACGTAAAACCGCTCTAATCCGGCTGAAACGTCGATATATGCAATAAAAACCGAACTTCTCCCCTTTTAAATATCTTACTCAGTATTTTAACGAGAAACAAATAGATGATTGAAAATGAAGTATTTAAGGTTATTATCTAATCAATTATGTGTTTGCATCATTTTTATCGTATATATATATGAATTAATACCCATGGACGGAAAATTCACAAAAACGTGGAAAACGGCAAAATATTGCCTAATTCGATGATATTTTGTTTAAATCACATGAAGGAAAAGGAGATGATAAACGTCAAAATATTGCTATATTCGATGATTTTTCGTACGAAACAAAATGCAAGAAAACTTGCTTAAAATGCAATATTATGCGAAATTCTGAGATTTGAAGGCCAAATCACATATCGTGATACTACATGAAATAGTATCGAAATATTGGTAAAAATGAATATATTTACGTAATATCAAACTACATGAAAACGTGAAAAAAGTCACTATATAACCATATTTGAGGATTTTAACTTCAAATCATAGAGCGAGGCTTCGTATTATTTAGATCCAAGAAAAGACATATGACAATGTTGTTTCCAATACAAATGATAAAAAACAATGTGTTTTCATTAGAATTAACTATAATGTTCTTGATTTTCCGTTTATATTAACGATGGAAGATGTACACGTAAAACCGCTCTAATCCGGCTGAAACGTCGATATATGCAATAAAAACCGAACTTCTCCCCTTTTCAATATCTTACTCAGTATTTTAACGAGAAACAAATAGATGATTGAAAATGAAGTATTTAAGGTTATTATCTAATCAATTATGTGTTTGCATCATTTTTATCGTATATATATATGAATTAATACCCATGGACGGAAAATTCACAAAAACGTGGAAAACGGCAAAATATTGCCTAATTCGATGATATTTTGTTTAAATCACATGAAGGAAAAGGAGATGATAAACGTCAAAATATTGCTATATTCGATGATTTTTCGTACGAAACAAAATGCAAGAAAACTTGCTTAAAATGAAATATTATGCGAAATTCTGAGATTTGAAGGCCAAATCACATATCGTGATACTGCATGAAATAGTATCGAAATATTGGTAAAAATGAATATATTTACGTAATATCAAACTACATGAAAAACGTGAAAAAAGTCACTATATAACCATATTTGAGGATTTTAACTTCAAATCATAGAGCGAGGTTTCATATTATTTAGATCCAAGAAAAGACATATGACAATGTTGTTTCCAATACAAATGATAAAAAACAATGTGTTTTCATTAGAATTAACTATAATGTTCTTGATTTTCCATTTATATTAACGATGGAAGCTGTACACGTAAAACCACTCTAATCCGGCTGAAACGTCGATATATGCAATAAAAACCGAACTTCTCCCCTTTTCAATATCTTACTCAGTATTTTAACGAGAAACAAATAGATGATTGAAAATGAAGTATTTAAGGTTATTATCTAATCAATTATGTGTTTGCATCATTTTTATCGTATATATATATGAATTAATACCCATGGACGGAAAATTCACAAAAACGTGGAAAACGGCAAAATATTGTCTAATTCGATGATATTTTGTTTAAATCACATGAAGGAAAAGGAGATGATAAACGTCAAAATATTGCTATATTCGATGATTTTTCGTACGAAACAAAATGCAAGAAAACTTGCTTAAAATGCAATATTATGCGAAATTCTGAGATTTGAAGGCCAAATCACATATCGTGATACTACATGAAATAGTATCGAAATATTAGTAAAAATGAATATATTTATGTAATATCAAACTACATGAAAAACGTGAAAAAAGTCACTATATAACCATATTTGAGGATTTTAACTTCAAATCATAGAGCGAGGCTTCGTATTATTTAGATCCAAGAAAAGACATATGACAATGTTGTTTCCAATACAAATGATAAAAAACAATGTGTTTTCATTAGAATTAACTATAATGTTCTTGATTTTCCGTTTATATTAACGATGGAAGATGTACATGTAAAACCGCTCTAATCCGGCTGAAACGTCGATATATGCAATAAAAACCGAACTTCTCCCCTTTTCAATATCTTACTCAGTATTTTAACGAGAAACAAATAGATGATTGAAAATGAAGTATTTAAGGTTATTATCTAATCAATTATGTGTTTGCATCATTTTTATCGTATATATATATCAATTAATACCCATGGACGGAAAATTCACAAAAACGTGGAAAACGGCAAAATATTGCCTAATTCGATGATATTTTGTTTAAATCACATGAAGGAAAAGGAGATGATAAACGTCAAAATATTGCTATATTCGATGATTTTTCGTACGAAACAAAATGCAAGAAAACTTGCTTAAAATGCAATATTATGCGAAATTCTGAGATTTGAAGGCCAAATCACATATCGTGATACTGCATGAAATAGTATCGAAATATTGGTAAAAATGAATATATTTACGTAATATCAAACTACATGAAAAACGTGAAAAAAGTCACTATATAACCATATTTGAGGATTTTAACTTCAAATCATAGAGCGAGGTTTCATATTATTTAGATCCAAGAAAAGACATATGACAATGTTGTTTCCAATACAAATGATAAAAATCAATGTGTTTTCATTAGAATTAACTAAAATGTTCCTGATTTTCCGTTTATATTACCGTCGGAAGATGTACACGTAAAACTGCTCTAATCCGGCTGAAACGTCGATATATGCAATAAAAACCGAACTTCTCCCCTTTTTAATATCCTACTCAGTATTTCAACGAGAAACAAATAGATGATTAAAGGTGAAGTATTTAAGTTTATTATCTAATCAATTACGTGTTTGCATCATTTTTATCATATATTTAATGAATTAATACCAATAAACTGAAAATTCACAAAAACGTGGAAAAACGGCAAAATATTGCCTAATTCGATCATATTTTGTTTAAATTACTTAAAGGAAAAGGGGACGATAAACGTCAAAATATTGCTAAATTCGATGATGTTTAGTATGAAACAAAATGCAAGAAAGCTTGCTGAAAATGCAATATTATGCGAAAATCTGAGATATGAAGGCCAAATCACATATCGTGATACTACATGAAATAGTATCGAAATATTGGTAAAAATGAATATATTTACGTAATATCAAACTACATGAAAAACGTGAAGAGAGTCACTATTATTCCAAATTTGTGGATTTTAAATTCGAATCATAGAGCGAAGTTTCGTATTATTTAGATCCAAGAAAAGACATATGACAATGTTGTTTCCAATACAAATGATAAAAATCAATGTGTTTTCATTAGAATTAACTAAAATGTTCCTGATTTTCCGTTTATATTGCCGATGGAAGATGTACACGTAAAACCGCTCAATTCCGGCTGAAACGTCGATATATGCAATAAAAACCGAACTTCTCCCCTTTTCAATATCTTACTCAGTATTTCAACGAGAAACAAATAGATGATTAAAGGTGAAGTATTTAAGTTTATTATCTAATCAATTACGTGTTTGCATCATTTTTATCGTATATTTAATGAATTAATACCAATAAACTGAAAATTAAAAAAAACGTGGAAAAATGGCAAAATATTGCCTAATTCGATGATATTTTGTTTAAATCACATAGAGTAACAGAAATAAACGTCAAAATATTGCTAAATTCGATGATGTTTAGTACGAAACAAAATGCAAGAAAGCTTGCTTAAAATGCAACATTTTGCGAAAATCTGAGATATGAAGGCCAAATTACATATCGTAATACTACATGAAATAGTATCGAAATATTGGTAAAAATGAATATATTTACGTAATATCAAACTACATAAAAAACGTGAAAAAACGTCAATATTTTTCAAAATTTGAGGATTTTAACTTCGAATCATAGAGCGATGTTTCGTATTATTTAGATCAAAGAAAAGATATATGACAATGTTGTTTCCAATAACAATGATAAAAATCAATGTGTTTTCATTAGAATTAACTAAAATGTTCCTGATTTTCCGTTTATATTACCGACGGAAGATGTACACGTAAAACAGCTCTAATCCGGTTGAAACGTCGATATATGCATTACAACCCGAACTTCTCCCCTTTTCAATATCGTACTCAGTATTTCAACGAGAAACAAATAGATGATTAAAGGTGAAGTATTTAAGTTAATTATCTAATCAATTACGTGATTGCATCATTTTTATCGTATATTTAATGAATTAATACCAATAAACTGAAAATTCACCAAAAACGTGGAAAAACGGCAAAATAATGCCTAATTCGATGATATTTTGTTTAAATCACATAAAGGAAAAGGGGATGATAAGCGTCAAAATATAGCTAAATTCGATGATGTTTAGTATGAAACAAAATGCAAGAATACTTGCTGAAAATGCAATATTATGCGAAAATCTGAGATATGAAGGCCAAATCACATATCGTGATACTACATGAAATAGTATCGAAATATTGGTAAAAATGAATATATTTACGTAATATCAAACTACATGAAAAACGTGAAGAGAGTCACTATTATTTCAAATTTGTGGATTTTAACTTCGAATCATAGAGCGAGGTTTCGTATTATTTAGATCCAAGAAAAGATATATGACAATGTTGTTTCCAATACAAATGATAAAAATCAATGTGTTTTCATTAGAATTAACTAAAATGTTCCTGATTTTCCGTTTATATTACCGTCGGAAGATGTACACGTAAAACTGCTCTAATCCGGCTGAAACGTCGATATATGCAATAAAAACCGAACTTCTCCCCTTTTTAATATCCTACTCAGTATTTCAACGAGAAACAAATAGATGATTAAATGTGAAGTATTTAAGTTTATTATCTAATCAATTACGTGTTTGCATCATTTTTATCATATATTTAATGAATTAATACCAATAAACTGAAAATTCACAAAAACGTGGAAAAACGGCAAAATATTGCCTAATTCGATCATATTTTGTTTAAATTACTTAAAGGAAAAGGGGACGATAAACGTCAAAATATTGCTAAATTCGATGATGTTTAGTATGAAACAAAATGCAAGAAAGCTTGCTGAAAATGCAATATTATGCGAAAATCTGAGATATGAAGGCCAAATCACATATCGTGATACTACATGAAATAGTATCGAAATATTGGTAAAAATGAATATATTTACGTAATATCAAACTACATGAAAAACGTGAAGAGAGTCACTATTATTCCAAATTTGTGGATTTTAAATTCGAATCATAGAGCGAAGTTTCGTATTATTTAGATCCAAGAAAAGACATATGACAATGTTGTTTCCAATACAAATGATAAAAATCAATGTGTTTTCATTAGAATTAACTAAAATGTTCCTGATTTTCCGTTTATATTACCGATGGAAGATGTACACGTAAAACCGCTCAATTCCGGCTGAAACGTCGATATATGCAATGAAAACCGAACTTCTCCCCTTTTCAATATCTTACTCAGTATTTCAACGAGAAACAAATAGATGATTAGAGGTGAAGTATTTAAGTTTATTATCTAATCAATTACGTGTTTTCATCATTTTTATCGTATATTTAATGAATTAATACCAATAAACTGAAAATTCACAAAAACGTGGAAAAATGGCAAAATATTGCCTAATTCGATGATATTTTGTTTAAATCACATAAAGGAACAGAAATAAACGTCAAAATATTGCTAAATTCGAAGATGTTTAGTACGAAACAAAATGCAAGAAAGCTTGCTTAAAATGCAATATTATGCGAAAATCTGAGATATGAAGGCCAAATTACATATCGTGATACTACATGAAATAGTATCGAAATATTGGTAAAAATGAATATATTTACGTAATATCAAACTACATAAAAAACATGAAAAAACGTCAATATTATTCCAAATTTGAGGATTTGAATTTCGAATCATAGAGCGAAGTTTCGTATTATTTAGATCAAAGAAAAGATATATGACAATGTTGTTTCCAATACAAATGATAAAAATCAATGTGTTTTCATTAGAATTAACTAAAATGTTCCTGATTTTCCGTTTATATTACCGACGGAAGATGTACACGTAAAACCGCTCTAATCCGGCTGAAACGTCGATATATGCAATACAACCGAACTTCTCCCCTTTTTAATATCTTACTCAGTATTTCAACGAGAAACAAATAGATGATTAAAGGTGAAGTATTTAAGTTTATTATCTAATCAATTACGTGATTGCATCATTTTTATCGTATATTTAATGAATTAATACCAATAAACTGAAAATTCACAAAAACGTGGAAAAACGGCAAAATATTGCCTAATTCGATGATATTTTGTTTAAATCACATAAAGGAAAAGGGGATGATAAGCGTCAAAATATAGCTAAATTCGATGATGTTAAGTATGAAACAAAATGCAAGAAAACTTGCTGAAAATGCAATATTATGCGAAAATCTGAGATATGAAGGCCAAATCACATATCGTGATACTACATGAAATAGTATCGAAATATTGGTAAAAATGAATATATTTACGTAATATCAAACTACATGAAAAACGTGAAGAGAGTCACTATTATTTCAAATTTGTGGATTTTAACTTCGAATCATAGAGCGAGGTTTCGTATTATTTAGATCCAAGAAAAGATATATGACAATGTTGTTTCCAATACAAATGATAAAAATCAATGTGTTTTCATTAGAATTAACTAAAATGTTCCTGATTTTCCGTTTATATTTCCGACGGAAGATGTACACGTAAAACTGCTCTAATCCGGCTGAAACGTCGATATATGCAATAAAAACCGAACTTCTCCCCTTTTTAATATCTTACTCAGTATTTCAACGAGAAACAAATAGATGATTAAAGGTGAAGTATTTAAGTTTATTATCTAATCAATTACGTGATTGCATCATTTTTATCGTATATTTAATGAATTAATACCAATAAACTGAAAATTCACAAAAACGTGGAAAAACGGCAAAATATTGCCTAATTCGATGATATTTTGTTTAAATCACATAAAGGAAAAGGGGATGATAAGCGTCAAAATATAGCTAAATTCGATGATGTTAAGTATGAAACAAAATGCAAGAAAACTTGCTGAAAATGCAATATTATGCGAAAATCTGAGATATGAAGGCCAAATCACATATCGTGATACTACATGAAATAGTATCGAAATATTGGTAAAAATGAATATATTTACGTAATATCAAACTACATGAAAAACGTGAAGAGAGTCACTATTATTTCAAATTTGTGGATTTTAACTTCGAATCATAGAGCGAGGTTTCGTATTATTTAGATCCAAGAAAAGATATATGACAATGTTGTTTCCAATACAAATGATAAAAATCAATGTGTTTTCATTAGAATTAACTAAAATGTTCCTGATTTTCCGTTTATATTACCGACGGAAGATGTACACGTAAAACCGCTCTAATCCGGCTGAAACGTCGATATATGCAATACAACCGAACTTCTCCCCTTATTAATATCTTACTCAGTATTTCAACGAGAAACAAATAGATGATTAAAGGTGAAGTATTTAAGTTTATTATCTAATCAATTACGTGTTTGCATCATTTTTATCGTATATTTAATGAATTAATACCAATAAACTGAAAATTCACAAAAACGAGGAAAAACGGCAAAATATTGCCTAATTCGATGATATTTTGTTTAAATCACATAAAGGAAAAGAAATAAACGTCAAAATATTGCCTAATTCGATGATGTTTATTACGAAACAAAATGCAAGAAAGCTTGCTTAAAATGCAATATTATGCGAAAATCTGAGATATGAATAGTATCGAAATATTGGTAAAAATTTATATATTTACGTAATATCAAACTACATGAAAAACGTGAAGAGAGTAACTATTATTCCAAATTTGTGGATTTTAACTTCGAATCATAAAGCGAGGTTTCGTATTATTTAGATCCAAGAAAAGACATATGACAATGTTGTTTCCAATACAAATGATAAAAATCAATGTGTTTTCATTAGAATTAAATAAAATGTTCCTGATTTTCCGTTTATATTGCCGATGGAAGATGTACACGTAAAACCGCTCAATTCCGGCTGAAACGTCGATATATGCAATAAAAACCGAACGTCTCCCCTTTTCAATATCTTACTCAGTATTTCAACGAGAAACAAATAGATGATTAGATGTGAAGTATTTAAGTTTATTATCTAATCAATTACGTGTTTGCATCATTTTTATCGTATATTTAATGAATTAATACCAATAAACTGAAAATTCACAAAAACGTGGAAAAATGGCAAAATATTGCCTAATTCGATGATATTTTGTTTAAATCACATAAAGGAACAGAAATAAACGTCAAAATATTGCTAAATTCGATGATGTTTAGTACGAAACAAAATGCAAGAAAGCTTGCTTAAAATGCAATATTATGCGAAAATCTGAGATATGAAGGCCAAATTACATATCGTGATACTACATGAAATAGTATCGAAATATTGGTAAAAATGAATATATTTACGTAATATCAAACTACATAAAAAACGTGAAAAAACGTCAATATTATTCCAAATTTGAGGATTTTAACTTCGAATCATAGAGCGAAGTTTCGTATCATTTAGATCAAAGAAAATATATATGACAATGTTGTTTCCAATACAAATGATAAAAATCAATGTGTTTTCATTAGAATTAACTAAAATGTTCCTGATTTTGATGAGATATGAAGGCCAAATCACATTTCGTGATACTACATGAAATAGTATCGATATATTGGTAAAAATTAATATATTTACGTAATATCAAACTACATAAAAACGTGAAAACAGTCAATATTATTCCAAATTTGAGGATTTTAACTTCGAATCATAGAGCGAGGTTTCGTATAATTTAGATCCAAGAAAAGACATATGACAATGTTGTTTCCAAAACAAATGATAAAAATCAATGTGTTTTCATTAGAATTAACTAAAATGTTCCTGATTTTCCGTTTATATTACCGATGGAAGATGTACACGGAAAACCACTCTTTTCCGGCTGAAACGTCGATATATGCAATAAAAACCGAACTTCTCCCCTTTTGAATATCTTACTCAGTATTTCAACGAGAAACAAATAGATGAGTTAAGGTGAAGTATTTAAGTTTATTATCTAATCAATTACGTGTTTTCATCATTTTTATCGTATATTTAATGAATTATTACCAATAAAATGAAAATTCACAAAAACGTGGAAAAACGGCAAAATATTGCCTAATTCGATGATATTTTGTTTAAATCACATAAAGGAAAAGAAATAAACGACAAAATATTGTAAATTCGATGATGTTTAGTACGAAACAAAATGCAAGAATGCTTGCTTAAAATGCAATATTATGCGAAAATCTGAGATATGAAGGCCAAATCACATATCGTGATACTTCATGAAATAGTATCGAAATATTGATAAAAATGAATATATTTACGTAATATCAAACTACATAAAAACGTGAAAAAAGTCCATATTATTCCAAATTTGAGTATTTTAACTTCGAATCATAGAGCGAGGTTTCGTATTATTTAGATCCAAGAAAAGACATATGACAATGTTGTTTCCAATACAAATGATAAAAATCAATGTGCTTTCATTAGAATTAAGTAAAATGTTCCTGATTTTCCGTTTATATTGCCGACGGAAGATGAACACGTAGAAGCGCTCTAATCCGGCTGAAATGTCGATATATGCAATAAAAATCGAACTTCTCCCCTTTTCAATATCTTACTTAGTATTTCAACGAAAAACAAATAGATGATTAAAGGTGAAGTATTTAAGTTTATTTTCTAATCAATTACGTGTTCGCATTATTTTTATCATATATTTAATGAATTAATACCAATAAACTGAAAATTCACAAAAACGTGGAAAAACGGCAAAATATTGCCTAATTCGATGATATTTTGTTTAAATCACATAAAGGAAAAGGGGATGATAAACGTCAAAATATTGCTAAATTCGATGATGTTTAGTGTGACACAAAATGCAAGAAAACGTGCTTAAAATGCAATATTATGCGAAAATCGTAGATATGAAGGCCAAATCACATTTCGTGATACTACATGAAATAGTATCGATATATTGGTAAAAATGAATATATTTACGTAATATCAAACTACATAAAAATTTGAAAAAAGTCAATATTATTCCAAATTTGAGGATTTTAACTTCGAATCATAGAGCGAGGTTTCGTATTATTTAGATCCAAGAAAAGACATATGACAATGTTGTTTCCAATACAAATGATAAAAATCAATGTGTTTTCATTAGAATTAACTAAAATGTTCCTGATTTTCCGTTTATATTACCGATGGAAGATGTACACGGAAAACCACTCTATTCCGGCTGAAACGTCGATATATGCAATAAAAACCGAACTTCTCCCCTTTTGAATATCTTACTCAGTATTTCAACAAGAAACAAATAGATGATTTAAGGTGAAGTATTTAAGTTTATAATCTAATCAATTACGTGTTTTCATCATTTTTATCGTATATTTAATGAATTATTACCAATAAACTGACAATTCACAAAAACGGGGAAAAACGGCAAAATATTGCCTAATTCGATGATATTTTGTTTAAATCACATAAAGGAAAAGAAATAAACGACAAAATATTGTAAATTCGATGATGTTTAGTACGAAACAAAATGCAAGAATGCTTGCCTAAAATGCAATATTATGCGAAAATCTGAGATATGAAGGCCAAATCACATATCGTGATACTTCATAAAATAGTATCGAAATATTGATAAAAATGAATATATTTACGTAATATCAAACTACATAAAAACGTGAAAAAAGTCAATATTATTCCAAATTTGAGGATTTTAACTTCGAATCATAGAGCGAGGTTTCGTATTATTTAGATCCAAGAAAAGACATATGACAATGTTGTTTCCAATACAAATAATAAAAATCAATGTGTTTTCATTAGAATTAAGTTAAATGTTCCTGATTTTCCGTTTATATTACCGACGGAAGATAAACACGTAAAAGCGCTCTAATCCGGTTGAAATGTCGATATATGCAATAAAAATCGAACTTCTCCTCTTTTCAATATCTTACTTAGTATTTCAACGAGAAACAAATAGATGATTAAAGGTGAAGTAATTAAGTTTATTATCTAATCAATTACGTGTTTGCATCATTTTTATCGTATATTTAATGAATTATTACCAATAAACTGAAAATTCAAAAAAACGTGGAAAAACGGCAAAATATTGCCTAATTCGTTGATATTTTGTTTAAATCACATAAAGGAAAAGGGGATGATAAACGTCAAAATATTGCTAAATTCGATGATGTTTAGTATGACACAAAATGCAAGAAAACGTGTTTAAAATGCAATATTATGCGAAAATCGTAGATATGAAGGCCAAATCACATTTCGTGATACTACATGAAATAGTATCGAAATATTGATAAAATTTTTTATATATACGTATTATCAAACTACATGAAAAACGTGAAGAGAGTCACTATTATTCCAAATTTGTTTATTTTAACTTCGAATCATAAAGCGAGGTTTCGTATTATTTAGATCCAAGAAAAGACATATGACAATTTTGTTTCCAATACAAATGATAAAAATCAATGTGTTTTCATTAGGATTAACTAAAATGTTCCTGATTTTCCGTTTATATTACCGATGGAAGATGTACACGTAAAACCGCTCAATTCCGGCTGAAACGTCGATATATGCAATAAAAACCGAACTTCTCCCCTTTTGAATATCTTACTCAGTATTTCAATGAGAAACAAATAGATGATTAAAGGTGAAGTATTTAAGTTTATTATCTAATTAATTACGTGTTTGCATCATTTTTATCGTATATTTAATGAATTAATACCAATAAACTGAAAATTCACAAAAACGTGGTAAAACGGCAAAATATTGCCTAATTCGATGATATTTTGTTTCAATCATATAAAGGAAATGAAATAAACGACAAAATATTGTAAATTCGATGATGTTTAGTACGAAACAAAATGCAAGAATGCTTGCCTAAAATGCAATATTATGCGAAAATCTGAGATATGAAGGCCAAATCACATATCGTGATACTTCATGAAATAGTATCGAAATATTGATAAAAATGAATATATTTACGTAATATCAAACTACATAAAAACGTGAAAAAAGTCAATATTATTCCAAATTTGAGGATTTTAACTTCGAATCATAGAGCGAGGTTTCGTATTATTTAGATCCAAGAAAAGACATATGACAATGTTGTTTCCAATACAAATAATAAAAATCAATGTGTTTTCATTAGAATTAAGTTAAATGTTCCTGATTTTCCGTTTATATTACCGACGGAAGATAAACACGTAAAAGCGCTCTAATCCGGTTGAAATGTCGATATATGCAATAAAAATCGAACTTCTCCTCTTTTCAATATCTTACTTAGTATTTCAACGAGAAACAAATAGATGATTAAAGGTGAAGTAATTAAGTTTATTATCTAATCAATTACGTGTTTGCATCATTTTTATCGTATATTTAATGAATTATTACCAATAAACTGAAAATTCAAAAAAACGTGGAAAAACGGCAAAATATTGCCTAATTCGTTGATATTTTGTTTAAATCACATAAAGGAAAAGGGGATGATAAACGTCAAAATATTGCTAAATTCGATGATGTTTAGTATGACACAAAATGCAAGAAAACGTGTTTAAAATGCAATATTATGCGAAAATCGTAGATATGAAGGCCAAATCACATTTCGTGATACTACATGAAATAGTATCGAAATATTGATAAAATTTTTTATATATACGTATTATCAAACTACATGAAAAACGTGAAGAGAGTCACTATTATTCCAAATTTGTTTATTTTAACTTCGAATCATAAAGCGAGGTTTCGTATTATTTAGATCCAAGAAAAGACATATGACAATTTTGTTTCCAATACAAATGATAAAAATCAATGTGTTTTCATTAGGATTAACTAAAATGTTCCTGATTTTCCGTTTATATTACCGATGGAAGATGTACACGTAAAACCGCTCAATTCCGGCTGAAACGTCGATATATGCAATAAAAACCGAACTTCTCCCCTTTTGAATATCTTACTCAGTATTTCAATGAGAAACAAATAGATGATTAAAGGTGAAGTATTTAAGTTTATTATCTAATTAATTACGTGTTTGCATCATTTTTATCGTATATTTAATGAATTAATACCAATAAACTGAAAATTCACAAAAACGTGGTAAAACGGCAAAATATTGCCTAATTCGATGATATTTTGTTTCAATCATATAAAGGAAATGAAATAAACGACAAAATATTGTAAATTCGATGATGTTTAGTACGAAACAAAATGCAAGAATGCTTGCCTAAAATGCAATATTATGCGAAAATCTGAGATATGAAGGCCAAATCACATATCGTGATACTTCATGAAATAGTATCGAAATATTGATAAAAATGAATATATTTACGTAATATCAAACTACATAAAAACGTGAAAAAAGTCAATATTATTCCAAATTTGAGGATTTTAACTTCGAATCATAGAGCGAGGTTTCGTATTATTTAGATCCAAGAAAAGACATATGACAATGTTGTTTCCAATACAAATGATAAAAATCAATGTGTTTTCATTAGAATTAAGTAAAATGTTCCTGATTTTCCGTTTATATTACCGACGGAAGATGAACACGTAAAAGCGCTCTAATCTGGCTGAAATGTCGATATATGCAATAAAAATCGAACTTCTCCTCTTTTAAATATCTTACTTAGTATTTCAACGAGAAACAAATAGATGATTAAAGGTGAAGTATTTAAGTTTATTATCTAATCAATTACGTGTTTGCATCATTTTTATCGTATATTTAATGAATTATTACCAATAAACTGAAAATTCACAAAAACGTGGAAAAACGGCAAAATATTGCCTAATTCGATGATATTTTGTTTAAATCACATAAAGGAAAAGGGGATGATAAACGTCAAAATATTGCTAAATTCGATGATGTTTAGTATGACACAAAATGCAAGAAAACGTGCTTAAAATGCAATATTATGCGAAAATCGTAGATATGAAGGCCAAATCACATTTCGTGATACTACATGAAATAGTATCGATATATTGGTAAAAATGAATATATTTACGTAATATCAAACTACATAAAAATTTGAAAAAAGGCAATATTATTCCAAATTTGAGGATTTTAACTTCGAATCATAGAGCGAGGTTTCGTATTATTTAGATCCAAGAAAAGACATATGACAATGTTGTTTCCAATACAAATGATAAAAATCAATGTGTTTTCATTAGAATTAACTAAAATGTTCCTGATTTTCCGTTTATATTACCGATGGAAGATGTACACGGAAAACCACTCTATTCCGGCTGAAACGTCGATATATGCAATAAAAACCGAACTTCTCCCCTTTTGAATATCTTACTCAGTATTTCAACAAGAAACAAATAGATGATTTAAGGTGAAGTATTTAAGTTTATTATCTAATCAATTACGTGTTTTCATCATTTTTATCGTATATTTAATGAATTATTACCAATAAACTGACAATTCACAAAAACGGGGAAAAACGGCAAAATATTGCCTAATTCGATGATATTTTGTTTAAATCACATAAAGGAAAAGAAATAAACGACAAAATATTGTAAATTCGATGATGTTTAGTACGAAACAAAATGCAAGAATGCTTGCCTAAAATGCAATATAATGCGAAAATCTGAGATATGAAGGCCAAATCACATATCGTGATACTTCATAAAATAGTATCGAAATATTGATAAAAATGAATATATTTACGTAATATCAAACTACATAAAAACGTGAAAAAAGTCAATATTATTCCAAATTTGAGGATTTTAACTTCGAATCATAGAGCGAGGTTTCGTATTATTTAGATCCAAGAAAAGACATATGACAATGTTGTTTCCAATACAAATGATAAAAATCAATGTGTTTTCATTAGAATTAAGTTAAATGTTCCTGATTTTCCGTTTATATTACCGACGGAAGATAAACACGTAAAAGCGCTCTAATCCGGTTGAAATGTCGATATATGCAATAAAAATCGAACTTCTCCTCTTTTCAATATCTTACTTAGTATTTCAACGAGAAACAAATAGATGATTAAAGGGGAAGTATTTAAGTTTATTATCTAATCAATTACGTGTTTGCATCATTTTTATCGTATATTTAATGAATTAATACCAATAAACTGAAAATTCACAAAAACGAGGAAAAACGGCAAAATATTGCCTAATTCGATGATATTCTGTTTAAGCAAGTTTTCTTGAATTTTGTTTCATACTAACATCATCGAATCCTCAAATATGTAATAATATTGACGTTTTTCACGTTTTTTATGTAGTTTGATATTACGTATATATATTCATTTTTACCAATATTTCGATACTATTTCATGTTGTATCACGATATGTGATTTGGCCTTCATATCTCAGATTTTCGCATAATATTGCATTTTAAGGAAGTTTTCTTGCATTTTGTTTCATACTAAACATCATCGAATTTAGCAATATTTTGACGTTCATCATCCCCTTTTCCTTTATGTGATTTAAACAGAATATCATCAAACTAGGCAATATTTTGCCGTTTTTCCTCGTTTTTGTGAATTTTCAGTTTATTGGTATTAATTCATTAAATATACGATAAAAATGATGCAAACACGTAATTGATTAGGTAATAAACTTAAATACTTCACCTTTAATTATCTATTTGTTTCTCGTTAAAATACTGAGTAAGATATTGAAAAGGGGAGAAGTTCGGTTTTTATTGCATATATCGACGTTTCACCCGGATTATAGCGGTTTAACGTGTACATCTTCCGTCGGTAATATAAACGGAAAATCAGGAACATTTTAGTTAATTCTAATGAAAACACATTGATTTTTATCATTTGTATTCGAAACAACATTATCATATGTCTTTTTTTGGATCTAACTAATACGAAACCTCGCTTTATGATTCGAAGTTAAAATCCACAAATTTGGAATAATAGTGACTCTCTTCACGTTTTTCACGTAGTTTGATATTACGTAAATATATTCATTTTTACCAATATTTCGATACTATTTCATGTAGTATCACGATATGTGATTTGGCCATTATATCTCAAATTTTCGCATAATATTGCATTTTAAGCAAGATTTCTTGCATTTTGTCATACTAAACATCATCGAATTTAGCAATATTTTGACGTTTATCATCCCCTTTTCCTTTATGTGATTTAAACAAAATATCATCGAATTAGGCAATATTTGGCCGTTTTTCCACGTTTTTGTTAATTTTCTGTTTATTGGTATTAATTCATTAAATATACGATAAAAATTATGCAAACACGTAATTGATTAGATAATAAACCTAGATACTTCACCTTTAATCATCTATTTGTTTCTCGTTAAAATACTGAGTAAGATATTGAAAAGGGGAGAAGTTCGGTTTTTATTGCATATATCGACGTTTCAGCCGGATTAGAGCAGTTTTACGTGTACATCTTCCGTCGGTAGTATAAACGGAAAATCAGGAACATTTTAGTTAATTCTAATGAAAACACATTGATTTTTCTCATTTGTATTGGAAACAACGTTGTCATATGTCTTTTCTTGGATCTAAATATTACAAAACCTCGCTCTATGATTCGAGGTTAAAGTCCTCAAATTTGGAATAATATTGGCTTTTTTTACGTTTTTTATGTAGGTTGATATTACGTAAATATATTCATTTTTACCAATATTTCGATACTATTTCATGTAGTATCACGATATGTGATTTGGCCTTCATATCTCAGATTTTCGCATAATATTGCATTTTAAGCAAGCTTTCTTGCATTTTGTTTCGTACTAAACATCATCGAATTTAGCAATATTTTGACGTTTATCATCCCCTTTTCTTTTATGTGATTTAAACAAAATATCATCGAATTAGGCAATATTTTGCCGTTTTTCCATGTTTTTTGTGAATTTTCTGTTTATTGGTATTAATTCATTAAATATACGATAAAAATGATGCAAACACGTAATTGATTAGATAATAATCTTAAATACTTCACCTTTAATCATCTATTTGTTTCTCGTTGAAATACTGAGTAAGATATTGAAAAGGGGAGAAGTTCGGTTTTTATTGCATATATCGACGTTTCAGCCGGAATTGAGCGGTTTTACGTGTACATCTTCCATCGGTAATATAAACGGAAAATCAGGAACATATTAGTTAATTCTAATGAAAACACATTGATTTTTCTCATTTGTATTGGAAACAACGTTGTCCTATGTCTTTTCTTGGATCTAAATAATACAAAACCTCGCTCTATGATTCGAGGTTAAAATCCTCAAATTTGGAATAATATTGACTTTTTTTACGTTTTTTATGTAGTTTGATATTACGTAAATATATTCATTTTTACCAATATTTCGATACTATTTCATGTAGTATCACGATATGTGATTTGGCCTTCATATCTCAGATTTTCGCATAATATTGCATTTTAAGCAAGCTTTCTTGCATTTTGTTTCGTACTAAACATCATCGAATTTAGCAATATTTTGACGTTTATTTCTTTTACCTTATGTGATTTAAACTAAATATTATCGAATTAGGCAATATTTTGCCGTTTTTCCACGTTTTTGTGAATTTTCAGTTTATTGGTATTAATTCATTAAATATACGATAAAAATGATGCAAACACGTAATTGATTAGATAATAAACTTAAATACTTCACCTTTAATCATCTATTTGTTTCTCGTTGAAATACTGAGTAAGATATTGATAAGGGGAGAAGTTCGGTTTTTATTGCATATATCGACGTTTCAGCCGGAATATAGCGGTTTTACGTGTACATCTTCCATCGGTAATATAAACGAAAAATCAGGAACATTTTAGTTAATTCTAATGAAAACACATTGATTTTTCTCATTTGTATTGGAAACAACGTTGTCATATGTCTTTTCTTGGATCTAAATATTACAAAACCTCGCTCTATGATTCGAGGTTAAAGTCCTCAAATTTGGAATAATATTGGCTTTTTTTACGTTTTTTATGTAGTTTGATATTACGTAAATATATTCATTTTTACCAATATTTCGATACTATTTCATGTAGTATCACGATATGTGATTTGGCCTTCATATCTCAGATTTTCGCATAATATTGCATTTTAAGCAAGCTTTCTTGCATTTTGTTTCGTACTAAACATCATCGAATTTAGCAATATTTTGACGTTTATCATCCCCTTTTCTTTTATGTGATTTAAACAAAATATCATCGAATTAGGCAATATTTTGCCGTTTTTCCATGTTTTTTGTGAATTTTCTGTTTATTGGTATTAATTCATTAAATATACGATAAAAATGATGCAAACACGTAATTGATTAGATAATAATCTTAAATACTTCACCTTTAATCATCTATTTGTTTCTCGTTGAAATACTGAGTAAGATATTGAAAAAGGGAGAAGTTCGGTTTTTATTGCATATATCGACGTTTCAGCCGGAATTGAGCGGTTTTACGTGTACATCTTCCATCGGTAATATAAACGGAAAATCAGGAACATATTAGTTAATTCTAATGAAAACACATTGATTTTTCTCATTTGTATTGGAAACAACGTTGTCCTATGTCTTTTCTTGGATCTAAATAATACAAAACCTCGCTCTATGATTCGAGGTTAAAATCCTCAAATTTGGAATAATATTGACTTTTTTTACGTTTTTTATGTAGTTTGATATTACGTAAATATATTCATTTTTACCAATATTTCGATACTATTTCATGTAGTATCACGATATGTGATTTGGCCTTCATATCTCCGATTTTCGCATAATATTGCATTTTAAGCAAGCTTTCTTGCATTTTGTTTCGTACTAAACATCATCGAATTTAGCAATATTTTGACGTTTATTTCTTTTACCTTATGTGATTTAAACTAAATATTATCGAATTAGGCAATATTTTGCCGTTTTTCCACGTTTTTGTGAATTTTCAGTTTATTGGTATTAATTCATTAAATATACGATAAAAATGATGCAAACACGTAATTGATTAGATAATAATCTTAAATACTTCACCTTTAATC
Source organism: Procambarus clarkii (assembly GCF_040958095.1). NCBI lineage: Eukaryota > Metazoa > Arthropoda > Malacostraca > Decapoda > Cambaridae > Procambarus > Procambarus clarkii. The sequence goes on along the minus strand of NC_091237.1, from coordinate 6,699,756 downwards.
ATCTATTTGTTTCTCGTTGAAATACTGAGTAAGATATTGATAAGGGGAGAAGTTCGGTTTTTATTGCATATATCGACGTTTCAGCCGGATTAGAGCGGTTTTACGTGTATATCTTCCGTCGGTAATATAAACGGAATTATCAGGAACATTTTAGTTAATTCTAATGAAAACACATTGATTTTTATCATTTGTATTGGAAACAACGTTGTCATATGTCTTTTCTTGAATCTAAATAATACGAAACCTCGCTCTATGATTCGAAGTTAAAATCCTCAAATTTGGAACAATATTGACTTTTTTTACGTTTTTTATGTAGTTTGATATTACGTAAATATATTCATTTTTACCAATATTTCGATACTATTTCATGTAGTATCACGATATGGGATTTGGCCTTCATATCTCAGATTTTCGCATAATATTGCATTTTAAGCAAGCTTAATTGCATTTTGTCTCGTACTAAACACCATCGAATTTAGTAATATTTTGACGTTTATCATATCCTTTTCCTTTATGTGATTTAAACAAAATATCATCGAATTGGGCAATATTTGGCCGTTTTTCCTCGTTTTTGTGAATTTTCAGTTTATTGGTATTAATTCATTAAATATACGATAAAAATGATGCAAACACGTAATTGATTAGATAATAAACTTAAATACTTCACCTTTAATCATCTATTTGTTTCTCGTTGAAATACTGAGTAAGATATTGAAAAGGGGAGAAGTTCGGTTTTTATTGCATATATCGACGTTTCAGCCGGAATTGAGCGGTTTTACGTGTACATCTTCCACCGGTAATATAAACGGAAAATCAGGAACATTTTAGTTAATTCAAATGAAAACACATTGATTTTTCTCATTTGTATTGGACACAACGTTGTCATATGTCTTTTCTTGGATCTAAATAATACAAAACTTCGCTCTATGATTCGAGGTTAAAATCCTAAAATTTGGAATAATATTGACTTTTTTTACGTTTTCTATGTAGTTTGATATTACGTAAATATATTCATTTTTACCAATATTTCGATACTATTTCATGTAGTATCACGATATGTGATTTGGCCTTCATATCTCAGATTTTCGCATAATATTGCATTTTAAGCAAGCTTTCTTGCATTTTGTTTCGTACTAAACATCATCGAATTTATCAATATTTTGACGTTTATCATCCCCTTTTCCTTTATGTGATTTAAACAAAATATCATCGAATTAGGCAATATTTTGCCGTTTTTCCATGTTTTTTGTGAATTTTCAGTTTATTGGTATTAATTCATTAAATATACGATAAAAATTATGCAAACACGTAATTGATTAGATATTAAACTTAAATACTTCACCTGTAATCATCTATTTGTTTCTCGTTGAAATACTGAGTTAGATATTCAAAAGGGGAGAAGTTCGGTTTTTATTGCATATATCGACGTTTCAGCCGGAATATAGCGGTTTTACGTGTACATCTTCCATCGGTAATATAAACGAAAAATCAGGAACATTTTAGTTAATTCTAATGAAAACACATTGATTTTTCTCATTTGTATTGGAAACAACGTTGTCATATGTCTTTTCTTGGATCTAAATATTACAAAATCTCGCTCTATGATTCGAGGTTAAAGTCCTCAAATTTGGAATAATATTGACTTTTTTTACGTTTTTTATGTAGTTTGATATTACGTAAATATATTCATTTTTACCAATATTTCGATACTATTTCATGTAGTATCACGATATGTGATTTGGCCTTCATATCTCAGATTTTCGCATAATATTGCATTTTAAGCAAGCTTTCTTGCATTTTGTTTCGTACTAAACATCATCGAATTTAGCAATATTTTGACGTTTATCATCCCCTTTTCTTTTATGTGATTTAAACAAAATATCATCGAATTAGGCAATATTTTGCCGTTTTTCCATGTTTTTTGTGAATTTTCTGTTTATTGGTATTAATTCATTAAATATACGAAAAAAATGATGCAAACACGTAATTGATTAGATAATAAACTTAAATACTTCACCTTTAATCATCTATTTGTTTCTCGTTGAAATACTGAGTAAGATATTGAAAAGGGGAGAAGTTCGGTTTTTATTGCATATATCGACGTTTCAGCCGGAATTGAGCGGTTTTACGTGTACATCTTCCATCGGTAATATAAACGGAAAATCAGGAACATATTAGTTAATTCTAATGAAAACACATTGATTTTTCTCATTTGTATTGGAAACAACGTTGTCATATGTCTTTTCTTGGATCTAAATAATACAAAACCTCGCTCTATGATTCGAGGTTAAAATCCTCAAATTTGGAATAATATTGACTTTTTTTACGTTTTTTATGTAGTTTGATATTACGTAAATATATTCATTTTTACCAATATTTCGATACTATTTCATGTAGTATCACGATATGTGATTTGGCCTTCATATCTCTGATTTTCGCATAATATTGCATTTTAAGCAAGCTTTCTTGCATTTTGTTTCGTACTAAACATCATCGAATTTAGCAATATTTTGACGTTTATCATCCCCTTTTCCTTTATGTGATTTAAACAAAATATCATCGAATTAGGCAATATTTTGCCGTTTTGCCACGTTTTTTTTAATTTTAAGTTTATTGGTATTAATTCATTAAATATACGATAAAAATAATGCAAACACGTAATTGATTAGATAATAAACTTAAATACTTCACCTTTAATCATCTATTTGTTTCTCGTTGAAATACTGAGTAAGATATTAAAAAGGGGAGAAGTTCGGTTTTTATTGCATATATCGACGTTTCAGCCAGATTAGAGCGGTTTTACGTGTACATCTTCCGTCGGTAATATAAACGGAAAATCAGGAACATTTTAGTTAATTCTAATGAAAACACATTGATTTTTATCGTTTGTATTGGAAACAACATTGTCATATATCTTTTCTTGGATCTAAATAATACGAAACCTCGCTCTATGATTCGAAGTTAAAATCCACAAATTTGGAATAATAGTGACTCTCTTCACGTTTTTCATGTAGTTTGATATTAAGTAAATATATTCATTTTTACCAATATTTCGATACTATTGCATGTAGTATCACGATATGTGATTTGGCCTTCATATCTCAGATTTTCGCATAATATTGCATTTTAAGCAAGTTTTCTTGCATTTTGTTTCATACTAAACATCATCGAATTTAGCAATATTTTGACGTTTATCATCCCCTTTTCCTTTATGTGATTTAAACAGAATATCATCGAATTAGGCAATATTTTGCCGTTTTTCCTCGTTTTGTGAATTTTCAGTTTATTCGTATTAATTCATTAAATATACGATAAAAGTGATGCAAACACGTAATTGATTAGATAATAAACTTAAATACTTCACCTTTAATCATCTATTTGTTTCTCGTTGAAATACTGAGTAAGATATTGAAAAGGGGAGAAGTTCGGTTTTTATTGCATATATCGACGTTTCAGCCGGAATTGAGCGGTTTTACGTGTACATCTTCCATCGGTAATATAAACGGAAAATCAGGAACATTTTAGTTAATTCTAATGAAAACACATTGATTTTTATCATTTGTATTGGGAACAACATTGTCATTTGTCTTTTCTTGGATCTAAATAATACGAAACCTCGCTCTATCATTCGAAGTGAAAATCCTCAAATTTGGAATAATATTGACTTTTTTTACGTTTTCTATGTAGTTTGATATTACGTAAATATATTCATTTTTACCAATATTTCGATACTATTTCATGTAGTATCACGATATGTGATTTGGCCTTCATATCTCAGATTTTCGCATAATATTGCATTTTAAGCAAGCTTTCTTGCATTTTGTTTCGTACTAAACATCATCGAATTTATCAATATTTTGACGTTTATCATCCCCTTTTCCTTTATGTGATTTAAACAAAATATCATCGAATTAGGCAATATTTTGCCGTTTTTCCATGTTTTTTGTGAATTTTCAGTTTATTGGTATTAATTCATTAAATATACGATAAAAATTATGCAAACACGTAATTGATTAGATATTAAACTTAAATACTTCACCTGTAATCATCTATTTGTTTCTCGTTGAAATACTGAGTTAGATATTCAAAAGGGGAGAAGTTCGGTTTTTATTGCATATATCGACGTTTCAGCCGGAATATAGCGGTTTTACGTGTACATCTTCCATCGGTAATATAAACGAAAAATCAGGAACATTTTAGTTAATTCTAATGAAAACACATTGATTTTTCTCATTTGTATTGGAAACAACGTTGTCATATGTCTTTTCTTGGATCTAAATATTACAAAATCTCGCTCTATGATTCGAGGTTAAAGTCCTCAAATTTGGAATAATATTTACTTTTTTTACGTTTTTTATGTAGTTTAATATTACGTAAATATATTCATTTTTACCAATATTTCGATACTATTTCATGTAGTATCACGATATGTGATTTGGCCTTCATATCTCAGATTTTCGCATAATATTGCATTTTAAGCAAGCTTTCTTGCATTTTGTTTCGTACTAAACATCATCGAATTTAGCAATATTTTGACGTTTATCATCCCCTTTTCTTTTATGTGATTTAAACAAAATATCATCGAATTAGGCAATATTTTGCCGTTTTTCCATGTTTTTTGTGAATTTTCTGTTTATTGGTATTAATTCATTAAATATACGAAAAAAATGATGCAAACACGTAATTGATTAGATAATAAACTTAAATACTTCACCTTTAATCATCTATTTGTTTCTCGTTGAAATACTGAGTAAGATATTGAAAAGGGGAGAAGTTCGGTTTTTATTGCATATATCGACGTTTCAGCCGGAATTGAGCGGTTTTACGTGTACATCTTCCATCGGTAATATAAACGGAAAATCAGGAACATATTAGTTAATTCTAATGAAAACACATTGATTTTTCTCATTTGTATTGGAAACAACGTTGTCATATGTCTTTTCTTGGATCTAAATAATACAAAACCTCGCTCTATGATTCGAGGTTAAAATCCTCAAATTTGGAATAATATTGACTTTTTTTACGTTTTTTATGTAGTTTGATATTACGTAAATATATTAATTTTTACCAATATTTCGATACTATTTCATGTAGTATCACGATATGTGATTTGGCCTTCATATCTCTGATTTTCGCATAATATTGCATTTTAAGCAAGCTTTCTTGCATTTTGTTTCGTACTAAACATCATCGAATTTAGCAATATTTTGACGTTTATCATCCCCTTTTCCTTTATGTGATTTAAACAAAATATCATCGAATTAGGCAATATTTTGCCGTTTTTCCACGTTTTTTTTAATTTTAAGTTTATTGGTATTAATTCATTAAATATACGATAAAAATAATGCAAACACGTAATTGATTAGATAATAAACTTAAATACTTCACCTTTAATCATCTATTTGTTTCTCGTTGAAATACTGAGTAAGATATTAAAAAGGGGAGAAGTTCGGTTTTTATTGCATATATCGACGTTTCAGCCAGATTAGAGCGGTTTTACGTGTACATCTTCCGTCGGTAATATAAACGGAAAATCAGGAACATTTTAGTTAATTCTAATGAAAACACATTGATTTTTATCATTTGTATTGGGAACAACATTGTCATTTGTCTTTTCTTGGATCTAAATAATACGAAACCTCGCTCTATCATTCGAAGTGAAAATCCTCAAATTTGGAATAATATTGAGTTTTTTCACGGTTTTATGTAGTTTGATATTACGTAAATATATTCATTTTTTCCAATATTTCGATACTATTTCATATAGTATCACGATATGTGATTTGGCCTTCATATCTCAGATTTTCGCATAATATTGCATTTTTAGCAAGCTTTCTTGCATTTTGTTTCGCACTAAACATCATCGAATTTAGCAATATTTTGACGTTTATTTCTTTTCCTTTATGTGATTTAAACAAAATATCATCGAATTAGGCAATATTTTGCCGTTTTTCCACATTTTTGTGAATTTTCAGTTTATTGGTATTAATTCATTAAATATACGATAAAAATGATGCAAACACGTAATTGCTTAGATAATAAACTTAAATATTTCACCTTTAATCATCTACTTGTTTCTCGTGGAAATACTAAGTAAGATATTGAAAAGGGGAGAAGTTCGATTTTTATTGCATATATCGACATTTCAGCCGGATTAGAGCGGTTTTACGTGTACATCTTCCGTCGGTAATATAAACGGAAAATCAGGAACATTTTAGTTAATTCTAATGAAAACACATTGATTTTTATCATTTGTATTGGAAACAACATTGTCATATGTCTTTTCTTGGATCTAAATAATACGAAACCTCGCTCTATGATTCGAAGTTAAAACCCACAAATTTGGAATAATAGTGACTCTCTTCACGTTTTTTATGTAGTTTGATATTACGTAAATATATTCATTTTTTCCAATATTTCGATACTATTTCATGTAGTATCACGATATGTGACTTGGCCTTCATATCTCAGATTTTCGCATAATATTGCATTTTAAGCAAGCTCTCTTGCATTTTTTTTCGTACTAAACATCATCGAATTTAGCAATATTTTGACGTTTATTTCTTTTCCTTTATGTGATTTAAACAAAATATCATCGAATTAGGCAATATTTTGTCGTTTTTCCACGTTTTTGTGAATTTTGAGTTTATTGGTAATAATTCATTAAATATACGATAAAAATTATGAAAACTCGTAATTGATTAGATAATAAACCTAAATACTTCACCTATAATCATCTATTTGTTTCTCGTTGAAATACTGAGTAAGATATTGAAAAGGGAAGAAGTTCGGTTTTTATTGCATATATCGACGTTTCAGCCGGATTAGAGCAGTTTTACGTGTACATCTTCCGTCGGCAATATAAACGGAAAATCAAGAACATTTTAGTTAATTCTAATGAAAACACATTGATTTTTATCATTTGTATTGGAAACAACATTGTCATATGTCTTTTCTTGGATCTAAATAATACGAAACCTCGCTCTATGATTCCAAGTGAAAATCCTCAAATTTGGAATAATATTGACTTTTTTCATGTTTTTATGTAGTTTGATATTACGTAAATATATTCATTTTTACCAATATTTCGATACTATTTCATGTAGTATCACGATATGTGATTTGACCTTCATATCTCAGATTTTCGCATAATATTGCATTTTAAGCAACCTTTCTTGCATTTTGTTTCGTACTAAATATCATCGAATTTAGCAATATTTTGACGTTTATTTCTTTTCTTTTATGTGATTTAAACAAAATATCATCGAATTAGGCAATATTTTGCCGTTTTTCTACATTTTTGTGAATTTTCAGTTTATTGGTATTAATTCATTAAATATACGATAAAAATGATGCAAACACGTAATTGATTAGAATATAAACTTAAATACTTCACCTTTAATCATCTATTTGTTTCTCGTTGAAATACTAAGTAAGATATTGAAAAGGGGAGAAGTTCGGTTTTTATTGCATATATCGACGTTTGAGCCGGATTAGAGCGGTTTTACTTGTACATCTTTCGTCGGTAATATAAACGGAAAATCAGGAACATTTTAGTTAATTCTAATGAAAACACATTGATTTTTATCATTTGTATTGGAAACAACATTGTCATATGTCTTTTCTTGGATCTAAATAATACGAAACCTCGATCTATGATTCGAAGTTAAAATCCTCAAATTTGGAATAATATTGACTTTTTTCACGTTTTTATGTAGTTTGATATTACGTAAATATATTCATTTTTACCAATATTTCGATACAATTTCATGTAATATCACAATATGTGATTTGGCCTTCATATCTCAGATTTTCGCATAATATTGCATTTTTAGCAAGCTTTCTTGCATTTTGTTTCGCACTAAACATCATCGAATTTAGCAATATTTTGACGTTTATTTCTTTTCCTTTATGTGATTTAAACAAAATATCATCGAATTAGGCAATATTTTGCCGTTTTTCCACATTTTTGTGAATTTTCAGTTTATTGGTATTAATTCATTAAATATACGATAAAAATGATGCAAACACGTAATTGCTTAGATAATAAACTTAAATATTTCACCTTTAATCATCTACTTGTTTCTCGTGGAAATACTAAGTAAGATATTGAAAAGGGGAGAAGTTCGATTTTTATTGCATATATCGACATTTCAGCCGGATTAGAGCGGTTTTACGTGTACATCTTCCGTCGGTAATATAAACGGAAAATCAGGAACATTTTAGTTAATTCTAATGAAAACACATTGATTTTTATCATTTGTATTGGAAACAACATTGTCATATGTCTTTTCTTGGATCTAAATAATACGAAACCTCGCTCTATGATTCGAAGTTAAAACCCACAAATTTGGAATAATAGTGACTCTCTTCACGTTTTTTATGTAGTTTGATATTACGTAAATATATTCATTTTTTCCAATATTTCGATACTATTTCATGTAGTATCACGATATGTGACTTGGCCTTCATATCTCAGATTTTCGCATAATATTGCATTTTAAGCAAGCTCTCTTGCATTTTTTTTCGTACTAAACATCATCGAATTTAGCAATATTTTGACGTTTATTTCTTTTCCTTTATGTGATTTAAACAAAATATCATCGAATTAGGCAATATTTTGTCGTTTTTCCACGTTTTTGTGAATTTTGAGTTTATTGGTAATAATTCATTAAATATACGATAAAAATTATGAAAACTCGTAATTGATTAGATAATAAACCTAAATACTTCACCTATAATCATCTATTTGTTTCTCGTTGAAATACTGAGTAAGATATTGAAAAGGGAAGAAGTTCGGTTTTTATTGCATATATCGACGTTTCAGCCGGATTAGAGCAGTTTTACGTGTACATCTTCCGTCGGCAATATAAACGGAAAATCAAGAACATTTTAGTTAATTCTAATGAAAACACATTGATTTTTATCATTTGTATTGGAAACAACATTGTCATATGTCTTTTCTTGGATCTAAATAATACGAAACCTCGCTCTATGATTCCAAGTGAAAATCCTCAAATTTGGAATAATATTGACTTTTTTCATGTTTTTATGTAGTTTGATATTACGTAAATATATTCATTTTTACCAATATTTCGATACTATTTCATGTAGTATCACGATATGTGATTTGACCTTCATATCTCAGATTTTCGCATAATATTGCATTTTAAGCAACCTTTCTTGCATTTTGTTTCGTACTAAATATCATCGAATTTAGCAATATTTTGACGTTTATTTCTTTTCTTTTATGTGATTTAAACAAAATATCATCGAATTAGGCAATATTTTGCCGTTTTTCTACATTTTTGTGAATTTTCAGTTTATTGGTATTAATTCATTAAATATACGATAAAAATGATGCAAACACGTAATTGATTAGAATATAAACTTAAATACTTCACCTTTAATCATCTATTTGTTTCTCGTTGAAATACTAAGTAAGATATTGAAAAGGGGAGAAGTTCGGTTTTTATTGCATATATCGACGTTTGAGCCGGATTAGAGCGGTTTTACTTGTACATCTTTCGTCGGTAATATAAACGGAAAATCAGGAACATTTTAGTTAATTCTAATGAAAACACATTGATTTTTATCATTTGTATTGGAAACAACATTGTCATATGTCTTTTCTTGGATCTAAATAATACGAAACCTCGATCTATGATTCGAAGTTAAAATCCTCAAATTTGGAATAATATTGACTTTTTTCACGTTTTTATGTAGTTTGATATTACGTAAATATATTCATTTTTACCAATATTTCGATACAATTTCATGTAATATCACAATATGTGATTTGGCCTTCATATCTCAGATTTTCGCATAATATTGCATTTTTAGCAAGCTTTCTTGCATTTTGTTTCGTACTAAACATCATCGAATTTAGCAATATTTTGACGTTAATTTCTTTTCCTTTATGTGATTTAAACAAAATATCATCGAATTAAGCAATATTTTGCCGTTTTTCACGTTTTTGCGAATTTTCAGTTTATTGGTATTAATTCATTAAATATACGATAAAAATTATGCAAACACGTAATTGATTAGATAATAAACTTAAATACTTCACCTTTAATCATCTATTTGTTTCTCGTTGAAATACTAAGTATGATATTGAAAAAGGGAGAAGTTAAGTTTTTATTGCATATATCGACATTTCAGCCGGATTAGAGCGGTTTTACGTGTACATCTTCCGTCGGTAATATAAACGGAAAATCAGGAACATTTTAGTTAATTCTAATGAAAACACATTGATTTTTATCATTTGTATTGGAAACAACATTGTCATATGTCTTTTCTTGGATTTAAATAATACGAAACCTCGCTCTATGATTCGAAGTTAAAATCCACAAATTTGGAATAATAGTGACTCTCTTCACGTTTTTCATGTAATTTGATATTACGTAAATATATTCATTTATACCAATATTTCGATACTATTTCATGTAGTATCACGATATGTGATTTGGCCTTCATATCTCAGATTTTCACATAATATTGCATTTTCAGCAAGTTTTCTTGCATTTTGTTTCATACTAAACATCATCGAATTTAGCAATGTTTTGACGTTTATCATCCCCTTTTCCTTTATGTGATTTAAACGAAATATCATCGAATTAGGCAATATTTTGCCGTTTTTCCACGTTTTTGTGAATTTTCAGTTTATTGGTAATAATTCATTAAATATACGATAAAAATTATGAAAACACGTAATTGATTAGATAATAAACCTAAATACTTCACCTATAATCATCTATTTGTTTCTCGTTGAAATACTGAGTAAGATATTGAAAAGGGGAGAAGTTCGGTTTTTATTGCATATATCGACGTTTCAGCCGGATTAGAGCGGTTTTACGTGTACATCTTCCGTCGGTAATATAAATGGAAAATCAAGAACATTTTATTTAATTCTAATGAAAACACATTGATTTTTATCATTTGTATTGGAAACAACGTTGTCATATGTCTTTTCTTGGATCTAAATAATACGAAACCTCGCTCTATGATTCCAAGTGAAAATCCTCAAATTTGGAATAATATTGACTTTTTTCATGTTTTTATGTAGTTTGATATTACGTAAATATATTCATTTTTACCAATATTTCGATACTATTTCATGTAGTATCACGATATATGATTTGGCCTTCATATCTCAGATTTTCGCATAATATTGCATTTTAAGCAAGCTTTCTTGCATTTTGTTTCGTATTAAACATCATCGAATTTAGCAATATTTTGACGTTTATTTCTTTTCCTTTATGTGATTTAAACAAAATATCATCGAATTAGGCAATATTTTGCCGTTTTCCCACATTTTTGTGAATTTTCAGTTTATTGGTATTAATTCATTAAATATACGATAAAAATGATGCAAACACGTAATTGATTAGATAATAAACTTAAATACTTCACCTTTAATCATCTACTTGTTTCTCGTGGAAATACTAAGTAAGATATTGAAAAGGGGAGAAGTTCGGTTTTTATTGCATATATCGACATTTCAGCCGGATTAGAGCGGTTTTACGTGTACATCTTCCGTCGGTAATATAAACGGAAAATCAGGAACATTTTAGTTAATTCTAATGAAAACACATTGATTTTTATCATTTGTATTGGAAACAACATTGTCATATGTCTTTTCTTGGATCTAAATAATACGAAACCTCGCTCTATGATTCGAATTTAAAACCCACAAATTTGGAATAATAGTGACTCTCTTCACGTTTTTCATGTAGTTTGATATTACGTAAATATATTCATTTTTTCCAATATTTCGATACTATTTCATGTAGTATCACGATATGTGACTTGGCCTTCATATCTCAGATTTTCGCATAATATTGCATTTTAAGCAAGCTCTCTTGCATTTTTTTTCGTACTAAACATCATCGAATTTAGCAATATTTTGACGTTTATTTCTTTTCCTTTATGTGAATTAAACAAAATATCATCGAATTAGGCAATATTTTGTCGTTTTTCCACATTTTTGTGAATTTTCAGTTTATTGGTAATAATTCATTAAATATACGATAAAAATTATGAAAACACGTAATTGATTAGATAATAAACCTAAATACTTCACCTATAATCATCTATTTGTTTCTCGTTGAAATACTGAGTAAGATATTGAAAAGGGGAGAAGTTCGGTTTTTATTGCATATATCGACGTTTCAGCCGGATTAGAGCGGTTTTACGTGTACATCTTCCGTCGGTAATATAAATGGAAAATCAAGAACATTTTATTTAATTCTAATGAAAACACATTGATTTTTATCATTTGTATTGGAAACAACATTGTCATATGTCTTTTCTTGGATCTAAATAATACGAAACCTCGCTCTATGATTCGAAGTGAAAATCCTCAAATTTGGAATAATATTGAATTTTTTCACGTTTTCATGTAGTTTGATATTACGTAAATATATTCATTTTTACCAATATTTCGATACTATTTCATGTAGTATCACAATATGTGATTTGGCCTTCATATCTCAGATTTTCGCATAATATTGCATTTTTAGCAAGCTTTCTTGCATTTTGTTTCGCACTAAACATCATCGAATTTAGCAATATTTTGACGTTTATTTTTTTTCCTTTATGTGATTTAAACAAAATATCATCAAATTAGGCAATATTTTGCCGTTTTTTCCACATTTTTGTGAATTTTCAGTTTATTGGTATTAATTCATTAAATATACGATAAAAATGATGCAAACACGTAATTGATTAGATAATAAACTTAAATACTTCACCTTTAATCATCTACTTGTTTCTAGTGGAAATACTAAGTAAGATATTGAAAAGGGGAGAAGTTCGGTTTTTATTGCATATATCGACATTTCAGCCGGATTAGAGCGGTTTTACGTGTACATCTTCCGTCGGTAATATAAACGGAAAATCAGGAACATTTTAGTTAATTCTAATGAAAACACATTGATTTTTATCATTTGTATTGGAAACAACATTGTCATATGTCTTTTCTTGGATCTAAATAATACGAAACCTCGCTCTATGATTCGAAGTTAAAATCCACAAATTTGGAATAATAGTGACTCTCTTCACGTTTTTATGTAGTTTGATATTACGTAAATATATTCATTTTTACCAATATTTCGATACTATTTCATGTAGTATCACGATATGTGATTTGGCCTTCATATCTTAGATTTTCGCATAATATTGCATTTTTAGCAAGCTTTCTTGCATTTTGTTTCGTACTAAACATCATCGAATTTAGCAATATTTTGACGTTTATTTCCTTTCCTTTATGTGATTTAAACAAAATATCATGGAATTAAGCAATATTTTGCCGTTTTTCACGTTTTTGTGAATTTTCAGTTTATTGGTATTAATTCATTAAATATACGATAAAAATGATGCAAACACGTAATTGATTAGATAATATACTTAAATACTTCACCTTTAATCATCTACTTGTTTATCGTGGAAATACTAAGTAAGATATTGAAAAGGGGAGAAGTTCGGTTTTTATTGCATATATCGACATTTCAGCCGGATTAGAGCGGTTTTACGTGTACATCTTCCGTCGGTAATATAAACGGAAAATCAGGAACATTTTAGTTAATTCTAATGAAAACACATTGATTTTTATCATTTGTATTGGAAACAACATTGTCATATGTCTTTTCTTGGATCTAAATAATACGAAACCTCGCTCTATGATTCCAAGTGAAAATCCTCAAATTTGGAATAATATTGACTTTTTTCATGTTTTTATGTAGTTTGATATTACGTAAATATATTCATTTTTACCAATATTTCGATACTATTTCATGTAGTATCACGATATGTGATTTGGCCTTCATATCTCAGATTTTCGCATAATATTGCATTTTAAGCAAGCTTTCTGGCATTTTGTTTCGTACTAAACATCATCGAATTTAGCAATATTTTGACGTTTATTTCTTTTCTTTTATGTGATTTAAACAAAATATCATCGAATTAGGCAATATTTTGCCGTTTTTCTACATTTTAGTGAATTTTCAGTTTATTGGTATTAATTCATTAAATATACGATAAAAATGATGCAAACACGTAATTGATTAGATAATAAACTTAAATACTTCACCTATAATCATCTATTTGTTTCTCGTTGAAATACTGAGTAAGATATTGAAAAGGGGAGAAGTTTGGTTTTTATTGCATATATCGACGTTTCAGCCGGATTAGAGCGGTTTTACGTGTACATCTTCCGTCGGTAATATAAACGGAAAATCAAGAACATTTTAGTTAATTCTAATGAAAACACATTGATTTTTATCATTTGTATTGGAACAACATTGTCATATGTCTTTTCTTGGATCTAAATAATACGAAACCTCGCTCTATGATTCGAAGTGAAAATCCTCAAATTTGGAATAATATTGACTTTTTTCACGTTTTTATGTAGTTTGATATTACGTAAATATATTCATTTTTACCAATATTTCGATACTATTTCATGTAGTATCACAATATGTGATTTGGCCTTCATATCTCAGATTTTCGCATAATATTGCATTTTTAGCAAGCTTTCTTGCATTTTGTTTCGCACTAAACATCATCGAATTTAGCAATATTTTGACGTTTATTTTTTTTCCTTTATGTGATTTAAACAAAATATCATCGAATTAGGCAATATTTTGCCGTTTTTCTACATTTTAGTGAATTTTCAGTTTATTGGTTTTAATTCATTAAATATACGATAAAAATGATGCAAACACGTAATTGATTAGATAATAAACTTAAATACTTCACCTTTAATCATCTATTTGTTTCTCGTTGAAATACTAAGATATTGAAAAAGGGAGAAGTTCGGTTTTTATTGCATATATCGACGTTTGAGCCGGATTAGAGCGGTTTTACGTGTACATCTTCCGTCGGTAATATAAACGGAAAATCAGGAACATTTTAGTTAATTCTAATGAAAACACATTGATTTTTATCATTTGTATTGGAAACAACATTGTCATATGTCTTTTCATGGATCTAAATAATACGAAACCTCGATCTATGATTCGAAGTTAAAATCCTCAAATTTGGAATAATATTGACTTTTTTCACGTTTTTATGTAGTTTGATATTACGTAAATATATTCATTTTTACCAATATTTAGATACAATTTCATGTAATATCACAATATGTGATTTGGCCTTCATATCTCAGATTTTCGCATTATATTGCATTTTAAGCAAGCTTTCTTGCATTTTGTTTCGTACTAAACATCATCGAATTTAGCAATATTTTGACGTTTATTTCTTTTCCTTTATGTGATTTAAACAATAAATCATCGAATTAGGCAATATTTTGCCGTTTTTCCACATTTTTTGTGAATTTTCAGTTTATTGGTATTAATTCATTAAATATACGATAAAAATGATGCAAACACGTAATTGATTAGATAATAAACTTAAAAACTTCACCTCTAATCATCTACTTGTTTCTCGTGGAAATACTAAGTAAGATATTGAAAAGGGGAGAAGTTCGGTTTTTATTGCATATATCGACATTTCAGCCGGATTAGAGCGGTTTTACGTGTACATCTTCCGTCGGTAATATAAACGAAAAATCAGGAACATTTTAGTTAATTCTAATGAAAACACATTGATTTTTATCATTTGTATTGGAAACAACATTGTCATATGTCTTTCCTTGGATCAAAATAATACGAAACCTCGCTCTATGATTCGAAGTTAAAACCCAAAAATTTGGAATAATAGTGACTCTCTTCACGTTTTTCATGTAGTTTGATATTACGTAAATATATTCATTTTTACCAATATTTCGATACTATTTCATGTCGTATCACGATATGTGATTTGGCCTTCATATCTCAAATTTTCGCATAATATTGCATTTTAAGCAAGCTTTCTTGCATTTTGTTTCGTACTAAACATCATCGAATTTAGCAATATTTTGACGTTTATTTCTTTTCTTTTATGTGATTTAAACAAAATATCATCGAATTAGGCAATATTTTGCCGTTTTTCTACATTTTAGTGAATTTTCAGTTTATTGGTATTAATTCATTAAATATACGATAAGAATGATGCAAACACGTAATTAATAAGATAATAAACTTAAATACTTCACCTTTAATCATCTATTTGTTTCTCGTTGAAATACTAAGTAAGATATTGAAAAGGGGAGAAGTTCGGTTTTTATTGCATATATCGACGTTTGAGCCGGATTAGAGCGGTTTTACGTGTACATCTTCCGTCGGTAATATAAACGGAAAATCAGGAACATTTTAGTTAATTCTAATGAAAACACATTGATTTTTATCATTTGTATTGGAAACAACATTGTCATATGTCTTTTCTTGGATCTAAATAATACGAAACCTCGATCTATGATTCGAAGTTAAAATCCTCAAATTTGGAATAATATTGACTTTTTTCACGTTTTTATGTAGTTTGATATTACGTAAATATATTCATTTTTACCAATATTTCGATACAATTTCATGTAATATCACAATATGTGATTTGGCCTTCATATCTCAGATTTTCGCATTAGATTGCATTTTTAGCAAGCTTTCTTGCATTTTGTTTCGTACTAAACATCATCGAATTTAGCAATATTTTGACGTTTAATTCCTTTCCTTTATGTGATTTAAACAAAATATCATCGAATTAAGCAATATTTTGCCGTTTTTCACGTTTTGGTGAATTTTCAGTTTATTGGTATTAATTCATTAAATATACGATAAAAATGATGCAAACACGTAATTGATTAGATAATAAACTTAAATACTTCACCTTTAATCATCTATTTGTTTCTCGTTGAAATACTAAGTAAGATATTAAAAAAGGGAGAAGTTCAGTTTTTATTGCATATATTGACATTTCAGCCGGATTAGAGCGGTTTTACGTGTACATCTTCCGTCGGTAATATAAACGGAAAATCAGGAACATTTTAGTTAATTCTAATGAAAACACATTGATTTTTATCATTTGTATTGGAAACAACATTGTCATATGTCTTTTCTTGGATCTAAATAATACGAAACCTCGCTCTATGATTCGAAGTTAAAATCCACAAATTTGGAATAATAGTGACTCTCTTCACGTTTTTCATGTAGTTTGATATTACGTAAATATATTCATTTTTACCAATATTTCGATACTATTTAATGTAGTATCACGATATGTGATTTGGCCTTCATATCTCAGATTTTCGAATAATATTGCATTTTCAGCAAGTTTTCTTGCAATTTGTTTCATACTAAACATCATAGAATTTAGCAATGTTTTGACGTTTATGATCCCCTTTTCCTTTATGTGATTTAAACGAAATATCATCGAATTAGGCAATATTTTACCGTTTTTCCACGTTTTTGTGAATTTTCAGTTTATTGGTATTAATTCATTAAATATACGATAAAAATGATGCAAACACGTAATTGATTAGATAATAAACTTAAATACTTCACCTATAATCATCTATTTGTTTCTCGTTGAAATACTGAGTAAGATATTGAAAAGTGGAGAAGTTCGGTTTTTATTGCATATATCGACGTTTCAGCCGGAATAGAGCGGTTTTACGTGTACATCTTCCGTCGGTAATATAAACGGAAAATCAGGAACATTTTAGTTAATTCTAATGAAAACACATTGATTTTTATCATTTGTATTGGAAACAACATTGTCATTTGTCTTTTCTTGGATCTAAATAATACGAAACCTCGCTCTATCATTCGAAGTGAAAATCCTCAAATTTGGAATAATATTGACTTTTTTCACGTTTTTATGTAGTTTGATATTACGTAAATATATTCATTTTTACCAATATTTCGATACTATTTCATATAGTTTCACGATATGTGATTTGGCCTTCATATCTCAGATTTTCGCATAATATTGTATTTTAAGCAAGCTTTCTTGCATTTTGTTTCGTACTAAACATCATCGAATTTAGCAATATTTTGACGTTTATTTCTTTTCCTTTATGTGATTTAAACAAAAAATCATCGAATTAGGCAATATTTTGCCGTTTTTCCACATTTTTGTGAATTTTCAGTTTATTGGTATTAATTCATTAAATATACGATAAAAATGATGCAAACACGTAATTGATTAGATAATAAACTTAAAAACTTCACCTTTAATCATCTACTTGTTTCTCGTGGAAATACTAAGTAAGATATTGAAAAGGGGAGAAGTTCGGTTTTTATTGCATATATCGACATTTCAGCCGGATTAGAGCGGTTTTACGTGTCCATCTTCCGTCGGTAATATAAACGAAAAATCAGGAACATTTTAGTTAATTCTAATGAAAACACATTGATTTTTATCATTTGTATTGGAAACAACATTGTCATATGTCTTTTCTTGGATCAAAATAATACGAAACCTCGCTCTATGATTCGAAGTTAAAACCCAAAAATTTGGAATAATAGTGACTCTCTTCACGTTTTTCATGTAGTTTGATATTACGTAAATATATTCATTTTTTCCAATATTTCGATACTATTTCATGTAGTATCACGATATGTGACTTGGCCTTCATATCTCAGATTTTCGCATAATATTGCATTTTAAGCAAGCTCTCTTGCATTTTGTTTCGTACTAAACATCATCGAATTTAGCAATATTTTGACGTTTATTTCTTTTCCTTTATGTGATTTAAACAAAATATCATCGAATTAGGCAATATTTTGTCCTTTTTCCACGTTTTTGTGAATTTTCAGTTTATTGGTAATAATTCAATAAATATACGATAAAAATTATGAAAACACGTAATTGATTAGATAATAAACCTAAATACTTCACCTATAATCATCTAGTTGTTTCTCGTTGAAATACTGAGTAAGATATTGAAAGGGGAGAAGTTCGGTTTTTATTGCATATATCGACGTTTCAGCCGGATTAGAGCGGTTTTACGTGTACATCTTCCGTCGGTAATATAAACGGAAAATCAAGAACATTTTAGTTAATTCTAATGAAAACACATTGATTTTTATCATTTGTATAGGAAACAACATTGTCATATGTCTTTTCTTGGATCTAATTAATACGAAACCTCGCTCTATGATTCCAAGTGAAAATCCTCAAATTTGGAATAATATTGACTTTTTTCATGTTTTTATGTAGTTTGATATTACGTAAATATATTCATTTTTACCAATATTTCGATACTATTTCATGTCGTATCACGATATGTGATTTGGCCTTCATATCTCAAATTTTCGCATAATATTGCATTTTAAGCAAGCTTTCTTGCATTTTGTTTCGTACTAAACATCATCGAATTTAGCAATATTTTGCTACATACTAAGTAAGATATTGAAAAGGGGAGAAGTTCGGTTTTTATTGCATATATCCACGTTTGAGCCGGATTAGAGCGGTTTAACGTGTACATCTTCCGTCGGTAATATAAACGGAAAATCAGGAACATTTTAGTTAATTCTAATGAAAACACATAGATTTTTATCATTTATATTGGAAACAACATTGTCATATGTCTTTTCTTGGATCTAAATAATACGAAACCTCGATCAATGATTCGAAGTTAAAATCCTCAAATTTGGAATAATATTGACTTTTTTCACGTTTTTATGTAATTTGATATTACGTAAATATATTACCGACGGAAGATGTACACGTAAAACCGCTCTAATCCGGCTGAAACGTCGATATATGCAATAAAAACCGAACTTCTCCCCTTTTCAATATCTTACTCAGTATTTCAACGAGAAACAAATAGATGATTATAGGTGAAGTATTTAGGTTTATTATCTAATCAATTACGTGTTTTCATAATTTTTATCGTATATTTAATGAATTATTACCAATAAACTGAAAATTCACAAAAACGTGGAAAAAGGACAAAATATTGCCTAATTCGATGATATTTTGTTTAAATCACATAAAGGAAAAGAAATAAACGTCAAAATATTGCTAAATTCGATGATGTTTAGTACGAAACAAAATGCAAGAGAGCTTGCTTAAAATGCAATATTATGCGAAAATCTGAGATATGAAGGCCAAGTCACATATCGTGATACTACATGAAATAGTATCGAAATATTGGAAAAAATGAATATATTTACGTAATATCAAACTACATGAAAAACGTGAAGAGAGTCACTATTATTACAAATTTTTGGGTTTTAACTTCGAATCATAGAGCGAGGTTTCGTATTATTTAGATCCAAGAAAAGACATATGACATTGTTGTTTCCAATACAAATGATAAAAATCAATGTGTTTTCATTAGAATTAACTAAAATGTTCCTGATTTTCCGTTTATATTACCGACGGAAGATGTACACGTAAAACCGCTCTAATCCGGCTGAAATGTTGATATATGCAATAAAAACCGAACTTCTCCCCTTTTCAATATCTTACTTAGTATTTCCACGAGAAACAAGTAGATGATTAAAGGTGAAGTTTTTAAGTATATTATCTTATCAATTACGTGTTTGCATCATTTTTATCGTATATTTAATGAATTAATACCAATAAACTGAAAATTCACAAAAATGTGGAAAAACGGCAAAATATTGCGTAATTCGATGATTTTTTGTTTAAATCACATAAAGGAAAAGAAATAAACGTCAAAATATTGCTAAATTCGATGATGTTTAGTACGAAACAAAATGCAAGAAAGCCTGCTTAAAATGCAATATTATGCGAAAATCTGAGATATGAAGGCCAAATCACATATTATGATATTACATGAAATTGTATCGAAATATTGGTAAAAATGAATATATTTACGTAATATCAAATTACATAAAAACGTGAAAAAAGTCAATATTATTCCAAATTTGAGGATTTTAACTTCGAATCATAGATCGAGGTTTCGTATTATTTAGATCCAAGAAAAGACATATGACAATGTTGTTTCCAATCTAAATGATAAAAATCTATGTGTTTTCATTAGAATTAACTAAAATGTTCCTGATTTTCCGTTTATATTACCGACGGAAGATGTACACGTTAAACCGCTCTAATCCGGCTCAAACGTGGATATATGCAATAAAAACCGAACTTCTCCCCTTTTCAATATCTTACTTAGTATTTCAACGAGAAACAAATAGATGATTAAAGGTGAAGTATTTAAGTTTATTATCTAATCAGTTACGTGTTTGCATCATTTTTATCGTATATTTAATGAATTAATACCAATAAACTGAAAATTCACTAAAATGTAGAAAAACGGCAAAATATTGCCTAATTCGATGATATTTCGTTTAAATCACGTAAAGGAAAATGGGATGATAAAAGTCAAAACATTGCTAAATTCGATGATGTTTAGTATGAAACAAAATGCAAGAAAACTTGCTGAAAATGCAATATTATGCGAAAATCTGAGATATGAAGGCCAAGTCACATATCGTGATACTACATGAAATAGTATCGAAATATTGGAAAAAATGAATATATTTACGTAATATCAAACTACATGAAAAACGTGAAGAGAGTCACTATTAATCCAAATTTGTGGGTTTTAACTTCGAATCATAGAGCGAGGTTTCGTATTATTTAGATCCAAGAAAAGACATATGACAATGTTGTTTCCAATACAAATTATAAAAATCAATGTGTTTTCATTAGAATTAACTAAAATGTTCCTGATTTTCCGTTTATATTACCGACGGAAGATGTACACGTAAAACCGCTCTAATCCGGCTGAAATGTCGATATATGCAATAAAAACCGAACTTCTCCCCTTTTCAATATTTTACTTAGTATTTCCACGAATAACAAGTAGATGATTAAAGGTGAAGTATTTAAGTTTATTATCTAATCAATTACGTGTTTGCATCATTTTTATCGTATATATAATGAATTAATACCAATAAACTGAAAATTCACAAAAATGTGGAAAAACGGCAAAATATTGCCTAATTCGATGATATTTTGTTTAAATCACATAAAGGAAAAGAAATAAACGTCAAAATATTGCTAAATTCGATGATGTTTAGTTCGAAACAAAATGCAAGAAAGCTTGCTAAAAATGAAATATTATGCGAAAATCTGAGATATGATGGCCAAATCACATATTGTGATACTACATGAAATAGTATCGAAATATTGGTAAAAATGAATATATTTACGTAATATCAAACTACATAAAAACGTGAAAAAAGTCAATATTGTTCCAAATTTGAGGATTTTCACTTGGAATCATAGAGCGAGGTTTCGTATTATTTAGATCCAAGAAAAGACATATGACAATGTTGTTTCCAATACAAATGATAAAAATCAATGTGTTTCCATTAGAATTAACTAAAAGGTTCTTGATTTTCCGTTTATATTACCGACGGAAGATGTACACGTAAAACCGCTCTAATCCGGCTGAAACGTCGATATATGCAATAAAAACCGAACTTCTCCCCTTTTCAATATCTTACTCAGTATTTCAACGAGAAACAAATAGATGATTATAGGTGAAGTATTTAGGTTTATTATCTAATCAATTACGTGTTTTCATAATTTTTATTGTATATTTAATGAATTATTACCAATAAACTGAAAATTCACAAAAACGTGGAAAAAGGTCAAAATATTGCCTAATTCGATGATATTTTGTTTAAATCACATAAAGGAAAAGAAATAAACGTCAAAATATTGCTAAATTCGATGATGTTTAGTACGAAACAAAATGCAAGAGAGCTTGCTTAAAATGCAATATTATGCGAAAATCTGAGATATGAAGGCCAAGTCACATATCGTGATACTACATGAAATAGTATCGAAATATTGGAAAAAATGAATATATTTACGTAATATCAAACTACATGAAAAACGTGAAGAGAGTCACTATTATTCCAAATTTTTGGGTTTAAACTTCGAATCATAGAGCGAGGTTTCGTATTATTTAGATCCAAGAAGAGACATATGACAATGTTGTTTCCAATACAAATGATAAAAATCAATGTGTTTTCATTAGAATTAACTAAAATGTTCCTGATTTTCCGTTTATATTACCGACGGAAGATGTACACGTAAAACCGCTCTAATCCGGCTGAAATGTCGATATATGCAATAAAAACCGAACTTCTCCCCTTTTCAATATCTTACTTAGTATTTCAACGAGAAACAAGTAGATGATTAAAGGTGAAGTATTTAAGTTTATTATCTAATCAAATGCAATCATTATCTAATGATGCAAACGTGTTTGCATCATTTTTATCGTATATTTAATGAATTAATACCAATAAACTGAAAATTCACAAAAATGTGGAAAAAAGGCAAAATATTGCCTAATTCGATGATTTTTTGTTTAAATCACATAAAGGAAAAGAAATAAACGTCAAAATATTGCTAAATTCGATGATGTTTAGTACGAAACAAAATGCAAGAAAGCTTGCTTAAAATGCACTATTATGCGAAAATCTGATATATGAAGGCCAAATCACATATCGTGATACTATATGAAATAGTATCGAAATATTGGTAAAAATGAATATATTTACGTAATATCAAACTACATAAAAACGTGAAAAAAGTCAATATTATTCCAAATTTGAGGATTTTCACTTCGAATGATAGAGCGAGGTTTCGTATTATTTAGATCCAAGAAAAGACAAATGACAATGTTGTTTCCAATACAAATGATAAAAATCAATGTGTTTTCATTAGAATTAACTAAAATGTTCCTGATTTTCCGTTTATATTACCGACGGAAGATGTACACGTAAAACCGCTCTATTCCGGCTGAAACGTCGATATATGCAATAAAAACCGAACTTCTCCACTTTTCAATATCTTACTCAGTATTTCAACGAGAAACAAATAGATGATTATAGGTGAAGTATTTAAGTTTATTATCTAATCAATTACGTGTTTGCATCATTTTTATCGTATATTTAATGAATTAATACCAATAAACTGAAAATTCACAAAAACGTGGAAAAACGGCAAAATATTGCCAAATTCGATGATATTTCGTTTAAATCACATAAAGGAAAAGGGGATGATAAACGTCAAAACATTGCTAAATTCGATGATGTTTAGTATGAAACAAAATGCAAGAAAACTTGCTGAAAATGCAATATTATGCGAAAATCTGAGATATGAAGGCCAAATCACATATCGTGATACTACATGAAATATTATCGAAATATTGGTAAAAATGAATATATTTACGTAATATCAAACTACATGAAAAACGTGAAGAGAGTCACTATTATTCCAAATTTGTGGATTTTAACTTCGAATCATAGAGCGAGGTTTCGTATTATTTAGATCCAAGAAAAGACATATGACAATGTTGTTTCCAATACAAATGATAAAAATCAATGTGTTTTCATTAGAATTAACTAAAATGTTCCTGATTTTCCGTTTATATTACCGACGGAAGATGTACACGTAAAACCGCTCTAATATGGCTGAAATGTCGATATATGCAATAAAAACTGAACTTCTCCCTTTTTTAATATCTTACTTAGTATTTCAACGAGAAACAAATAGATGATTAAAGGTGAAGTATTTAGGTTTATTATCTAATCAATTACGTGTTTGCATCATTTTTATCGTATATTTAATGAATTAATACCAATAAACTGAAAATTCACAAAAACGTGAAAAACGGCAAAATATTGCTTAATTCGATGATATTTTGTTTAAATCACATAAAGGAAAGGAAATAAACGTCAAAATATTGCTAAATTCGATGATGTTTAGTACGAAACAAAATGCAAGAAAGCTTGCTAAAAATGCAATATAATGCGAAAATCTGAGATATGAAGGCCAAATCACATATTGTGATATTACATGAAATTGTATCGAAATATTGGTAAAAATGAATATATTTACGTAATATCAAACTACATAAAAACGTGAAAAAAGTCAATATTATTCCAAATTTGAGGATTTTAACTTCGAATCATAGATCGAGGTTTCGTATTATTTAGATCCAAGAAAAGACATATGAGAATGTTGTTTCCAATACAAATGATAAAAATCAATGTGTTTTCATTAGAATTAACTAAAATGTTCCTGATTTTCCGTTTATATTACCGACGGAAGATGTACACGTAAAACCGCTCTAATCCGGCTCAAACGTCGATATATGCAATAAAAACCGAACCTCTCCCCTTTTCAATATCTTACTTAGTATTTCAACGAGAAACAAATAGATGATTAAAGGTGAAGTATTTAAGTTTATTATCTAATCAATTACGTGTTTGCATCATTTTTATCGTATATTTAATGAATTAATACCAATAAACTGAAAATTCACTAAAATGTAGAAAAACGGCAAAATATTGCCTAATTCGATGATATTTTGTTTAAATCACATAAAAGAAAAGAAATAAACGTCAAAATATTGCTAAATTCGATGATGTTTAGTACGAAACAAAATGCAAGAAAGCTTGCTTAAAATGCAATATTATGCGAAAATTTGAGATATGAAGGCCAAATCACATATCGTGATACGACATGAAATAGTATCGAAATATTGGTAAAAATGAATATATTTACGTAATATCAAACTACATAAAAACATGAAAAAAGTCAATATTATTCCAAATTTGAGGATTTTCACTTGGAATCATAGAGCGAGGTTTCGTATTATTTAGATCCAAGAAAAGACATATGACAATGTTGTTTCCTATACAAATGATAAAAATCAATGTGTTTTCATTAGAATTAACTAAAATGTTCTTGATTTTCCGTTTATATTACCGACGGAAGATGTACACGTAAAACCGCTCTAATCCGGCTGAAACGTCGATATATGCAATAAAAACCGAACTTCTCCCCTTTCAATATCTTACTCAGTATTTCAACGAGAAACAACTAGATGATTATAGGTGAAGTATTTAGGTTTATTATCTAATCAATTACGTGTTTTCATAATTTTTATCGTATATTTATTGAATTATTACCAATAAACTGAAAATTCACAAAAACGTGGAAAAAGGACAAAATATTGCCTAATTCGATGATATTTTGTTTAAATCACATAAAGGAAAAGAAATAAACGTCAAAATATTGCTAAATTCGATGATGTTTAGTACGAAACAAAATGCAAGAGAGCTTGCTTAAAATGCAATATTATGCGAAAATCTGAGATATGAAGGCCAAGTCACATATCGTGATACTACATGAAATAGTATCGAAATATTGGAAAAAATGAATATATTTACGTAATATCAAACTACATGAAAAACGTGAAGAGAGTCACTATTATTCCAAATTTTTGGGTTTTAACTTCGAATCATAGAGCGAGGTTTCGTATTATTTTGATCCAAGAAAAGACATATGACAATGTTGTTTCCAATACAAATGATAAAAATCAATGTGTTTCATTAGAATTAACTAAAATGTTCCTGATTTTTCGTTTATATTACCGACGGAAGATGGACACGTAAAACCGCTCTTATCCGGCTGAAATGTCGATATATGCAATAAAAACCGAACTTCTCCCCTTTTCAATATCTTACTTAGTATTTCCACGAGAAACAAGTAGATGATTAAAGGTGAAGTTTTTAAGTTTATTATCTAATCAATTACGTGTTTGCATCATTTTTATCGTATATTTAATGAATTAATACCAATAAACTGAAAATTCACAAAAATGTGGAAAAACGGCAAAATATTGCCTAATTCGATGATTTTTTGTTTAAATCACATAAAGGAAAAGAAATAAACGTCAAAATATTGCTAAATTCGATGATGTTTAGTACGAAACAAAATGCAAGAAAGCTTGCTTAAAATACAATATTATGCGAAAATCTGAGATATGAAGGCCAAATCACATATCGTGAAACTATATGAAATAGTATCGAAATATTGGTAAAAATGAATATATTTACGTAATATCAAACTACATAAAAACGTGAAAAAAGTCAATATTATTCCAAATTTGAGGATTTTCACTTCGAATGATAGAGCGAGGTTTCGTATTATTTAGATCCAAGAAAAGACAAATGACAATGTTGTTTCCAATACAAATGATAAAAATCAATGTGTTTTCATTAGAATTAACTAAAATGTTCCTGATTTTCCGTTTATATTACCGACGGAAGATGTACACGTAAAACCGCTCTATTCCGGCTGAAACGTCGATATATGCAATAAAAACCGAACTTCTCCACTTTTCAATATCTTACTCAGTATTTCAACGAGAAACAAATAGATGATTATAGGTGAAGTATTTAAGTTTATTATCTAATCAATTACGTGTTTGCATCATTTTTATCGTATATTTAATGAATTATTACCAATAAACTGAAAATTCACAAAAACGTGGAAAAACGGTAAAATATTGCCTAATTCGATGATATTTCGTTTAAATCACATAAAGGAAAAGGGGATCATAAACGTCAAAACATTGCTAAATTCTATGATGTTTAGTATGAAACAAAATGCAAGAAAACTTGCTGAAAATGCAATATTATTCGAAAATCTGAGATATGAAGGCCAAATCACATATCGTGATACTACATTAAATAGTATCGAAATATTGGTAAAAATGAATATATTTACGTAATATCAAACTACATGAAAAACGTGAAGAGAGTCACTATTATTCCAAATTTGTGGATTTTAACTTCGAATCATAGAGCGAGGTTTCGTATTATTTAGATCCAAGAAAAGACATATGACAATGTTGTTTCCAATACAAATGATAAAAATCAATGTGTTTTCATTAGAATTAACTAAAATGTTCCTGATTTTCCGTTTATATTACCGACGGAAGATGTACACGTAAAACCGCTCTAATCCGGCTGAAATGTCAATATATGCAATAAAAACTGAACTTCTCCCTTTTTTAATATCTTACTTAGTATTTCAAGGAGAAACAAATAGATGATTAAAGGTGAAGTATTTAAGTTTATTATCTAATCAATTACGTGTTTGCATCATTTTTATCGTATATTTAATGAATTAATACCAATAAACTGAAAATTCACCAAAACGTGAAAAACGGCAAAATATTGCTTAATTCGATGATATTTTGTTTAAATCACATAAAGGAAAGGAAATAAACGTCAAAATATTGCTAAATTCGATGATGTTTAGTACGAAACAAAATGCAAGAAAGCTTGCTAAAAATGCAATCTAATGCGAAAATCTGAGATATGAAGGCCAAATCACATATTGTGATATTACATGAAATTGTATCGAAATATTGGTAAAAATGAATATATTTACGTAATATCAAACTACATAAAAACGTGAAAAAAGTCAATATTATTCCAAATTTGAGGATTTTAACTTCGAATCATAGATCGAGGTTTCGTATTATTTAGATCCAAGAAAAGACATATGACAATGTTGTTTCCAATACAAATGATAAAAATCAATGTGTTTTCATTAGAATTAACTAAAATGTTCCTGATTTTCCGTTTATATTACCGACGGAAGATGTACACGTAAAACCGCTCTAATCCGGCTCAAACGTCGATATATGCAATAAAAACCGAACTTCTCCCCTTTTCAATATCTTACTTAGTATTTCAACGAGAAACAAATAGATGATTAAAGGTGAAGTATTTAAGTTTATTATCTAATTAATTACGTGTTTGCATCATTCTTATCGTATATTTAATGAATTAATACCAATAAACTGAAAATTCACTAAAATGTAGAAAAACGGCAAAATATTGCCTAATTCGATGATATTTTGTTTAAATCACATAAAAGAAAAGAAATAAACGTCAAAATATTGCTAAATTCGATGATGTTTAGTACGAAACAAAATGCAAGAAAGCTTGCTTAAAATGCAATATTATGCGAAAATTTGAGATATGAAGGCCAAATCACATATCGTGATACGACATGAAATAGTATCGAAATATTGGTAAAAATGAATATATTTACGTAATATCAAACTACATGAAAAACGTGAAGAGAGTCACTATTATTCCAAATTTTTGGGTTTTAACTTCGAATCATAGAGCGAGGTTTCGTATTATTTTGATCCAAGAAAAGACATATGACAATGTTGTTTCCAATACAAATGATAAAAATCAATGTGTTTTCATTAGAATTAACTAAAATGTTCCTGATTTTTCGTTTATATTACCGACGGAAGATGTACACGTAAAACCGCTCTAATCCGGCTGAAATGTCGATATATGCAATAAAAACCGAACTTCTCCCCTTTTCAATATCTTACTTAGTATTTCCACGAGAAACAAGTAGATGATTAAAGGTGAAGTTTTTAAGTTTATTATCTAATCAATTACGTGTTTGCATCATTTTTATCGTATATTTAATGAATTAATACCAATAAACTGAAAATTCACAAAAAATGTGGAAAAACGGCAAAATATTGCCTAATTCGATGATATTTTGTTTAAATCACATAAAGGAAAAAAAATAAACGTCAAAATATTGCTAAATTCGATGATGTTTAGTGCGAAACAAAATGCAAGAAAGCTTGCTAAAAATGCAATATTATGCGAAAATCTGAGATATGAAGGCCAAATCACATATTGTGATACTACATGAAATAGTATCGAAATATTGGTAAAAATGAATATATTTACGTAATATCAAACTACATAAAAACGTGAAAAAAGTCAATATTATTCCAAATTTGAGGATTTTCACTTCGAATCATAGAGCGAGGTTTCGTATTATTTAGATCCAAGAAAAGACATATGACAATGTTGTTCCAATACAAATGATAAATATCAATGTGTTTTCATTAGAATTAACTAAAATGTTCTTGATTTTCCGTTTATATTACCGACGGAAGATGTACACGTAAAACCGCTCTAATCCGGCTGAAACGTCGATATATGCAATAAAAACCAAACTTCTCCCCTTTTCAATATCTTACTCAGTATTTCAACGAGAAACAAATAGATGATTATAGGTGAAGTATTTAAGTTTATTATCTAATCAATTACGTGTTTGCATCATTTTTATCGTATATTTAATGAATTAATACCAATAAACTGAAAATTCACTAAAATGTAGAAAAACGGCAAAATATTGCCTAATTCGATGATATTTTGTTTAAATCACATAAAAGAAAACAAATAAACGTCAAAATATTGCTAAATTCGATGATGTTTAGTACGAAACAAAATGCCAGAAAGCTTGCTTAAAATGCAATATTATGCGAAAATCTGAGATATGAAGGCCAAATCACATATCGTGATACTACATGAAATAGTATCGAAATATTGGTAAAAATGAATATATTTACGTAATATCAAACTACATAAAAACATGAAAAAAGTCAATATTATTCCAAATTTGAGGATTTTCACTTGGAATCATAGAGCGAGGTTTCGTATTATTTAGATCCAAGAAAAGACATATGACAATGTTGTTTCCAATACAAATGATAAAAATCAATGTGTTTTCATTAGAATTAACTAAAATGTTCCTGATTTTCCGTTTATATTACCGACGGAAGATGTACACGTAAAACCGCTCTAATCCGGCTGAAATGTCGATATATGCAATAAAAACCGAACTTCTCCCCTTTTCAATATCTTACTTAGTATTTCCACGAGAAACAAGTAGATGATTAAAGGTGAAGTATTTAAGTTTATTATCTAATCAATTGCGTGTTTGCATCATTTTTATCGTATATTTAATGAATTAATACCAATAAACTGAAAATTCACAAAAACGTGAAAAACGGCAAAATATTGCTTAATTCCATGATATTTTGTTTAAATCACACAAAGGAAAGGAAATAAACGTCAAAATATTGCTAAATTCGATGATGTTTAGTACGAAACAAAATGCAAGAAAGCTTGCTAAAAATGCAATATTATGCGAAAATCTAAGATATGAAGGCCAAATCACATATCGTGATACTACATGAAATAGTATCGAAATATTGGTAAAAATGAATATATTTACGTAATATCAAACTACATAAAAACGTGAAGAGAGTCACTATTATTCCAAATTTGTGGATTTTAACTTCGAATCATAGAGCGAGGTTTCGTATTATTTAGATCCAAGAAAAGACATATGACAATGTTGTTTCCAATACAAATGATAAAAATCAATGTGTTTTCATTAGAATTAACTAAAATGTTCCTGATTTTCCGTTTATATTACCGACGGAAGATGTACACGTAAAACCGCTCTAATCCGGCTGAAATGTCGATATATGCAATAAAAACCGAACTTCTCCCCTTTTCAATATCTTACTTAGTATTTCCACGAGAAACAAGTAGATGATTAAAGGTGAAGTATTTAAGTTTATTATCTAATCAATTACGTGTTTGCATCATTTTTATCGTATATTTAATGAATTAATACCAATAAACTGAAAATTCACAAAAATGTGGAAAAACGGCAAAATATTGCCTAATTTGATGATATTTTGTTTAAATCACATAAAGGAAAAAAAATAAACGTCAAAATATTGCTAAATTCGATGATGTTTAGTGCGAAACAAAATGCAAGAAAGCTTGCTAAAAATGCAATATTATGCGAAAATCTGAGATATGAAGGCCAAATCACATATTGTGATACTACATGAAATAGTATCGAAATATTGGTAAAAATGAATATATTTACGTAATATCAAACTACATGAAAACGTGAAAAAATTCAATATTATTCCAAATTTGAGGATTTTCACTTCGAATCATAGAGCGAGGTTTCGTATTATTTAGATCCAAGAAAAGACATATGACAATGTTGTTTCCAATACAAATGATAAAAATCAATGTGTTTTCATTAGAATTAAATAAAATGTTCTTGATTTTCCATTTATATTACCGACGGAAGATGTACACGTAAAACCGCTCTAATCCGGCTGAAACGTCGATATATGCAATAAAAACCGAACTTCTCCCCTTTTCAATATCTTACTCAGTATTTCAACGAGAAACAAATAGATGATTATAGGTGAAGTATTTAGGTTTATTATCTAATCAATTACGTGTTTTCATAATTTTTATCGTATATTTAATGAATTATTACCAATAAACTGAAAATTCACAAAAATGTGGAAAAACGACAAAATATTGCCTAATTCGATGATATTTTGTTTAAATCACATAAAGGAAAAGAAATAAACGTCAAAATATTGCTAAATTCGATGATGTTTAGTACGAAAAAAAATGCAAGAGAGCTTGCTTAAAATGCAATATTATGCGAAAATCTGAGATATAAAGGCCAAGTCACATATCGTGATACTACATGAAATAGTATCGAAATATTGGAAAAAATGAATATATTTACGTAATATCAAACTACATGAAAAACGTGAAGAGAGTCACTATTATTCCAAATTTGTGGGTTTTAAATTCGAATCATAGAGCGAGGTTTCGTATTATTTAGATCCAAGAAAAGACATATGACAATGTTGTTTCCAATACAAATGATAAAAATCAATGTGTTTTCATTAGAATTAACTTAAATGTTCCTGATTTTCCGTTTATATTACCGACGGAAGATGTACACGTAAAACCGCTCTAATCCGGCTGAAATGTCGATATATGCAATAACAACCGAACTTCTCCCCTTTTCAATATCTTACTTAGTATTTCCACGAGAAACAAGTAGATGATTAAAGGTGAGGTATTTAAGTTTATTATCTAATCAATTACGTGTTTGCATCATTTTTATCGTATATTTAATGAATTAATCCCAATAAACTGAAAATTCACAAAAACGTTAAAAACGGCAAAATATTGCTTAATTCGATGATATTTTGTTTAAATCACATAAAGGAAAAGAAATTAACGTCAAAATATTGCTAAATTCGATGATGTTTAGTACGAAAAAAATGCAAGAAAGCTTGCTAAAAATGTAATATTATGCGAAAATCTGAGATATGAAGGCCAAATCACATATTGTGATATTACATGAAATTGTATCGAAATATTGGTAAAAATGAACACATTTACGTAATATCAAACTACATAAAAACGTGAAAAAAGTCAATATTATTCCAAATTTGAGGATTTTCACTTCGAATGATAGAGCGAGGTTTCGTATTATTTAGATCCAAGAAAAGACAAATGACAATGTTGTTTCCAATACAAATGATAAAAATCAATGTGTTTTCATTAGAATTAACTAAAATGTTCCTGATTTTCCGTTTATATTACCGACGGAAGATGTACACGTAAAACCGCTCTATTCCGGCTGAAACGTCGATATATGCAATAAAAACCGAACTTCTCCACTTTTCAATATCTTACTCAGTATTTCAACGAGAAACAAATAGATGATTATAGGTGAAGTATTTAGGTTTATTATCTAATCAATTACGTGTTTTCATAATTTTTATCGTGTATTTAATGAATTATTACCAATAAACTAAAAATTCACAAAAACGTGGAAAAAGGACAAAATATTGCCTAATTCGATGATATTTTGTTTAAATTACATAAAGGAAAAGAAATAAACGTCAAAATATTGCTAAATTCGATGATGTTTAGTACGAAACAAAATGCAAGAGAGCTTGCTTAAAATGCAATATTATGCGAAAATCTGAGATATGAAGGCCAAGTCACATATCGTGATACTACATGAAATAGTATCGAAATATTGGCAAAAATGAATATATTTACGTAATATCAAACTACATGAAAAACGTGAAGAGAGTCACTATTATTCCAAATTTTTGGGTTTTAACTTCGAATCATAGAGCGAGGTTTCGTATTATTTAGATCCAAGAAAAGACATATGACAATATTGTTTCCAATACAAATGATAAAAATCAATGTGTTTTCATTAGAATTAACTAAAATGTTCCTGATTTTCCGTTTATATTACCGACGGAAGATGTACACGTAAAACCGCTCTAATCCGGCTGAAATGTCGATATATGCAATAAAAACCGAACTTCTCCCCTTTTCAATATCTTACTTAGTATTTCCACGAGAAACAAGTAGATGATTAAAGGTGAAGTATTTAAGTTTATTATCTAATCAATTACGTGTTTGCATCATTTTTATCGTATATTTAATGAATTAATACCAATAAACTGAAATTTCACAAAAATGTGGGAAAACGGCAAAATATTGCCTAATTCGATGATATTTTGTTTAAATCACATAAAGGAAAAGAAATAAACGTCAAAATATTGCTAAATTCGATGATGTTTAATACGAAACAAAATGCAAGAAAGCTTGCTTAAAATGCAATATTATGCGAAAATCTGAGATATGAAGGCCAAATCATATATCGTGATACTACATGAAATAATATCGAAATATTGGTAAAAATGAATATATTTACGTAATATCAAACTACATAAAAACATGAAAAAAGTCAATATTATTCCAAATTTGAGGATTTTCACTTGGAATCATAGAGCGAGGTTTCGTATTATTTAGATCCAAGAAAAGACATATGACAACGTTGTTTCCAATACAAATGATAAAAATCAATGTGTTTTCATTAGAATTAAATAAAATGTTCTTGATTTTCCATTTATATTACCGACGGAAGATGTACACGTAAAACCGCTCTAATCCGGCTGAAACGTCGATATATGCAATTAAAACCGAACTTCTCCCCTTTTCAATATCTTACTCAGTATTTCAACGAGAAACAAATAGATGATTATAGGTGAAGTATTTAGGTTTATTATCTAATCAATTACGTGTTTTCATAATTTTTATCGTATATTTAATGAATTATTACCAATAAACTGAAAATTCACAAAAACGTGGAAAAACGGCAAAATATTGCCTAATTCGATGATATTTCGTTTAAATCACATAAAGGAAAAGGGGATGATAAACGTCAAAACATTGCTAAATTCGATGATGTTTAGTATGAAACAAAATGCAAGAAAACTTGCTGAAAATGCAATATTATGTGAAAATCTGAGATATGAAGGCCAAATCACATATCGTGATACTACATGAAATAGTATCGAAATATTGGTATAAATGAATATATTTACGTAATATCAAACTACATGAAAAACGTGAAGAGAGTCACTATTATTCCAAATTTGTGGATTTTAACTTCGAATCATAGAGCGAGGTTTCGTATTATTTAAATCCAAGAAAAGACATATGACAATGTTGTTTCCAATACAAATGATAAAAATCAATGTGTTTTCATTAGAATTAACTAAAATGTTCCTGATTTTCCGTTTATATTACCGACGGAAGATGTACACGTAAAACCGCTCTAATCCGGCTGAAATGTCGATATATGCAATAAAAACTTAACTTCTCCCTTTTTCAATATCATACTTAGTATTTCAACGAGAAACAAATAGATGATTAAAGGTGAAGTATTTAAGTTTATTATCTAATCAATTACGTGTTTGCATAATTTTTATCGTATATTTAATGAATTAATACCAATAAACTGAAAATTCGCAAAAACGTGAAAAACGGCAAAATATTGCTTAATTCGATGATATTTTGTTTAAATCACATAAAGGAAAAGAAATTAACGTCAAAATATTGCTAAATTCGATGATGTTTAGTACGAAACAAAATGCAAGAAAGCTTGCTAAAAATGCAATATTATGCGAAAATCTGAGATATGAAGGCCAAATCACATATTGTGATATTACATGAAATTGTATCGAAATATTGGTAAAAATGAATATATTTACGTAATATCAAACTACATAAAAACGTGAAAAAAGTCAATATTATTCCAAATTTGAGGATTTTAACTTCGAATCATAGATCGAGGTTTCGTATTATTTAGATCCAAGAAAAGACATATGACAATGTTGTTTCCAATACAAATGATAAAAATCAATGTGTTTTCATTAGAATTAACTAAAATGTTCCTGATTTTCCGTTTATATTACCGACGAAAGATGTACAAGTAAAACCGCTCTAATCCGGCTCAAACGTCGATATATGCAATAAAAACCGAACTTCTCCCCTTTTCAATATCTTACTTAGTATTTCAACGAGAAACAAATAGATGATTAAAGGTGAAGTATTTAAGTTTATATTCTAATCAATTACGTGTTTGCATCATTTTTATCGTATATTTAATGAATTAATACCAATAAACTGAAAATTCACAAAAATGTAGAAAAACGGCAAAATATTGCCTAATTCGATGATATTTTGTTTAAATCACATAAAAGAAAAGAAATAAACGTCAAAATATTGCTAAATTCGATGATATTTAGTACGAAACAAAATGCAAGAAAGGTTGCTTAAAATGCAATATTATGCGAAAATCTGAGATATGAAGGTCAAATCACATATCGTGATACTACATGAAATAGTATCGAAATATTGGTAAAAATGAATATATTTACGTAATATCAAACTACATAAAAACATGAAAAAAGTCAATATTATTCCAAATTTGAGGATTTTCACTTGGAATCATAGAGCGAGGTTTCGTATTATTTAGATCCAAGAAAAGACATATGACAATGTTGTTTCCAATACAAATGATAAAAATCAATGTGTTTTCATTAGAATTAACTAAAATGTTCTTGATTTTCCGTTTATATTGCCGACGGAAGATGTACACGTAAAACTGCTCTAATCCGGCTGAAACGTCGATATATGCAATAAAAACCGAACTTCTTCCCTTTTCAATATCTTACTCAGTATTTCAACGAGAAACAAATAGATGATTGTAGGTGAAGTATTTAGGTTTATTATCTAATCAATTACGAGTTTTCATAATTTTTATCGTATATATAATGAATTATTACCAATAAACTCAAAATTCACAAAAACGTGGAAAAACGACAAAATATTGCCTAATTCGATGATATTTTGTTTAAATCACATAAAGGAAAAGAAATAAACGTCAAAATATTGCTAAATTCGATGATGTTTAGTACGAAAAAAAATGCAAGAGAGCTTGCTTAAAATGCAATATTATGCGAAAATCTGAGATATGAAGGCCAAGTCACATATCGTGATACTACATGAAATAGTATCGAAATATTGGAAAAAATGAATATATTTACGTAATATCAAACTACATGAAAAACGTGAAGAGAGTCACTATTATTCCAAATTTGTGGGTTTTAACTTCGAATCATAGAGCGAGGTTTCGTATTATTTAGATCCAAGAAAAGACATATGACAATGTTGTTTCCAATACAAATGATAAAAATCAATGTGTTTTCATTAGAATTAACTAAAATGTTCCTGATTTTCCGTTTATATTACCGACGGAAGATGTACACGTAAAACCGCTCTAATCCGGCTGAAATGTCGATATATGCAATAAAAATCGAACTTCTCCCCTTTTCAATATCTTACTTAGTATTTCCACGAGAAACAAGTAGATGATTAAAGGTGAAATATTTAAGTTTATTATCTAAGCAATTACGTGTTTGCATCATTTTTATCGTATATTTAATGAATTAATACCAATAAACTGAAAATTCACAAAAATGTGGAAAAACGGCAAAATATTGCCTAATTCGATGATATTTTGTTTAAATCACATAAATGAAAAGAAATAAACGTCAAAATATTGCTAAATTCGATGATGTTTAGTGCGAAACAAAATGCAAGAAAGCTTGCTAAAAATGCAATATTATGCGAAAATCTGAGATATGAAGGCCAAATCACATATCGTGATACTATATGAAATAGTATCGAAATATTGGAAAAAATGAATATATTTACGTAATATCAAACTACATAAAACCGTGAAAAAACTCAATATTATTCCAAATTTGAGGATTTTCACTTCGAATGATAGAGCGAGGTTTCGTATTATTTAGATCCAAGAAAAGACAAATGACAATGTTGTTCCCAATACAAATGATAAAAATCAATGTGTTTTCATTAGAATTAACTAAAATGTTCCTGATTTTCCGTTTATATTACCGATGGAAGATGTACACGTAAAACCGCTCAATTCCGGCTGAAACGTCGATATATGCAATAAAAACCGAACTTCTCCCCTTTTCAATATCTTACTCAGTATTTCAACGAGAAACAAATAGATGATTAAAGGTGAAGTATTAAGTTTATTATCTAATCAATTACGTGTTTGCATCACTTTTATCGTATATTTAATGAATTAATACGAATAAACTGAAAATTCACAAAACGAGGAAAAACGGCAAAATATTGCCTAATTCGATGATATTCTGTTTAAATCACATAAAGGAAAAGGGGATGATAAACGTCAAAATATTGCTAAATTCGATGATGTTTAGTATGAAACAAAATGCAAGAAAACTTGCTTAAAATGCAATATTATGCGAAAATCTGAGATATGAAGGCCAAATCACATATCGTGATACTACATGCAATAGTATCGAAATATTGGTAAAAATGAATATATTTACTTAATATCAAACTACATGAAAAACGTGAAGAGAGTCACTATTATTCCAAATTTGTGGATTTTAACTTCGAATCATAGAGCGAGGTTTCGTATTATTTAGATCCAAGAAAAGATATATGACAATGTTGTTTCCAATACAAACGATAAAAATCAATGTGTTTTCATTAGAATTAACTAAAATGTTCCTGATTTTCCGTTTATATTACCGACGGAAGATGTACACGTAAAACCGCTCTAATCTGGCTGAAACGTCGATATATGCAATAAAAACCGAACTTCTCCCCTTTTTAATATCTTACTCAGTATTTCAACGAGAAACAAATAGATGATTAAAGGTGAAGTATTTAAGTTTATTATCTAATCAATTACGTGTTTGCATTATTTTTATCGTATATTTAATGAATTAATACCAATAAACTTAAAATTAAAAAAAAACGTGGAAAAACGGCAAAATATTGCCTAATTCGATGATATTTTGTTTAAATCACATAAAGGAAAAGGGGATGATAAACGTCAAAATATTGCTAAATTCGATGATGTTTAGTACGAAACAAAATGCAAGAAAGCTTGCTTAAAATGCAATATTATGCGAAAATCAGAGATATGAAGGCCAAATCACATATCGTGATACTACATGAAATAGTATCGAAATATTGGTAAAAATGAATATATTTACGTAATATCAAACTACATAAAAAACGTAAAAAAAGTCAATATTATTCCAAATTTGAGGATTTTAACCTCGAATCATAGAGCGAGGTTTTGTATTATTTAGATCCAAGAAAAGACATATGACAACGTTGTTTCCAATACAAATGAGAAAAATCAATGTGTTTTCATTAGAATTAACTAATATGTTCCTGATTTTCCGTTTATATTACCGATGGAAGATGTACACGTAAAACCGCTCAATTCCGGCTGAAACGTCGATATATGCAATAAAAACCGAACTTCTCCCCTTTTCAATATCTTACTCAGTATTTCAACGAGAAACAAATAGATGATTAAAGGTGAAGTATTTAAGTTTATTATCTAATCAATTACGTGTTTGCATCATTTTTTTCGTATATTTAATGAATTAATACCAATAAACAGAAAATTCACAAAAAACATGGAAAAACGGCAAAATATTGCCTAATTCGATGATATTTTGTTTAAATCACATAAAAGAAAAGGGGATGATAAACGTCAAAATATTGCTAAATTCGATGATGTTTAGTACGAAACAAAATGCAAGAAAGCTTGCTTAAAATGCAATATTATGCGAAAATCTGAGATATGAAGGCCAAATCACATATCGTGATACTACATGAAATAGTATCGAAATATTGGTAAAAATGAATATATTTACGTAATATCAAACTACATAAAAAACGTAAAAAAAGTCAATATTATTCCAAATTTGAGGACTTTAACCTCGAATCATAGAGCGAGATTTTGTAATATTTAGATCCAAGAAAAGACATATGACAACGTTGTTTCCAATACAAATGAGAAAAATCAATGTGTTTTCATTAGAATTAACTAAAATGTTCCTGATTTTTCGTTTATATTACCGATGGAAGATGTACACGTAAAACCGCTATATTCCGGCTGAAACGTCGATATATGCAATAAAAACCGAACTTCTCCCCTTTTGAATATCTAACTCAGTATTTCAACGAGAAACAAATAGATGATTACAGGTGAAGTATTTAAGTTTAATATCTAATCAATTACGTGTTTGCATAATTTTTATCGTATATTTAATGAATTAATACCAATAAACTGAAAATTCACAAAAAACATGGAAAAACGGCAAAATATTGCCTAATTCGATGATATTTTGTTTAAATCA
Organism: Procambarus clarkii; assembly: GCF_040958095.1. NCBI lineage: Eukaryota > Metazoa > Arthropoda > Malacostraca > Decapoda > Cambaridae > Procambarus > Procambarus clarkii. Next base: position 6,659,756 of record NC_091237.1, on the reverse strand, counting down.
CATAAAGGAAAAGGGGATGATAAACGTCAAAATATTGATAAATTCGATGATGTTTAGTACGAAACAAAATGCAAGAAAGCTTGCTTAAAATGCAATATTATGCGAAAATCTGAGATATGAAGGCCAAATCACATATCGTGATACTACATGAAATAGTATCGAAATATTGGTAAAAATGAATATATTTACGTAATATCAAACTACATAGAAAACGTAAAAAAAGTCAATATTATTCCAAATTTTAGGATTTTAACCTCGAATCATAGAGCGAGGTTTTGTATTATTTAGATCCAAGAAAAGACATATGACAACGTTGTGTCCAATACAAATTAGAAAAATCAATGTGTTTTCATTTGAATTAACTAAAATGTTCCTGATTTTCCGTTTATATTACCGGTGGAAGATGTACACGTAAAACCGCTCAATTCCGGCTGAAACGTCGATATATGCAATAAAAACCGAACTTCTCCCCTTTTCAATATCTTACTCAGTATTTCAACGAGAAACAAATAGATGATTAAAGGTGAAGTATTTAAGTTTATTATCTAATCAATTACGTGTTTGCATCATTTTTATCGTATATTTAATGAATTAATACCAATAAACTGAAAATTCACAAAAACGAGGAAAAACGGCCAAATATTGCCCAATTCGATGATATTTTGTTTAAATCACATAAAGGAAATGGATATGATAAACGTCAAAATATTACTAAATTCGATGGTGTTTAGTACGAGACAAAATGCAATTAAGCTTGCTTAAAATGCAATATTATGCGAAAATCTGAGATATGAAGGCCAAATCCCATATCGTGATACTACATGAAATAGTATCGAAATATTGGTAAAAATGAATATATTTACGTAATATCAAACTACATAAAAAACGTAAAAAAAGTCAATATTGTTCCAAATTTGAGGATTTTAACTTCGAATCATAGAGCGAGGTTTCGTATTATTTAGATTCAAGAAAAGACATATGACAGCGTTGTTTCCAATACAAATGATAAAAATCAATGTGTTTTCATTAGAATTAACTAAAATGTTCCTGATAATTCCGTTTATATTACCGACGGAAGATATACACGTAAAACCGCTCTAATCCGGCTGAAACGTCGATATATGCAATAAAAACCGAACTTCTCCCCTTATCAATATCTTACTCAGTATTTCAACGAGAAACAAATAGATGATTAAAGGTGAAGTATTTAAGTTTATTATCTAATCAATTACGTGTTTGCATCATTTTTATCGTATATTTAATGAATTAATACCAATAAACTGAAAATTCACAAAAACGTGGAAAAACGGCAAAATATTGCCTAATTCGATGATATTTTGTTTAAATCACATAAAAGAAAAGGGGATGATAAACGTCAAAATATTGCTAAATTCGATGATGTTTAGTACGAAACAAAATGCAAGAAAGCTTGCTTAAAATGCAATATTATGCGAAAATCTGAGATATGAAGGCCAAATCACATATCGTGATACTACATGAAATAGTATCGAAATATTGGTAAAAATGAATATATTTACGTAATATCAAACTACATAAAAAACGTAAAAAAAGTCAATATTATTCCAAATTTGAGGACTTTAACCTCGAATCATAGAGCGAGGTTTTGTAATATTTAGATCCAAGAAAAGACATATGACAACGTTGTTTCCAATACAAATGAGAAAAATCAATGTGTTTTCATTAGAATTAACTAAAATGTTCCTGATTTTTCGTTTATATTACCGATGGAAGATGTACACGTAAAACCGCTATATTCCGGCTGAAACGTCGATATATGCAATAAAAACCGAACTTCTCCCCTTTTGAATATCTAACTCAGTATTTCAACGAGAAACAAATAGATGATTACAGGTGAAGTATTTAAGTTTATTATCTAATCAATTACGTGTTTGCATCATTTTTATCGTATATTTAATGAATTAATACCAATAAACTGAAAATTTACAAAAAACATGGAAAAACGGCAAAATATTGCCTAATTCGATGATATTTTGTTTAAATCACATAAAGGAAAAGGGGATGATAAACGTCAAAATATTGATAAATTCGATGATGTTTAGTACGAAACAAAATGCAAGAAAGCTTGCTTAAAATGCAATATTATGCGAAAATCTGAGATATGAAGGCCAAATCACATATCGTGATACTACATGAAATAGTATCGAAATATTGGTAAAAATGAATATATTTACGTAATATCAAACTACATAAAAAACGTAAAAAAAGTCAATATTATTCCAAATTTGAGGACTTTAACCTCGAATCATAGAGCGAGGTTTTGTAATATTTAGATCCAAGAAAAGACATGACAACGTTGTTTCCAATACAAATGAGAAAAATCAATGTGTTTTCATTAGAATTAACTAAAATGTTCCTCATTTTCCGTTTATATTACCGGTGGAAGATGTACACGTAAAACCGCTCAATTCCGGCTGAAACGTCGATATATGCAATAAAAACCGAACTTCTCCCCTTTTCAATATCTTACTTAGTATTTCAATGAGAAACAAATAGATGATTAAAGGTGAAGTATTTAAGTTTATTATCTAATCAATTACGTGTTTGCATCATTTTTATCGTATATTTAATGAATTAATACCAATAAACTGAAAATTCACAAAAACGAGGAAAAACGGCCAAATATTGCCCAATTCGATGATATTTTGTTTAAATCACATAAAGGAAAAGGATATGATAAACGTCAAAATATTACTAAATTCCATGGTGTTTAGTACGAGACAAAATGCAATTAAGCTTGCTTAAAATGCAATATTATGCGAAAATCTGAGACATGAAGGCCAAATCCCATATCGTGATACTACATGAAATAGTATCGAAATATTGGTAAAAATGAATATATTTACGTAATATCAAACTACATAAAAACATGAAAAATGTCAATATTATTCCAAATTTGAGGATTTTCACTTCGAATCATAGAGCGAGGTTTCGTATTATTTAGATCCAAGAAAAGACATATGACAATGTTGTTTCCAATTTAAATGATAAAAATCAATGTGTTTTCATTAGAATTAACTAAAATGTTCCTGATTTTCCGTTTATACTACCGACGGAAGATGTACACGTAAAACTGCTCTAATCCGGCTGAAACGTCGATATATGCAATAAAAACCGAACTTCTCCCCTTTTCAATATCTTACTCAGTATTTTAACGAGAAACAAATAGATGATTAAAGGTGAAGTATCTAGGTTTATTATCTAATCAATTACGTGTTTGCATAATTTTTATCGTATATTTAATGAATTAATACCAATAAACAGAAAATTAACAAAAACGTGGAAAAACGGCCAAATATTGCCTAATTCGATGATATTTTGTTTAAATCACATAAAGGAAAAGGGGATGATAAACGTCAAAATATTGCTAAATTCGATGATGTTTAGTATGACAAAATGCAAGAAATCTTGCTTAAAATGCAATATTATGCGAAAATTTGAGATATAATGGCCAAATCACATATCGTGATACTACATGAAATAGTATCGAAATATTGGTAAAAATGAATATATTTACGTAATATCAAACTACGTGAAAAACGTGAAGAGAGTCACTATTATTCCAAATTTGTGGATTTTAACTTCGAATCATAAAGCGAGGTTTCGTATTAGTTAGATCCAAAAAAAGACATATTATAATGTTGTTTCCAATACAAATGATAAAAATCAATGTGTTTTCATTAGAATTAACTAAAATGTTCCTGATTTTCCGTTTATATTACCGACGGAAGATGTACACGTTAAACCGCTATAATCCGGGTGAAACGTCGATATATGCAATAAAAACCGAACTTCTCCCCTTTTCAATATCTTACTCAGTATTTTAACGAGAAACAAATAGATAATTAAAGGTGAAGTATTTAAGTTTATTATCTAATCAATTACGTGTTTGCATCATTTTTATCGTATATTTAATGAATTAATACCAATAAACTGAAAATTCACTAAAATGTAGAAAAACGGCAAAATATTGCCTAATTCGATGATATTTTGTTTAAATCACATAAAAGAAAAGAAATAAACGTCAAAATATTGCTAAATTCGATGATGTTTAGTACGAAACAAAATGCAAGAAAGCTTGCTTAAAATGCAATATTATGCGAAAATTTGAGATATGAAGGCCAAATCACATATCGTGATACGACATGAAATAGTATCGAAATATTGGTAAAAATGAATATATTTACGTAATATCAAACTACATAAAAACATGAAAAAAGTCAATATTATTCCAAATTTGAGGATTTTCACTTGGAATCATAGAGCGAGGTTTCGTATTAATTAGATCCAAGAAAAGACATATGACAATGTTGTTTCCTATACAAATGATAAAAATCAATGTGTTTTCATTAGAATTAACTAAAATGTTCTTGATTTTCCGTTTATATTACCGACGGAAGATGTACACGTAAAACCGCTCTAATCCGGCTGAAACGTCGATATATGCAATAAAAACCGAACTTCTCCCCTTTCAATATCTTACTCAGTATTTCAACGAGAAACAACTAGATGATTATAGGTGAAGTATTTAGGTTTATTATCTAATCAATTACGTGTTTTCATAATTTTTATCGTATATTTATTGAATTATTACCAATAAACTGAAAATTCACAAAAACGTGGAAAAAGGACAAAATATTGCCTAATTCGATGATATTTTGTTTAAATCACATAAAGGAAAAGAAATAAACGTCAAAATATTGCTAAATTCGATGATGTTTAGTACGAAACAAAATGCAAGAGAGCTTGCTTAAAATGCAATATTATGCGAAAATCTGAGATATGAAGGCCAAGTCACATATCGTGATACTACATGAAATAGTATCGAAATATTGGAAAAAATGAATATATTTACGTAATATCAAACTACATGAAAAACGTGAAGAGAGTCACTATTATTCCAAATTTTTGGGTTTTAACTTCGAATCATAGAGCGAGGTTTCGTATTATTTTGATCCAAGAAAAGACATATGACAATGTTGTTTCCAATACAAATGATAAAAATCAATGTGTTTTCATTAGAATTAACTAAAATGTTCCTGATTTTTCGTTTATATTACCGACGGAAGATGGACACGTAAAACCGCTCTTATCCGGCTGAAATGTCGATATATGCAATAAAAACCGAACTTCTCCCCTTTTCAATATCTTACTTAGTATTTCCACGAGAAACAAGTAGATGATTAAAGGTGAAGTTTTTAAGTTTATTATCTAATCAATTACGTGTTTGCATCATTTTTATCGTATATTTAATGAATTAATACCAATAAACTGAAAATTCACAAAAATGTGGAAAAACGGCAAAATATTGCCTAATTCGATGATTTTTTGTTTAAATCACATAAAGGAAAAGAAATAAACGTCAAAATATTGCTAAATTCGATGATGTTTAGTACGAAACAAAATGCAAGAAAGCTTGCTTAAAATACAATATTATGCGAAAATCTGAGATATGAAGGCCAAATCACATATCGTGAAACTATATGAAATAGTATCGAAATATTGGTAAAAATGAATATATTTACGTAATATCAAACTACATAAAAACGTGAAAAAAGTCAATATTATTCCAAATTTGAGGATTTTCACTTCGAATGATAGAGCGAGGTTTCGTATTATTTAGATCCAAGAAAAGACAAATGACAATGTTGTTTCCAATACAAATGATAAAAATCAATGTGTTTTCATTAGAATTAACTAAAATGTTCCTGATTTTCCGTTTATATTACCGACGGAAGATGTACACGTAAAACCGCTCTATTCCGGCTGAAACGTCGATATATGCAATAAAAACCGAACTTCTCCACTTTTCAATATCTTACTCAGTATTTCAACGAGAAACAAATAGATGATTATAGGTGAAGTATTTAAGTTTATTATCTAATCAATTACGTGTTTGCATCATTTTTATCGTATATTTAATGAATTATTACCAATAAACTGAAAATTCACAAAAACGTGGAAAAACGGTAAAATATTGCCTAATTCGATGATATTTCGTTTAAATCACATAAAGGAAAAGGGGATCATAAACGTCAAAACATTGCTAAATTCTATGATGTTTAGTATGAAACAAAATGCAAGAAAACTTGCTGAAAATGCAATATTATTCGAAAATCTGAGATATGAAGGCCAAATCACATATCGTGATACTACATTAAATAGTATCGAAATATTGGTAAAAATGAATATATTTACGTAATATCAAACTACATGAAAAACGTGAAGAGAGTCACTATTATTCCAAATTTGTGGATTTTAACTTCGAATCATAGAGCGAGGTTTCGTATTATTTAGATCCAAGAAAAGACATATGACAATGTTGTTTCCAATACAAATGATAAAAATCAATGTGTTTTCATTAGAATTAACTAAAATGTTCCTGATTTTCCGTTTATATTACCGACGGAAGATGTACACGTAAAACCGCTCTAATCCGGCTGAAATGTCAATATATGCAATAAAAACTGAACTTCTCCCTTTTTTAATATCTTACTTAGTATTTCAAGGAGAAACAAATAGATGATTAAAGGTGAAGTATTTAAGTTTATTATCTAATCAATTACGTGTTTGCATCATTTTTATCGTATATTTAATGAATTAATACCAATAAACTGAAAATTCACCAAAACGTGAAAAACGGCAAAATATTGCTTAATTCGATGATATTTTGTTTAAATCACATAAAGGAAAGGAAATAAACGTCAAAATATTGCTAAATTCGATGATGTTTAGTACGAAACAAAATGCAAGAAAGCTTGCTAAAAATGCAATCTAATGCGAAAATCTGAGATATGAAGGCCAAATCACATATTGTGATATTACATGAAATTGTATCGAAATATTGGTAAAAATGAATATATTTACGTAATATCAAACTACATAAAAACGTGAAAAAAGTCAATATTATTCCAAATTTGAGGATTTTAACTTCGAATCATAGATCGAGGTTTCGTATTATTTAGATCCAAGAAAAGACATATGACAATGTTGTTTCCAATACAAATGATAAAAATCAATGTGTTTTCATTAGAATTAACTAAAATGTTCCTGATTTTCCGTTTATATTACCGACGGAAGATGTACACGTAAAACCGCTCTAATCCGGCTCAAACGTCGATATATGCAATAAAAACCGAACTTCTCCCCTTTTCAATATCTTACTTAGTATTTCAACGAGAAACAAATAGATGATTAAAGGTGAAGTATTTAAGTTTATTATCTAATTAATTACGTGTTTGCATCATTCTTATCGTATATTTAATGAATTAATACCAATAAACTGAAAATTCACTAAAATGTAGAAAAACGGCAAAATATTGCCTAATTCGATGATATTTTGTTTAAATCACATAAAAGAAAAGAAATAAACGTCAAAATATTGCTAAATTCGATGATGTTTAGTACGAAACAAAATGCAAGAAAGCTTGCTTAAAATGCAATATTATGCGAAAATTTGAGATATGAAGGCCAAATCACATATCGTGATACGACATGAAATAGTATCGAAATATTGGTAAAAATGAATATATTTACGTAATATCAAACTACATGAAAAACGTGAAGAGAGTCACTATTATTCCAAATTTTTGGGTTTTAACTTCGAATCATAGAGCGAGGTTTCGTATTATTTTGATCCAAGAAAAGACATATGACAATGTTGTTTCCAATACAAATGATAAAAATCAATGTGTTTTCATTAGAATTAACTAAAATGTTCCTGATTTTTCGTTTATATTACCGACGGAAGATGTACACGTAAAACCGCTCTAATCCGGCTGAAATGTCGATATATGCAATAAAAACCGAACTTCTCCCCTTTTCAATATCTTACTTAGTATTTCCACGAGAAACAAGTAGATGATTAAAGGTGAAGTTTTTAAGTTTATTATCTAATCAATTACGTGTTTGCATCATTTTTATCGTATATTTAATGAATTAATACCAATAAACTGAAAATTCACAAAAAATGTGGAAAAAACGGCAAAATATTGCCTAATTCGATGATATTTTGTTTAAATCACATAAAGGAAAAAAAATAAACGTCAAAATATTGCTAAATTCGATGATGTTTAGTGCGAAACAAAATGCAAGAAAGCTTGCTAAAAATGCAATATTATGCGAAAATCTGAGATATGAAGGCCAAATCACATATTGTGATACTACATGAAATAGTATCGAAATATTGGTAAAAATGAATATATTTACGTAATATCAAACTACATAAAAACGTGAAAAAAGTCAATATTATTCCAAATTTGAGGATTTTCACTTGGAATCATAGAGCGAGGTTTCGTATTATTTAGATCCAAGAAAAGACATATGACAACGTTGTTTCCAATACAAATGATAAAAATCAATGTGTTTTCATTAGAATTAAATAAAATGTTCTTGATTTTCCATTTATATTACCGACGGAAGATGTACACGTAAAACCGCTCTAATCCGGCTGAAACGTCGATATATGCAATTAAAACCGAACTTCTCCCCTTTTCAATATCTTACTCAGTATTTCAACGAGAAACAAATAGATGATTAAAGGTGAAGTATTTAAGTTTATTATCTAATTAATTACGTGTTTGCATCATTCTTATCGTATATTTAATGAATTAATACCAATAAACTGAAAATTCACTAAAATGTAGAAAAACGGCAAAATATTGCCTAATTCGATGATATTTTGTTTAAATCACATAAAAGAAAAGAAATAAACGTCAAAATATTGCTAAATTCGATGATGTTTAGTACGAAACAAAATGCAAGAAAGCTTGCTTAAAATGCAATATTATGCGAAAATTTGAGATATGAAGGCCAAATCACATATCGTGATACGACATGAAATAGTATCGAAATATTGGTAAAAATGAATATATTTACGTAATATCAAACTACATGAAAAACGTGAAGAGAGTCACTATTATTCCAAATTTTTGGGTTTTAACTTCGAATCATAGAGCGAGGTTTCGTATTATTTTGATCCAAGAAAAGACATATGACAATGTTGTTTCCAATACAAATGATAAAAATCAATGTGTTTTCATTAGAATTAACTAAAATGTTCCTGATTTTTCGTTTATATTACCGACGGAAGATGTACACGTAAAACCGCTCTAATCCGGCTGAAATGTCGATATATGCAATAAAAACCGAACTTCTCCCCTTTTCAATATCTTACTTAGTATTTCCACGAGAAACAAGTAGATGATTAAAGGTGAAGTTTTTAAGTTTATTATCTAATCAATTACGTGTTTGCATCATTTTTATCGTATATTTAATGAATTAATACCAATAAACTGAAAATTCACAAAAAATGTGGAAAAACGGCAAAATATTGCCTAATTCGATGATATTTTGTTTAAATCACATAAAGGAAAAAAAATAAACGTCAAAATATTGCTAAATTCGATGATGTTTAGTGCGAAACAAAATGCAAGAAAGCTTGCTAAAAATGCAATATTATGCGAAAATCTGAGATATGAAGGCCAAATCACATATTGTGATACTACATGAAATAGTATCGAAATATTGGTAAAAATGAATATATTTACGTAATATCAAACTACATAAAAACGTGAAAAAAGTCAATATTATTCCAAATTTGAGGATTTTCACTTGGAATCATAGAGCGAGGTTTCGTATTATTTAGATCCAAGAAAAGACATATGACAACGTTGTTTCCAATACAAATGATAAAAATCAATGTGTTTTCATTAGAATTAAATAAAATGTTCTTGATTTTCCATTTATATTACCGACGGAAGATGTACACGTAAAACCGCTCTAATCCGGCTGAAACGTCGATATATGCAATTAAAACCGAACTTCTCCCCTTTTCAATATCTTACTCAGTATTTCAACGAGAAACAAATAGATGATTATAGGTGAAGTATTTAGGTTTATTATCTAATCAATTACGTGTTTTCATAATTTTTATCGTATATTTAATGAATTATTACCAATAAACTGAAAATTCACAAAAACGTGGAAAAACGGCAAAATATTGCCTAATTCGATGATATTTCGTTTAAATCACATAAAGGAAAAGGGGATGATAAACGTCAAAACATTGCTAAATTCGATGATGTTTAGTATGAAACAAAATGCAAGAAAACTTGCTGAAAATGCAATATTATGTGAAAATCTGAGATATGAAGGCCAAATCACATATCGTGATACTACATGAAATAGTATCGAAATATTGGTATAAATGAATATATTTACGTAATATCAAACTACATGAAAAACGTGAAGAGAGTCACTATTATTCCAAATTTGTGGATTTTAACTTCGAATCATAGAGCGAGGTTTCGTATTATTTAAATCCAAGAAAAGACATATGACAATGTTGTTTCCAATACAAATGATAAAAATCAATGTGTTTTCATTAGAATTAACTAAAATGTTCCTGATTTTCCGTTTATATTACCGACGGAAGATGTACACGTAAAACCGCTCTAATCCGGCTGAAATGTCGATATATGCAATAAAAACTTAACTTCTCCCTTTTTCAATATCATACTTAGTATTTCAACGAGAAACAAATAGATGATTAAAGGTGAAGTATTTAAGTTTATTATCTAATCAATTACGTGTTTGCATAATTTTTATCGTATATTTAATGAATTAATACCAATAAACTGAAAATTCGCAAAAACGTGAAAAACGGCAAAATATTGCTTAATTCGATGATATTTTGTTTAAATCACATAAAGGAAAAGAAATTAACGTCAAAATATTGCTAAATTCGATGATGTTTAGTACGAAACAAAATGCAAGAAAGCTTGCTAAAAATGCAATATTATGCGAAAATCTGAGATATGAAGGCCAAATCACATATTGTGATATTACATGAAATTGTATCGAAATATTGGTAAAAATGAATATATTTACGTAATATCAAACTACATAAAAACGTGAAAAAAGTCAATATTATTCCAAATTTGAGGATTTTAACTTCGAATCATAGATCGAGGTTTCGTATTATTTAGATCCAAGAAAAGACATATGACAATGTTGTTTCCAATACAAATGATAAAAATCAATGTGTTTTCATTAGAATTAACTAAAATGTTCCTGATTTTCCGTTTATATTACCGACGAAAGATGTACAAGTAAAACCGCTCTAATCCGGCTCAAACGTCGATATATGCAATAAAAACCGAACTTCTCCCCTTTTCAATATCTTACTTAGTATTTCAACGAGAAACAAATAGATGATTAAAGGTGAAGTATTTAAGTTTATATTCTAATCAATTACGTGTTTGCATCATTTTTATCGTATATTTAATGAATTAATACCAATAAACTGAAAATTCACAAAAATGTAGAAAAACGGCAAAATATTGCCTAATTCGATGATATTTTGTTTAAATCACATAAAAGAAAAGAAATAAACGTCAAAATATTGCTAAATTCGATGATATTTAGTACGAAACAAAATGCAAGAAAGGTTGCTTAAAATGCAATATTATGCGAAAATCTGAGATATGAAGGTCAAATCACATATCGTGATACTACATGAAATAGTATCGAAATATTGGTAAAAATGAATATATTTACGTAATATCAAACTACATAAAAACATGAAAAAAGTCAATATTATTCCAAATTTGAGGATTTTCACTTGGAATCATAGAGCGAGGTTTCGTATTATTTAGATCCAAGAAAAGACATATGACAATGTTGTTTCCAATACAAATGATAAAAATCAATGTGTTTTCATTAGAATTAACTAAAATGTTCTTGATTTTCCGTTTATATTGCCGACGGAAGATGTACACGTAAAACTGCTCTAATCCGGCTGAAACGTCGATATATGCAATAAAAACCGAACTTCTTCCCTTTTCAATATCTTACTCAGTATTTCAACGAGAAACAAATAGATGATTATAGGTGAAGTATTTAGGTTTATTATCTAATCAATTACGAGTTTTCATAATTTTTATCGTATATATAATGAATTATTACCAATAAACTCAAAATTCACAAAAACGTGGAAAAACGACAAAATATTGCCTAATTCGATGATATTTTGTTTAAATCACATAAAGGAAAAGAAATAAACGTCAAAATATTGCTAAATTCGATGATGTTTAGTACGAAAAAAAATGCAAGAGAGCTTGCTTAAAATGCAATATTATGCGAAAATCTGAGATATGAAGGCCAAGTCACATATCGTGATACTACATGAAATAGTATCGAAATATTGGAAAAAATGAATATATTTACGTAATATCAAACTACATGAAAAACGTGAAGAGAGTCACTATTATTCCAAATTTGTGGGTTTTAACTTCGAATCATAGAGCGAGGTTTCGTATTATTTAGATCCAAGAAAAGACATATGACAATGTTGTTTCCAATACAAATGATAAAAATCAATGTGTTTTCATTAGAATTAACTAAAATGTTCCTGATTTTCCGTTTATATTACCGACGGAAGATGTACACGTAAAACCGCTCTAATCCGGCTGAAATGTCGATATATGCAATAAAAATCGAACTTCTCCCCTTTTCAATATCTTACTTAGTATTTCCACGAGAAACAAGTAGATGATTAAAGGTGAAATATTTAAGTTTATTATCTAAGCAATTACGTGTTTGCATCATTTTTATCGTATATTTAATGAATTAATACCAATAAACTGAAAATTCACAAAAATGTGGAAAAACGGCAAAATATTGCCTAATTCGATGATATTTTGTTTAAATCACATAAAGGAAAAGAAATTAACGTCAAAATATTGCTAAATTCGATGATGTTTAGTATGAAAAAAATGCAAGAAAGCTTGCTAAAAATGTAATATTATGCGAAAATCTGAGATATGAAGGCCAAATCACATATTGTGATATTACATGAAATTGTATCGAAATATTGGTAAAAATGAACACATTTACGTAATATCAAACTACATAAAAACGTGAAAAAAGTCAATATTATTCCAAATTTGAGGATTTTCACTTCGAATGATAGAGCGAGGTTTCGTATTATTTAGATCCAAGAAAAGACAAATGACAATGTTGTTTCCAATACAAATGATAAAAATCAATGTGTTTTCATTAGAATTAACTAAAATGTTCCTGATTTTCCGTTTATATTACCGACGGAAGATGTACACGTAAAACCGCTCTATTCCGGCTGAAACGTCGATATATGCAATAAAAACCGAACTTCTCCACTTTTCAATATCTTACTCAGTATTTCAACGAGAAACAAATAGATGATTATAGGTGAAGTATTTAGGTTTATTATCTAATCAATTACGTGTTTTCATAATTTTTATCGTGTATTTAATGAATTATTACCAATAAACTAAAAATTCACAAAAACGTGGAAAAAGGACAAAATATTGCCTAATTCGATGATATTTTGTTTAAATTACATAAAGGAAAAGAAATAAACGTCAAAATATTGCTAAATTCGATGATGTTTAGTACGAAACAAAATGCAAGAGAGCTTGCTTAAAATGCAATATTATGCGAAAATCTGAGATATGAAGGCCAAGTCACATATCGTGATACTACATGAAATAGTATCGAAATATTGGCAAAAATGAATATATTTACGTAATATCAAACTACATGAAAAACGTGAAGAGAGTCACTATTATTCCAAATTTTTGGGTTTTAACTTCGAATCATAGAGCGAGGTTTCGTATTATTTAGATCCAAGAAAAGACATATGACAATGTTGTTTCCAATACAAATGATAAAAATCAATGTGTTTTCATTAGAATTAACTAAAATGTTCCTGATTTTCCGTTTATATTACCGACGGAAGATGTACACGTAAAACCGCTCTAATCCGGCTGAAATGTCGATATATGCAATAAAAACCGAACTTCTCCCCTTTTCAATATCTTACTTAGTATTTCCACGAGAAACAAGTAGATGATTAAAGGTGAAGTATTTAAGTTTATTATCTAATCAATTACGTGTTTGCATCATTTTTATCGTATATTTAATGAATTAATACCAATAAACTGAAATTTCACAAAAATGTGGGAAAACGGCAAAATATTGCCTAATTCGATGATATTTTGTTTAAATCACATAAAGGAAAAGAAATAAACGTCAAAATATTGCTAAATTCGATGATGTTTAATACGAAACAAAATGCAAGAAAGCTTGCTTAAAATGCAATATTATGCGAAAATCTGAGATATGAAGGCCAAATCATATATCGTGATACTACATGAAATAATATCGAAATATTGGTAAAAATGAATATATTTACGTAATATCAAACTACATAAAAACATGAAAAAAGTCAATATTATTCCAAATTTGAGGATTTTCACTTGGAATCATAGAGCGAGGTTTCGTATTATTTAGATCCAAGAAAAGACATATGACAACGTTGTTTCCAATACAAATGATAAAAATCAATGTGTTTTCATTAGAATTAAATAAAATGTTCTTGATTTTCCATTTATATTACCGACGGAAGATGTACACGTAAAACCGCTCTAATCCGGCTGAAACGTCGATATATGCAATTAAAACCGAACTTCTCCCCTTTTCAATATCTTACTCAGTATTTCAACGAGAAACAAATAGATGATTATAGGTGAAGTATTTAGGTTTATTATCTAATCAATTACGTGTTTTCATAATTTTTATCGTATATTTAATGAATTATTACCAATAAACTGAAAATTCACAAAAACGTGGAAAAACGGCAAAATATTGCCTAATTCGATGATATTTCGTTTAAATCACATAAAGGAAAAGGGGATGATAAACGTCAAAACATTGCTAAATTCGATGATGTTTAGTATGAAACAAAATGCAAGAAAACTTGCTGAAAATGCAATATTATGTGAAAATCTGAGATATGAAGGCCAAATCACATATCGTGATACTACATGAAATAGTATCGAAATATTGGTATAAATGAATATATTTACGTAATATCAAACTACATGAAAAACGTGAAGAGAGTCACTATTATTCCAAATTTGTGGATTTTAACTTCGAATCATAGAGCGAGGTTTCGTATTATTTAAATCCAAGAAAAGACATATGACAATGTTGTTTCCAATACAAATGATAAAAATCAATGTGTTTTCATTAGAATTAACTAAAATGTTCCTGATTTTCCGTTTATATTACCGACGGAAGATGTACACGTAAAACCGCTCTAATCCGGCTGAAATGTCGATATATGCAATAAAAACTTAACTTCTCCCTTTTTCAATATCATACTTAGTATTTCAACGAGAAACAAATAGATGATTAAAGGTGAAGTATTTAAGTTTATTATCTAATCAATTACGTGTTTGCATAATTTTTATCGTATATTTAATGAATTAATACCAATAAACTGAAAATTCGCAAAAACGTGAAAAACGGCAAAATATTGCTTAATTCGATGATATTTTGTTTAAATCACATAAAGGAAAAGAAATTAACGTCAAAATATTGCTAAATTCGATGATGTTTAGTACGAAACAAAATGCAAGAAAGCTTGCTAAAAATGCAATATTATGCGAAAATCTGAGATATGAAGGCCAAATCACATATTGTGATATTACATGAAATTGTATCGAAATATTGGTAAAAATGAATATATTTACGTAATATCAAACTACATAAAAACGTGAAAAAAGTCAATATTATTCCAAATTTGAGGATTTTAACTTCGAATCATAGATCGAGGTTTCGTATTATTTAGATCCAAGAAAAGACATATGACAATGTTGTTTCCAATACAAATGATAAAAATCAATGTGTTTTCATTAGAATTAACTAAAATGTTCCTGATTTTCCGTTTATATTACCGACGAAAGATGTACAAGTAAAACCGCTCTAATCCGGCTCAAACGTCGATATATGCAATAAAAACCGAACTTCTCCCCTTTTCAATATCTTACTTAGTATTTCAACGAGAAACAAATAGATGATTAAAGGTGAAGTATTTAAGTTTATATTCTAATCAATTACGTGTTTGCATCATTTTTATCGTATATTTAATGAATTAATACCAATAAACTGAAAATTCACAAAAATGTAGAAAAACGGCAAAATATTGCCTAATTCGATGATATTTTGTTTAAATCACATAAAAGAAAAGAAATAAACGTCAAAATATTGCTAAATTCGATGATATTTAGTACGAAACAAAATGAAAGAAAGGTTGCTTAAAATGCAATATTATGCGAAAATCTGAGATATGAAGGTCAAATCACATATCGTGATACTACATGAAATAGTATCGAAATATTGGTAAAAATGAATATATTTACGTAATATCAAACTACATAAAAACATGAAAAAAGTCAATATTATTCCAAATTTGAGGATTTTCACTTGGAATCATAGAGCGAGGTTTCGTATTATTTAGATCCAAGAAAAGACATATGACAATGTTGTTTCCAATACAAATGATAAAAATCAATGTGTTTTCATTAGAATTAACTAAAATGTTCTTGATTTTCCGTTTATATTGCCGACGGAAGATGTACACGTAAAACTGCTCTAATCCGGCTGAAACGTCGATATATGCAATAAAAACCGAACTTCTTCCCTTTTCAATATCTTACTCAGTATTTCAACGAGAAACAAATAGATGATTATAGGTGAAGTATTTAGGTTTATTATCTAATCAATTACGAGTTTTCATAATTTTTATCGTATATATAATGAATTATTACCAATAAACTCAAAATTCACAAAAACGTGGAAAAACGACAAAATATTGCCTAATTCGATGATATTTTGTTTAAATCACATAAAGGAAAAGAAATAAACGTCAAAATATTGCTAAATTCGATGATGTTTAGTACGAAAAAAAATGCAAGAGAGCTTGCTTAAAATGCAATATTATGCGAAAATCTGAGATATGAAGGCCAAGTCACATATCGTGATACTACATGAAATAGTATCGAAATATTGGAAAAAATGAATATATTTACGTAATATCAAACTACATGAAAAACGTGAAGAGAGTCACTATTATTCCAAATTTGTGGGTTTTAACTTCGAATCATAGAGCGAGGTTTCGTATTATTTAGATCCAAGAAAAGACATATGACAATGTTGTTTCCAATACAAATGATAAAAATCAATGTGTTTTCATTAGAATTAACTAAAATGTTCCTGATTTTCCGTTTATATTACCGACGGAAGATGTACACGTAAAACCGCTCTAATCCGGCTGAAATGTCGATATATGCAATAAAAATCGAACTTCTCCCCTTTTCAATATCTTACTTAGTATTTCCACGAGAAACAAGTAGATGATTAAAGGTGAAATATTTAAGTTTATTATCTAAGCAATTACGTGTTTGCATCATTTTTATCGTATATTTAATGAATTAATACCAATAAACTGAAAATTCACAAAAATGTGGAAAAACGGCAAAATATTGCCTAATTCGATGATATTTTGTTTAAATCACATAAAGGAAAAGAAATAAACGTCAAAATATTGCTAAATTCGATGATGTTTAGTGCGAAACAAAATGCAAGAAAGCTTGCTAAAAATGCAATATTATGCGAAAATCTGAGATATGAAGGCCAAATCACATATCGTGATACTATATGAAATAGTATCGAAATATTGGAAAAAATGAATATATTTACGTAATATCAAACTACATAAAACCGTGAAAAAACTCAATATTATTCCAAATTTGAGGATTTTCACTTCGAATGATAGAGCGAGGTTTCGTATTATTTAGATCCAAGAAAAGACAAATGACAATGTTGTTCCTAATACAAATGATAAAAATCAATGTGTTTTCATTAGAATTAACTAAAATGTTCCTGATTTTCCGTTTATATTACCGATGGAAGATGTACACGTAAAACCGCTCAATTCCGGCTGAAACGTCGATATATGCAATAAAAACCGAACTTCTCCCCTTTTCAATATCTTACTCAGTATTTCAACGAGAAACAAATAGATGATTAAAGGTGAAGTATTTAAGTTTATTATCTAATCAATTACGTGTTTGCATCACTTTTATCGTATATTGAATGAATTAATACGAATAAACTGAAAATTCACAAAACGAGGAAAAACGGCAAAATATTGCCTAATTCGATGATATTCTGTTTAAATCACATAAAGGAAAAGGGGATGATAAACGTCAAAATATTGCTAAATTCGATGATGTTTAGTATGAAACAAAATGCAAGAAAACTTGCTTAAAATGCAATATTATGCGAAAATCTGAGATATGAAGGCCAAATCACATATCGTGATACTACATGCAATAGTATCGAAATATTGGTAAAAATGAATATATTTACTTAATATCAAACTACATGAAAAACGTGAAGAGAGTCACTATTATTCCAAATTTGTGGATTTTAACTTCGAATCATAGAGCGAGGTTTCGTATTATTTAGATCCAAGAAAAGATATATGACAATGTTGTTTCCAATACAAACGATAAAAATCAATGTGTTTTCATTAGAATTAACTAAAATGTTCCTGATTTTCCGTTTATATTACCGACGGAAGATGTACACGTAAAACCGCTCTAATCTGGCTGAAACGTCGATATATGCAATAAAAACCGAACTTCTCCCCTTTTTAATATCTTACTCAGTATTTCAACGAGAAACAAATAGATGATTAAAGGTGAAGTATTTAAGTTTATTATCTAATCAATTACGTGTTTGCATTATTTTTATCGTATATTTAATGAATTAATACCAATAAACTTAAAATTAAAAAAAACGTGGAAAAACGGCAAAATATTGCCTAATTCGATGATATTTTGTTTAAATCACATAAAGGAAAAGGGGATGATAAACGTCAAAATATTGCTAAATTCGATGATGTTTAGTACGAAACAAAATGCAAGAAAGCTTGCTTAAAATGCAATATTATGCGAAAATCAGAGATATGAAGGCCAAATCACATATCGTGATACTACATGAAATAGTATCGAAATATTGGTAAAAATGAATATATTTACGTAATATCAAACTACATAAAAAACGTAAAAAAAGTCAATATTATTCCAAATTTGAGGATTTTAACCTCGAATCATAGAGCGAGGTTTTGTATTATTTAGATCCAAGAAAAGACATATGACAACGTTGTTTCCAATACAAATGAGAAAAATCAATGTGTTTTCATTAGAATTAACTAATATGTTCCTGATTTTCCGTTTATATTACCGATGGAAGATGTACACGTAAAACCGCTCAATTCCGGCTGAAACGTCGATATATGCAATAAAAACCGAACTTCTCCCCTTTTCAATATCTTACTCAGTATTTCAACGAGAAACAAATAGATGATTAAAGGTGAAGTATTTAAGTTTATTATCTAATCAATTACGTGTTTGCATCATTTTTTTCGTATATTTAATGAATTAATACCAATAAACAGAAAATTCACAAAAAAACATGGAAAAACGGCAAAATATTGCCTAATTCGATGATATTTTGTTTAAATCACATAAAAGAAAAGGGGATGATAAACGTCAAAATATTGCTAAATTCGATGATGTTTAGTACGAAACAAAATGCAAGAAAGCTTGCTTAAAATGCAATATTATGCGAAAATCTGAGATATGAAGGCCAAATCACATATCGTGATACTACATGAAATAGTATCGAAATATTGGTAAAAATGAATATATTTACGTAATATCAAACTACATAAAAAACGTAAAAAAAGTCAATATTATTCCAAATTTGAGGACTTTAACCTCGAATCATAGAGCGAGATTTTGTAATATTTAGATCCAAGAAAAGACATATGACAACGTTGTTTCCAATACAAATGAGAAAAATCAATGTGTTTTCATTAGAATTAACTAAAATGTTCCTGATTTTTCGTTTATATTACCGATGGAAGATGTACACGTAAAACCGCTATATTCCGGCTGAAACGTCGATATATGCAATAAAAACCGAACTTCTCCCCTTTTGAATATCTAACTCAGTATTTCAACGAGAAACAAATAGATGATTACAGGTGAAGTATTTAAGTTTAATATCTAATCAATTACGTGTTTGCATAATTTTTATCGTATATTTAATGAATTAATACCAATAAACTGAAAATTCACAAAAAACATGGAAAAACGGCAAAATATTGCCTAATTCGATGATATTTTGTTTAAATCACATAAAGGAAAAGGGGATGATAAACGTCAAAATATTGATAAATTCGATGATGTTTAGTACGAAACAAAATGCAAGAAAGCTTGCTTAAAATGCAATATTATGCGAAAATCTGAGATATGAAGGCCAAATCACATATCGTGATACTACATGAAATAGTATCGAAATATTGGTAAAAATGAATATATTTACGTAATATCAAACTACATAGAAAACGTAAAAAAAGTCAATATTATTCCAAATTTTAGGATTTTAACCTCGAATCATAGAGCGAGGTTTTGTATTATTTAGATCCAAGAAAAGACATATGACAACGTTGTGTCCAATACAAATTAGAAAAATCAATGTGTTTTCATTTGAATTAACTAAAATGTTCCTGATTTTCCGTTTATATTACCGGTGGAAGATGTACACGTAAAACCGCTCAATTCCGGCTGAAACGTCGATATATGCAATAAAAACCGAACTTCTCCCCTTTTCAATATCTTACTCAGTATTTCAACGAGAAACAAATAGATGATTAAAGGTGAAGTATTTAAGTTTATTATCTAATCAATTACGTGTTTGCATTATTTTTATCGTATATTTAATGAATTAATACCAATAAACTTAAAATTAAAAAAAACGTGGAAAAACGGCAAAATATTGCCTAATTCGATGATATTTTGTTTAAATCACATAAAGGAAAAGGGGATGATAAACGTCAAAATATTGCTAAATTCGATGATGTTTAGTACGAAACAAAATGCAAGAAAGCTTGCTTAAAATGCAATATTATGCGAAAATCAGAGATATGAAGGCCAAATCACATATCGTGATACTACATGAAATAGTATCGAAATATTGGTAAAAATGAATATATTTACGTAATATCAAACTACATAAAAAACGTAAAAAAAGTCAATATTATTCCAAATTTGAGGATTTTAACCTCGAATCATAGAGCGAGGTTTTGTATTATTTAGATCCAAGAAAAGACATATGACAACGTTGTTTCCAATACAAATGAGAAAAATCAATGTGTTTTCATTAGAATTAACTAATATGTTCCTGATTTTCCGTTTATATTACCGATGGAAGATGTACACGTAAAACCGCTCAATTCCGGCTGAAACGTCGATATATGCAATAAAAACCGAACTTCTCCCCTTTTCAATATCTTACTCAGTATTTCAACGAGAAACAAATAGATGATTAAAGGTGAAGTATTTAAGTTTATTATCTAATCAATTACGTGTTTGCATCATTTTTTTCGTATATTTAATGAATTAATACCAATAAACAGAAAATTCACAAAAAAACATGGAAAAACGGCAAAATATTGCCTAATTCGATGATATTTTGTTTAAATCACATAAAAGAAAAGGGGATGATAAACGTCAAAATATTGCTAAATTCGATGATGTTTAGTACGAAACAAAATGCAAGAAAGCTTGCTTAAAATGCAATATTATGCGAAAATCTGAGATATGAAGGCCAAATCACATATCGTGATACTACATGAAATAGTATCGAAATATTGGTAAAAATGAATATATTTACGTAATATCAAACTACATAAAAAACGTAAAAAAAGTCAATATTATTCCAAATTTGAGGACTTTAACCTCGAATCATAGAGCGAGATTTTGTAATATTTAGATCCAAGAAAAGACATATGACAACGTTGTTTCCAATACAAATGAGAAAAATCAATGTGTTTTCATTAGAATTAACTAAAATGTTCCTGATTTTTCGTTTATATTACCGATGGAAGATGTACACGTAAAACCGCTATATTCCGGCTGAAACGTCGATATATGCAATAAAAACCGAACTTCTCCCCTTTTGAATATCTAACTCAGTATTTCAACGAGAAACAAATAGATGATTACAGGTGAAGTATTTAAGTTTAATATCTAATCAATTACGTGTTTGCATAATTTTTATCGTATATTTAATGAATTAATACCAATAAACTGAAAATTCACAAAAAACATGGAAAAACGGCAAAATATTGCCTAATTCGATGATATTTTGTTTAAATCACATAAAGGAAAAGGGGATGATAAACGTCAAAATATTGATAAATTCGATGATGTTTAGTACGAAACAAAATGCAAGAAAGCTTGCTTAAAATGCAATATTATGCGAAAATCTGAGATATGAAGGCCAAATCACATATCGTGATACTACATGAAATAGTATCGAAATATTGGTAAAAATGAATATATTTACGTAATATCAAACTACATAGAAAACGTAAAAAAAGTCAATATTATTCCAAATTTTAGGATTTTAACCTCGAATCATAGAGCGAGGTTTTGTATTATTTAGATCCAAGAAAAGACATATGACAACGTTGTGTCCAATACAAATTAGAAAAATCAATGTGTTTTCATTTGAATTAACTAAAATGTTCCTGATTTTCCGTTTATATTACCGGTGGAAGATGTACACGTAAAACCGCTCAATTCCGGCTGAAACGTCGATATATGCAATAAAAACCGAACTTCTCCCCTTTTCAATATCTTACTCAGTATTTCAACGAGAAACAAATAGATGATTAAAGGTGAAGTATTTAAGTTTATTATCTAATCAATTACGTGTTTGCATCATTTTTATCGTATATTTAATGAATTAATACCAATAAACTGAAAATTCACAAAAACGAGGAAAAACGGCCAAATATTGCCCAATTCGATGATATTTTGTTTAAATCACATAAAGGAAATGGATATGATAAACGTCAAAATATTACTAAATTCGATGGTGTTTAGTACGAGACAAAATGCAATTAAGCTTGCTTAAAATGCAATATTATGCGAAAATCTGAGATATGAAGGCCAAATCCCATATCGTGATACTACATGAAATAGTATCGAAATATTGGTAAAAATGAATATATTTACGTAATATCAAACTACATAAAAAACGTAAAAAAAGTCAATATTGTTCCAAATTTGAGGATTTTAACTTCGAATCATAGAGCGAGGTTTCGTATTATTTAGATTCAAGAAAAGACATATGACAACGTTGTTTCCAATACAAATGATAAAAATCAATGTGTTTTCATTAGAATTAACTAAAATGTTCCTGATAATTCCGTTTATATTACCGACGGAAGATATACACGTAAAACCGCTCTAATCCGGCTGAAACGTCGATATATGCAATAAAAACCGAACTTCTCCCCTTATCAATATCTTACTCAGTATTTCAACGAGAAACAAATAGATGATTAAAGGTGAAGTATTTAAGTTTATTATCTAATCAATTACGTGTTTGCATCATTTTTATCGTATATTTAATGAATTAATACCAATAAACTGAAAATTCACAAAAACGTGGAAAAACGGCAAAATATTGGCTAATTCGATAATATTTAGTTTAAATCACATAAGGTAAAAGAAATAAACGTCAAAATATTGCTAAATTCGATGATGTTTAGTACGAAACAAAATGCAAGAAAGCTTGCTTAAAATGCAATATTATGCGAAAATCTGAGATATGAAGGCCAAATCACATATCGTGATACTACATGAAATAGTATCGAAATATTGGTAAAAATGAATATATTTACGTAATATCAAACTACATAAAAAACGTAAAAAAAGTCAATATTATTCCAAATTTGAGGATTTTAACCTCGAATCATAGAGCGAGGTTTTGTATTATTTAGATCCAAGAAAAGACATAGGACAACGTTGTTTCCAATACAAATGAGAAAAATCAATGTGTTTTCATTAGAATTAACTAATATGTTCCTGATTTTCCGTTTATATTACCGATGGAAGATGTACACGTAAAACCGCTCAATTCCGGCTGAAACGTCGATATATGCAATAAAAACCGAACTTCTCCCCTTTTCAATATCTTACTCAGTATTTCAACGAGAAACAAATAGATGATTAAAGGTGAAGTATTTAAGTTTATTATCTAATCAATTACGTGTTTGCATCATTTTTATCGTATATTTAATGAATTAATACCAATAAACAGAAAATTCACAAAAAACATGGAAAAACGGCAAAATATTGCCTAATTCGATGATATTTTGTTTAAATCACATAAAAGAAAAGGGGATGATAAACGTCAAAATATTGCTAAATTCGATGATGTTTAGTACGAAACAAAATGCAAGAAAGCTTGCTTAAAATGCAATATTATGCGAAAATCTGAGATATGAAGGCCAAATCACATATCGTGATACTACATGAAATAGTATCGAAATATTGGTAAAAATGAATATATTTACGTAATATCAAACTACATAAAAAACGTAAAAAAAGTCAATATTATTCCAAATTTGAGGACTTTAACCTCGAATCATAGAGCGAGGTTTTGTAATATTTAGATCCAAGAAAAGACATATGACAACGTTGTTTCCAATACAAATGAGAAAAATCAATGTGTTTTCATTAGAATTAACTAAAATGTTCCTGATTTTTCGTTTATATTACCGATGGAAGATGTACACGTAAAACCGCTATATTCCGGCTGAAACGTCGATATATGCAATAAAAACCGAACTTCTCCCCTTTTGAATATCTAACTCAGTATTTCAACGAGAAACAAATAGATGATTACAGGTGAAGTATTTAAGTTTATTATCTAATCAATTACGTGTTTGCATCATTTTTATCGTATATTTAATGAATTAATACCAATAAACTGAAAATTCACAAAAAACATGGAAAAACGGCAAAATATTGCCTAATTCGATGATATTTTGTTTAAATCACATAAAGGAAAAGGGGATGATAAACGTCAAAATATTGATAAATTCGATGATGTTTAGTACGAAACAAAATGCAAGAAAGCTTGCTTAAAATGCAATATTATGCGAAAATCTGAGATATGAAGGCCAAATCACATATCGTGATACTACATGAAATAGTATCGAAATATTGGTAACAATGAATATATTTACGTAATATCAAACTACATAAAAAACGTAAAAAAAGTCAATATTATTCCAAATTTGAGGACTTTAACCTCGAATCATAGAGCGAGGTTTTGTAATATTTAGATCCAAGAAAAGACATGACAACGTTGTTTCCAATACAAATGAGAAAAATCAATGTGTTTTCATTAGAATTAACTAAAATGTTCCTCATTTTCCGTTTATATTACCGGTGGAAGATGTACACGTAAAACCGCTCAATTCCGGCTGAAACGTCGATATATGCAATAAAAACCGAACTTCTCCCCTTTTCAATATCTTACTTAGTATTTCAATGAGAAACAAATAGATGATTAAAGGTGAAGTATTTAAGTTTATTATCTAATCAATTACGTGTTTGCATCATTTTTATCGTATATTTAATGAATTAATACCAATAAACTGAAAATTCACAAAAACGAGGAAAAACGGCCAAATATTGCCCAATTCGATGATATTTTGTTTAAATCACATAAAGGAAAAGGATATGATAAACGTCAAAATATTACTAAATTCCATGGTGTTTAGTACGAGACAAAATGCAATTAAGCTTGCTTAAAATGCAATATTATGCGAAAATCTGAGACATGAAGGCCAAATCCCATATCGTGATACTACATGAAATAGTATCGAAATATTGGTAAAAATGAATATATTTACGTAATATCAAACTACATAAAAACATGAAAAATGTCAATATTATTCCAAATTTGAGGATTTTCACTTCGAATCATAGAGCGAGGTTTCGTATTATTTAGATCCAAGAAAAGACATATGACAATGTTGTTTCCAATTTAAATGATAAAAATCAATGTGTTTTCATTAGAATTAACTAAAATGTTCCTGATTTTCCGTTTATACTACCGACGGAAGATGTACACGTAAAACTGCTCTAATCCGGCTGAAACGTCGATATATGCAATAAAAACCGAACTTCTCCCCTTTTCAATATCTTACTCAGTATTTTAACGAGAAACAAATAGATGATTAAAGGTGAAGTATCTAGGTTTATGATCTAATCAATTACGTGTTTGCATAATTTTTATCGTATATTTAATGAATTAATACCAATAAACAGAAAATTAACAAAAACGTGGAAAAACGGCCAAATATTGCCTAATTCGATGATATTTTGTTTAAATCACATAAAGGAAAAGGGGATGATAAACGTCAAAATATTGCTAAATTCGATGATGTTTAGTATGACAAAATGCAAGAAATCTTGCTTAAAATGCAATATTATGCGAAAATTTGAGATATAATGGCCAAATCACATATCGTGATACTACATGAAATAGTATCGAAATATTGGTAAAAATGAATATATTTACGTAATATCAAACTACGTGAAAAACGTGAAGAGAGTCACTATTATTCCAAATTTGTGGATTTTAACTTCGAATCATAAAGCGAGGTTTCGTATTAGTTAGATCCAAAAAAAGACATATTATAATGTTGTTTCCAATACAAATGATAAAAATCAATGTGTTTTCATTAGAATTAACTAAAATGTTCCTGATTTTCCGTTTATATTACCGACGGAAGATGTACACGTTAAACCGCTATAATCCGGGTGAAACGTCGATATATGCAATAAAAACCGAACTTCTCCCCTTTTCAATATCTTACTCAGTATTTTAACGAGAAACAAATAGATAATTAAAGGTGAAGTATTTAAGTTTATTACCTAATCAATTACGTGTTTGCATCATTTTTATCGTATATTTAATGAATTAATACCAATAAACTGAAAATTCACAAAAACGAGGAAAAACGGCAAAATATTGCCTAGTTTGATGATATTCTGTTTAAATCACATAAAGGAAAAGGGGATGATGAACGTCAAAATATTGCTAAATTCGATGATGTTTAGTATGAAACAAAATGCAAGAAAACTTCCTTAAAATGCAATATTATGCGAAAATCTGAGATATGAAGGCCAAATCACATATCGTGATACAACATGAAATAGTATCGAAATATTGGTAAAAATGAATATATATACGTAATATCAAACTACATAAAAAACGTGAAAAACGTCAATATTATTACATATTTGAGGATTCGATGATGTTAGTATGAAACAAAATTCAAGAAAACTTGCTTAAACAGAATATCATCGAATTAGGCAATATTTTGCCGTTTTTCCTCGTTTTTGTGAATTTTCAGTTTATTGGTATTAATTCATTAAATATACGATAAAAATGATGCAAACACGTAATTGATTAGGTAATAAACTTAAATACTTCACCTTTAATTATCTATTTGTTTCTCGTTAAAATACTGAGTAAGATATTGAAAAGGGGAGAAGTTCGGTTTTTATTGCATATATCGACGTTTCACCCGGATTATAGCGGTTTAACGTGTACATCTTCCGTCGGTAATATAAACGGAAAATCAGGAACATTTTAGTTAATTCTAATGAAAACACATTGATTTTTATCATTTGTATTGGAAACAGCATTGTCATATGTCTTTTCTTGGATCTAAATAATACGAAACCTCGCTCTATGATTCGAAGTTAAAATCCTCAAATTTGGAATAATATTGCCTTTTTTCAAATTTTTATGTAGTTTGATATTACGTAAATATATTCATTTTTACCAATATATCGATACTATTTCATGTAGTATCACGAAATGTGATTTGGCCTTCATATCTACGATTTTCGCATAATATTGCATTTTAAGCACGTTTTCTTGCATTTTGTGTCATACTAAACATCATCGAATTTAGCAATATTTTGACGTTTATCATCCCCTTTTCCTTTATGTGATTTAAACAAAATATCATCGAATTAGGCAATATTTTGCCGTTTTTCCACGTTTTTGTGAATTTTCAGTTTATTGGTAATAATTCATTAAATATACGATAAAAATGATGCAAACACGTAATTGATTAGATAATAAACTTAAATACTTCACCTTTAATCATCTATTTGTTTCTCGTTGAAATACTAAGTAAGATATTTAAAAGAGGAGAAGTTCGATTTTTATTGCATATATCGACATTTCAGCCGGATTAGAGCGCTTTTACGTGTTCATCTTCCGTCGGTAATATAAACGGAAAATCAGGAACATTTTACTTAATTCTAATGAAAACACATTGATTTTTATCATTTGTATTGGAAACAACATTGTCATATGTCTTTTCTTGGATCTAAATAATACGAAACCTCGCTCTATGATTCGAAGTTAAAATCCTCAAATTTGGAATAATATTGACTTTTTTCACGTTTTTATGTAGTTTGATATTACGTAAATATATTCATTTTTATCAATATTTCGATACTATTTCATGAAGTATCACGATATGTGATTTGGCCTTCATATCTCAGATTTTCGCATAATATTGCATTTTAGGCAAGCATTCTTGCATTTTGTTTCGTACTAAACATCATCGAATTTACAATATTTTGTCGTTTATTTCATTTCCTTTATGTGATTGAAACAAAATATCATCGAATTAGGCAATATTTTGCCGTTTTACCACGTTTTTGTGAATTTTCAGTTTATTGGTATTAATTCATTAAATATACGATAAAAATGATGCAAACACGTAATTAATTAGATAATAAACTTAAATACTTCACCTTTAATCATCTATTTGTTTCTCATTGAAATACTGAGTAAGATATTCAAAAGGGGAGAAGTTCGGTTTTTATTGCATATATCGACGTTTCAGCCGGAATTGAGCGGTTTTACGTGTACATCTTCCATCGGTAATATAAACGGAAAATCAGGAACATTTTAGTTAATCCTAATGAAAACACATTGATTTTTATCATTTGTATTGGAAACAAAATTGTCATATGTCTTTTCTTGGATCTAAATAATACGAAACCTCGCTTTATGATTCGAAGTTAAAATCCACAAATTTGGAATAATAGTGACTCTCTTCACGTTTTTCATGTAGTTTGATAATACGTATATATAAAAAATTTTATCAATATTTCGATACTATTTCATGTAGTATCACGAAATGTGATTTGGCCTTCATATCTACGATTTTCGCATAATATTGCATTTTAAACACGTTTTCTTGCATTTTGTGTCATACTAAACATCATCGAATTTAGCAATATTTTGACGTTTATCATCCCCTTTTCCTTTATGTGATTTAAACAAAATATCAACGAATTAGGCAATATTTTGCCGTTTTTCCACGTTTTTTTGAATTTTCAGTTTATTGGTAATAATTCATTAAATATACGATAAAAATGATGCATACACGTAATTGATTAGATAATAAACTTAATTACTTCACCTTTAATCATCTATTTGTTTCTCGTTGAAATACTAAGTAAGATATTGAAAAGAGGAGAAGTTCGATTTTTATTGCATATATCGACATTTCAACCGGATTAGAGCGCTTTTACGTGTTTATCTTCCGTCGGTAATATAAACGGAAAATCAGGAACATTTAACTTAATTCTAATGAAAACACATTGATTTTTATCATTTGTATTGGAAACAACATTGTCATATGTCTTTTCTTGGATCTAAATAATACGAAACCTCGCTCTATGATTCAAAGTTAAAATCCTCAAATTTGGAATAATATTGACTTTTTTCACGTTTTTATGTAGTTTGATATTACGTAAATATATTCATTTTTATCAATATTTCGATACTATTTTATGAAGTATCACGATATGTGATTTGGCCTTCATATCTCAGATTCTCGCATAATATTGCATTTTAGGCAAGCATTCTTGCATTTTGTTTCGTACTAAACATCATCGAATTTACAATATTTTGTCGTTTATTTCTTTTCCTTTATGTGATTTAAACAAAATATCATCGAATTAGGCAATATTTTGCCGTTTTTCCCCGTTTTTGTGAATTGTCAGTTTATTGGTAATAATTCATTAAATATACGATAAAAATGATGAAAACACGTAATTGATTAGATAATAAACTTAAATACTTCACCTTAAATCATCTATTTGTTTCTTGTTGAAATACTGAGTAAGATATTCAAAAGGGGAGAAGTTCGGTTTTTATTGCATATATCGACGTTTCAGCCGGAATAGAGTGGTTTTCCGTGTACATCTTCCATCGGTAATATAAACGGAAAATCAGGAACATTTTAGTTAATTCTAATGAAAACACATTGATTTTTATCATTTGTATTGGAAACAACATTGTCATATGTCTTTTCTTGGATCTAAATAATACGAAACCTCGCTCTATGATTCGAAGTTAAAATCCTCAAATTTGGAATAATATTGACTTTTTTCAAATTTTTATGTAGTTTGATATTACGTAAATATATTCATTTTTACCAATATATCGATACTATTTCATGTAGTATCACGAAATGTGATTTGGCCTTCATATCTACGATTTTCGCATAATATTGCATTTTAAGCACGTTTTCTTGCATTTTGTGTCACACTAAACATCATCGAATTTAGCAATATTTTGACGTTTATCATCCCCTTTTCCTTTATGTGATTTAAACAAAATATCATCGAATTAGGCAATATTTTGCAGTTTTTCCACGTTTTTGTGAATTTTCAGTTTATTGGTATTAATTCATTAAATATATGATAAAAATAATGCGAACACGTAATTGATTAGATAATAAACTTAAATACTTCACCTTTAATCATCTATTTGTTTTTCGTTGAAATACTAAGTAAGATATTGAAAAGGGGAGAAGTTCGATTTTTATTGCATATATCGACATTTCAGCCGGATTAGAGCGCTTCTACGTGTTCATCTTCCGTCGGTAATATAAACTGAAAATCAGGAACATTTTACTTAATTCTAATGAAAGCACATTGATTTTTATCATTTGTATTGGAAACAACATTGTCATATGTCTTTTCTTGGATCTAAATAATACGAAACCTCGCTCTATGATTCGAAGTTAAAATACTCAAATTTGGAATAATATGGACTTTTTTCACGTTTTTATGTAGTTTGATATTACGTAAATATATTCATTTTTATCAATATTTCGATACTATTTCATGAAGTATCACGATATGTGATTTGGCCTTCATATCTCAGATTTTCGCATAATATTGCATTTTAAGCAAGCATTCTTGCATTTTGTTTCGTACTAAACATCATCGAATTTACAATATTTTGTCGTTTATTTCTTTTCCTTTATGCGATGTAAACAAAATATCATCGAATTAGGCAATATTTTGCCGTTTTTCCACGTTTTTTGTGAATTTTCATTTTATTGGTAATAATTCATTAAATATACGATAAAAATGATGAAAACACGTAATTGATTAGATAATAAACTTAAATACTTCACCTTAACTCATCTATTTGTTTCTCGTTGAAATACTGAGTAAGATATTCAAAAGGGGAGAAGTTCGGTTTTTATTGCATATATCGACGTTTCAGCCGGAAAAGAGTGGTTTTCCGTGTACATCTTCCATCGGTAATATAAACGGAAAATCAGGAACATTTTAGTTAATTCTAATGAAAACACATTGATTTTTATCATTTGTTTTGGAAACAACATTGTCATATGTCTTTTCTTGGATCTAAATTATACGAAACCTCGCTCTATGATTCGAAGTTAAAATCCTCAAATTTGGAATAATATTGACTGTTTTCACGTTTTTATGTAGTTTGATATTACGTAAATATATTAATTTTTACCAATATATCGATACTATTTCATGTAGTACCACGAAATGTGATTTGGCCTTCATATCTCATCAAAATCAGGAACATTTTAGTTAATTCTAATGAAAACACATTGATTTTTATCATTTGTATTGGAAACAACATTGTCATATATATTTTCTTTGATCTAAATAATACGAAACTTCGCTCTATGATTCGAAGTTAAAATCCTCAAATTTGGAATAATATTGACGTTTTTTCACGTTTTTTATGTAGTTTGATATTACGTAAATATATTCATTTTTACCAATATTTCGATACTATTTCATGTAGTATCACGATATGTAATTTGGCCTTCATATCTCAGATTTTCGCATAATATTGCATTTTAAGCAAGCTTTCTTGCATTTTGTTTCGTACTAAACATCATCGAATTTAGCAATATTTTGACGTTTATTTCTGTTCCTTTATGTGATTTAAACAAAATATCATCGAATTAGGCACTATTTTGCCATTTTTCCACGTTTTTGTGAATTTTCAGTTTATTGGTATTAATTCATTAAATATACGATAAAAATGATGCAAACACGTAATTGATTAGATAATAAACTTAAATACTTCACATCTAATCATCTATTTGTTTCTCGTTGAAATACTGAGTAAGATATTGAAAAGGGGAGACGTTCGGTTTTTATTGCATATATCGACGTTTCAGCCGGAATTGAGCGGTTTTACGTGTACATCTTCCATCGGCAATATAAACGGAAAATCAGGAACATTTTATTTAATTCTAATGAAAACACATTGATTTTTATCATTTGTATTGGAAACAACATTGTCATATGTCTTTTCTTGGATCTAAGTAATACGAAACCTCGCTTTATGATTCGAAGTTAAAATCCACAAATTTGGAATAATAGTTACTCTCTTCACGTTTTTCATGTAGTTTGATATTACGTAAATATATAAATTTTTACCAATATTTCGATACTATTCATATCTCAGATTTTCGCATAATATTGCATTTTAAGCAAGCTTTCTTGCATTTTGTTTCGTAATAAACATCATCGAATTTAGCAATATTTTGACGTTTATTTCTTTTCCTTTATGTGATTTAAACAAGATATCATAGAATTAGGCAATATTTTGCCGTTTTTCCTCGTTTTTGTGAATTTTCAGTTAATTGGTATTAATTCATTAAATATACGATAAAAATGATGCAAACACGTAATTGATTAGATAATAAACTTAAATACTTCACCTTTAATCATCTATTTGTTTCTCGTTGAAATACTGAGTAAGATATTAAAAAGGGGAGAAGTTCGGTTGTATTGGATATATCGACGTTTCAGCCGGATTAGAGCGGTTTTACGTGTACATCTTCCGTCGGTAACATAAACGGAAAATCAGGAACATTTTAGTTAATTCTAATGAAAACACATTGATTTTTATCATTTGTATTGGAAACAACATTGTCATATGTCTTTTCTTGGATCTAAATAATACGAAACCTCGCTTTATGATTCGAAGTTAAAATCCACAAATTTGGAATAATAGTTACTCTCTTCACGTTTTTCATGTAGTTTGATATTACGTAAATATATAAATTTTTACCAATATTTCGATACTATTCATATCTCAGATTTTCGCATAATATTGCATTTTAAGCAAGCTTTCTTGCATTTTGTTTCGTAATAAACATCATCGAATTTAGCAATATTTTGACGTTTATTTCTTTTCCTTTATGTGATTTAAACAAAATATCATCGAATTAGGCAATATTTTGCCGTTTTACCTCGTTTTTGTGAATTTTCAGTTTATTGGTATTAATTCATTAAATATACGATAAAAATGATGCAAACACGTAATTGATTAGATAATAAACTTAAATACTTCACCTTTAATCATCTATTTGTTTCTCGTTGAAATACTGAGTAAGATATTAAAAAGGGGAGAAGTTCGGTTGTATTGCATATATCGACGTTTCAGCCGGATTAGAGCGGTTTTACGTGTACATCCTCCGTCGGTAATATAAACGGAAAATCAGGAACATTTTAGTTAATTCTAATGAAAACACATTGATTTTTATCATTTGTATTGGAAACAACATTGTCATATATCTTTTCTTTGATCTAAATAATACGAAACTTCGCTCTATGACTCGAAGTTAAAATCCACAAATTTGGAATAATAGTGACTCTCTTCACGTTTTTCATGTAGTTTGATATTACGTAAATATATTCATTTTTACCAATATTTCGATACTATTTCATGTAGTATCACGATATGTGATTTGGCCTTCATATCTCAGATTTTCGCATAATATTGCATTTTCAGCAAGTTTTCTTGCTTTTTGTTTCATACTAAACATCATCGAATTTAGCAATATTTTGACGCTTATCATCCCCTTTTCCTTTATGTGATTTAAACAAAATATCATCGAATTAGGCAATATTTTGCCGTTTTTCCACGTTTTTGTGAATTTTCAGTTTATCGGTATTAATTCATTAAATATACGATAAAAATTATGCAATCACGTAATTGATTAGATAATAAACTTAAATACTTCACCTTTAATCATCTAATTGTTTCTTGTTGAAATACTGAGAACGATATTGAAAAGGGGAGAAGTTCGGGTTGTATTGCATATATCGACGTTTCAGCCGGATTAGAGCGGTTTTACGTGTACATCTTCCGTCGGTAATATAAACGGAAAATCAGGAACATTTTAGTTAATTCTAATGAAAACACATTGATTTTTATCATTTGTATTGGAAACAACATTGTCATATATCTTTTCTTTGATCTAAATAATACGAAACTTCGCTCTATGATTCGAAGTTAAAATCCTCAAATTTGGAATAATATTGACGTTTTTTCACGTTTTTTATGTAGTTTGATATTACGTAAATATATTCATTTTTACCAATATTTCGATACTATTTCATGTAGTATCACGATATGTAATTTGACCTTCATATCTCAGAATTTCGCATAATATTGCATTTTAAGCAAGCTTTCTTGCATTTTGTTTCGTACTAAACATCATCGAATTTAGCAATATTTTGACGTTTATTTCTGTTCCTTTATGTGATTTAAACAAAATATCATCGAATTAGGCAATATTTTGCCATTTTTCCACGTTTTTGTGAATTTTCAGTTTATTTGTATTAATTCATTAAATATACCATAATAATGATGCAAACACGTAATTGATTAGATAATAAACTTAAATACTTCACCTTTAATCATCTATTTGTTTCTCGTTGAAATACTGAGTAAGATATTGAAAAGGGGAGAAGTTCGGTTTTTATTGCATATATCGACGTTTCAGCCGGAATTGAGCGGTTTTACGTGAACATCTTCCATCGGCAATATAAACGGAAAATCAGGAACATTTTAGTTAATTCTAATGAAAACACATTGATTTTTATCATTTGTATTGGAAACAACATTGTCATATGTCTTTACTTGGATCTAAATAATACGAAACCTCGCTTTATGATTCGAAGTTAAAATCCTCAAATTTGGAATAATAGTGACTCTCTTCACGTTTTTCATGTAGTTTGATATTACGTAAATATATAAATTTTTACCAATATTTCGATACTATTCATATCTCAGATTTTCGCATAATATTGCATTTTAAGCAAGCTTTCTTGCATTTTGTTTCGTAATAAACATCATCGAATTTAGCAATATTTTGACGTTTATTTCTTTTCCTTTATGTGATTTAAACAAAATATCATCGAATTAGGCAATATTTTGCCGTTTTTCCTCGTTTTTGTGAATTTTCAGTTTATTGGTATTAATTCATTAAATATACGATAAAAATGATGCAAACACGTAATTGATTAGATAATAAACTTAAATACTTCACCTTTAATCATCTATTTGTTTCTCGTTGAAATACTGAGTAAGATATTAAAAAGGGGAGAAGTTCGGTTGTATTGCATATATCGACGTTTCAGCCGGATTAGAGCGGTTTTACGTGTACATCTTCCGTCGGTAATATAAACGGAAAATCAGGAACATTTTAGTTAATTCTAATGAAAACACGTTGATTTTTATCATTTGTATTGGAAACAACATTGTCATATGTCTTTTCTTGGATCTAAATAATACGAAACCTCGCTTTATGATTCGAAGTTAAAATCCACAAATTTGGAATAATAGTTACTCTCTTCACGTTTTTCATGTAGTTTGATATTACGTAAATATATAAATTTTTACCAATATTTCGATACTATTCATATCTCAGATTGTCGCATAATATTGCATTTTAAGCAAGCTTTCTTGCATTTTGTTTCGGAATAAACATCATCGAATTTAGCAATATTTTGACGTTTATTTCTTTTCCTTTATGTGATTTAAACAAAATATCATCGAATTAGGCAATATTTTGCCGTTTTACCTCGTTTTTGTGAATTTTCAGTTTATTGGTATTAATTCATTAAATATACGATAAAAATGATGCAAACACGTAATTGATTAGATAATAAACTTAAATACTTCACCTTTAATCATCTATTTGTTTCTCGTTGAAATACTGAGTAAGATATTAAAAAGGGGAGAAGTTCGGTTGTATTGCATATATCGACGTTTCAGCCGGATTAGAGCGGTTTTACGTGTACATCCTCCGTCGGTAATATAAACGGAAAATCAGGAACATTTTAGTTAATTCTAATGAAAACACATTGATTTTTATCATTTGTATTGGAAACAACATTGTCATATATCTTTTCTTTGATCTAAATAATACGAAACTTCGCTCTATGACTCGAAGTTAAAATCCACAAATTTGGAATAATAGTGACTCTCTTCACGTTTTTCATGTAGTTTGATATTACGTAAATATATTCATTTTTACCAATATTTCGATACTATTTCATGTAGTATCACGATATGTGATTTGGCCTTCATATCTCAGATTTTCGCATAATATTGCATTTTCAGCAAGTTTTCTTGCTTTTTGTTTCATACTAAACATCATCGAATTTAGCAATATTTTGACGCTTATCATCCCCTTTTCCTTTATGTGATTTAAACAAAATATCATCGAATTAGGCAATATTTTGCCGTTTTTCCACGTTTTTGTGAATTTTCAGTTTATCGGTATTAATTCATTAAATATACGATAAAAATTATGCAATCACGTAATTGATTAGATAATAAACTTAAATACTTCACCTTTAATCATCTAATTGTTTCTTGTTGAAATACTGAGAACGATATTGAAAAGGGGAGAAGTTCGGGTTGTATTGCATATATCGACGTTTCAGCCGGATTAGAGCGGTTTTACGTGTACATCTTCCGTCGGTAATATAAACGGAAAATCAGGAACATTTTAGTTAATTCTAATGAAAACACATTGATTTTTATCATTTGTATTGGAAACAACATTGTCATATATCTTTTCTTTGATCTAAATAATACGAAACTTCGCTCTATGATTCGAAGTTAAAATCCTCAAATTTGGAATAATATTGACGTTTTTTCACGTTTTTTATGTAGTTTGATATTACGTAAATATATTCATTTTTACCAATATTTCGATACTATTTCATGTAGTATCACGATATGTAATTTGACCTTCATATCTCAGAATTTCGCATAATATTGCATTTTAAGCAAGCTTTCTTGCATTTTGTTTCGTACTAAACATCATCGAATTTAGCAATATTTTGACGTTTATTTCTGTTCCTTTATGTGATTTAAACAAAATATCATCGAATTAGGCAATATTTTGCCATTTTTCCACGTTTTTGTGAATTTTCAGTTTATTTGTATTAATTCATTAAATATACCATAATAATGATGCAAACACGTAATTGATTAGATAATAAACTTAAATACTTCACCTTTAATCATCTATTTGTTTCTCGTTGAAATACTGAGTAAGATATTGAAAAGGGGAGAAGTTCGGTTTTTATTGCATATATCGACGTTTCAGCCGGAATTGAGCGGTTTTACGTGAACATCTTCCATCGGCAATATAAACGGAAAATCAGGAACATTTTAGTTAATTCTAATGAAAACACATTGATTTTTATCATTTGTATTGGAAACAACATTGTCATATGTCTTTACTTGGATCTAAATAATACGAAACCTCGCTTTATGATTCGAAGTTAAAATCCTCAAATTTGGAATAATAGTGACTCTCTTCACGTTTTTCATGTAGTTTGATATTACGTAAATAT
The DNA here is from genome assembly GCF_040958095.1 of Procambarus clarkii. Lineage (NCBI taxonomy): Eukaryota > Metazoa > Arthropoda > Malacostraca > Decapoda > Cambaridae > Procambarus > Procambarus clarkii. Next base: position 6,621,903 of record NC_091237.1, on the reverse strand, counting down.
ATAAATTTTTACCAATATTTCGATACTATTCATATCTCAGATTTTCGCATAATATTGCATTTTAAGCAAGCTTTCTTGCATTTTGTTTCGTAATAAACATCATCGAATTTAGCAATATTTTGACGTTTATTTCTTTTCCTTTATGTGATTTAAACAAAATATCATCGAATTAGGCAATATTTTGCCGTTTTTCCTCGTTTTTGTGAATTTTCAGTTTATTGGTATTAATTCATTAAATATACGATAAAAATGATGCAAACACGTAATTGATTAGATAATAAACTTAAATACTTCACCTTTAATCATCTATTTGTTTCTCGTTGAAATACTGAGTAAGATATTAAAAAGGGGAGAAGTTCGGTTGTATTGCATATATCGACGTTTCAGCCGGATTAGAGCGGTTTTACGTGTACATCTTCCGTCGGTAATATAAACGGAAAATCAGGAACATTTTAGTTAATTCTAATGAAAACACGTTGATTTTTATCATTTGTATTGGAAACAACATTGTCATATGTCTTTTCTTGGATCTAAATAATACGAAACCTCGCTTTATGATTCGAAGTTAAAATCCACAAATTTGGAATAATAGTTACTCTCTTCACGTTTTTCATGTAGTTTGATATTACGTAAATATATAAATTTTTACCAATATTTCGATACTATTCATATCTCAGATTGTCGCATAATATTGCATTTTAAGCAAGCTTTCTTGCATTTTGTTTCGGAATAAACATCATCGAATTTAGCAATATTTTGACGTTTATTTCTTTTCCTTTATGTGATTTAAACAAAATATCATCGAATTAGGCAATATTTTGCCGTTTTTCCTCGTTTTTGTGAGTTTTCAGTTTATTGGTATTAATTCATTAAATATACGATAAAAATGATGCAAACACGTAATTGATTAGATAATAAACTTAAATACTTCACCTTTAATCATCTATTTGTTTCTCGTTGAAATACTGAGTAAGATATTAAAAAGGGGAGAAGTTCGGTTGTATTGCATATATCGACGTTTCAGCCGGATTAGAGCGGTTTTAGGTGTACATCTTCCGTCGGTAATATAAACGGAAAATCAGGAACATTTTAGTTAATTCTAATGAAAACACATTGATTTTTATCATTTGTATTGGAAACAACATTGTCATATGTCTTTTCTTGGATCTAAATAATACGAAACTTCGCTCTATGATTCGAAGTTAAAATCCACAAATTTGGAATAATAGTGACTCTCTTCACGTTTTTCATGTAGTTTGATATTACGTAAATATATTCATTTTTACCAATATTTCGATACTATTTCATGTAGTATCACGATATGTGATTTGGCCTTCATATCTCAGATTTTCGCATAATATTGCATTTTCAGCAAGTTTTCTTGCATTTTGTTTCATACTAAACATCATCGAATTTAGCAATATTTTGACGCTTATCATCCCCCTTTTCCTTAATGTGATTTAAACAAAATATCATCGAATTAGGCAATATTTTGCCGTTTTTCCACGTTTTTGTGAATTTTCAGTTTATTGGTATTAATTCATTAAATATACGATAAAAATGATGCAATCACGTAATTGATTTGATAATAAACTTAAATACTTCACCTTTAATCATCTATTTGTTTCTCGTTGAAATACTGAGAACGATATTGAAAAGGGGAGAAGTTCGGGTTGTATTGCATATATCGACGTTTCAGCCGGATTAGAGCGGTTTTACGTGTACATCTTCCGTCGGTAATATAAACGGAAAATCAGGATCATTTTAGTTAATTCTAATGAAAACACATTGTCTTTTATCATTTGTATTGGAAACAACATTGTCATATATCTTTTCTTTGATCTAAATAATACGAAACTTCGCTCTATGATTCGAAGTTAAAATCCTCAAATTTGGAATAATATTGACGTTTTTTCACGTTTTTTATGTAGTTTGATATTACGTAAATATATTCATTTTTACCAATATTTCGATACTATTTCATGTAGTATCACGATATGTAATTTGGCCTTCATATCTCAGATTTTCGCATAATATTGCATTTTAAGCAAGCTTTCTTGCATTTTGTTTCGTACTAAACATCATCGAATTTAGCAATATTTTGACGTTTATTTCTGTTCCTTTATGTGATTTAAACAAAATATCATCGAATTAGGCAATATTTTGCCATTTTTCCACGTTTTTGTGAATTTTCAGTTTATTGGTATTAATTCATTAAATATACGATAAAAATGATGCAAACACGTAATTGATTAGATAATAAACTTAAATACTTCACCTTTAATCATCTATTTGTTTCTCGTTGAAATACTGAGTAAGATATTGAAAAGGGGAGAAGTTCGGTTTTTATTGCATATATCGACGTTTCAGCCGGAATTGAGCGGTTTTACGTGTACATCTTCCATCGGCAATATAAACGGAAAATCAGGAACATTTTAGTTAATTCTAATGAAAACACATTGATTTTTATCATTTGTATTGGAAACAACATTGTCATATGTCTTTTCTTGGATCTAAATAATACGAAACCTCGCTTTATGATTCGAAGTTAAAATCCACAAATTTGGAATAATAGTGACTCTCTTCACGTTTTTCATGTAGTTTGATATTACGTAAATATATAATTTTTTACCAATATTTCGATACTATTCATATCTCAGATTTTCGCATAATATGGCATTTTAAGCAAGCTTTCTTGCATTTTGTTTCGTAATAAAGATCATCGAATTTAGCAATATTTTGACGTTTATTTCTTTTCCTTTATGTGATTTAAACAAAATATCATCGAATTAGGCAATATTTTGCCGTTTTTCCACGTTTTTGTGAATTTTCAGTTTATTGGTATTAATTCATTAAATATACGATAAAAATGATGCAAACACGTAATTGATTAGATAATAAACTTAAATACTTCACCTTTAATCATCTATTTGTTTCTCGTTGAAATACTGAGTAACATATTAAAAGGGCAGAAGTTCGGTTTTTATTGCATATATCGACGCTTCAGCCGGATTAGAGCGGTTTTACGTGTATATCTTCCTTCGGTAATATAAACGTAAAATCAGGAACATTTTAGTTAATTCTAATGAAAACACATTGATTTTTATCATTTGTATTGGAAACAACACTGTCATATATCTTTTCTTGGATCTAAATAATACGAAACCTCGCTCTATGATTCGAAGTTAAAATCCACAAATTTGGAATAATAGTGACTCTCTTCACGTTTTTCATTTAGTTTGATATTATGTTGTGACAATAATCTCCTTCAAGAGATTGAGCCTGCTCTTCCCTCCACAATTACGTCGTTACAACTATATAAAACTACTATGGAAGAAATGTCCAACAACGACAACAACACCAGCAAGGTTTGCCAGAGAGCAAAACGTATGCAGCCAGGGACACCTGCTCAGACTCAAACCGCCAAACTACCTGTCTTACTGCCGGCTCCCCGCTGATTGGTCGCCGGTCTGGCTGCAACTGCACTCGCCCCCCCCCATACTACTTGATGTCTGGGGCCGCCACGACCTCAGTCCTCAGAATATTCCGTGCTTTCACAGTTAATACTTCTCCCTGCTAAACGTAAGCTTTGGCGTACGTGTACTAAGAGAGGTGATAGCTTAAAGCCAATATTCCAGCACCTTTCATTTACTTGTATATTGCACTTCTTGTTATTTTGCTCACTTGTCTTAACGTAACTTTTCATTGTGTCATTTAATTATTCTTATTATTTTGATTGATTAATTTTATTATACGAATTTGTTTGACCATTTTATTCATGTTTTATTTCTTTAACGTAATTAAAATTGCATTGTTAAAGTTTACTTGTGTTTTGTGTGTCTTCTCCTTACCTTACCACAGACGAAGTTCCAGATTTTCTATTTTTTTTTAATACTATGTGACGAGGCCATACCCCTAGCTTTGAACAGCCGAACACCAACGCGTTACCGTCACATATTATATGGGGGCCTGTCCTAGGAGCTTCACTCAGGTACTGGTGCCAAGTGGTAATTTATGGTAAGCGTATTTAACTTTGTTAACGTAGCTTTTACTATTTTTCATATTCAATTTCATTTTTTATAAGGTGCGGTGTATTGTGCATTACGAGAGTAACATATGGTGAAGGTGAGACAACTTTGGATTACGTGGTGACTGTAGGCCTCAGTCATACTCTTAATTGGTCATCTCTCCCTCCGTGTTATTACTCGTGTTTACCATCTTTGTCCCTTTGATATTTCTCATTTAGACAGATCATCATATTGGTACCCTGGTACTGTGGTCTGCCCCGGGTCAAGAGTACCCAATCTTCTGCAATCTGACTGTAGGAGGACAAAGAGGGCCATAGTTCCTCTAGCTCGAACTTTAGTTGCTGAATTGGGACCTCAGCAGCAGTTCTCGTCACCAGTTGACACCTCGCACCCCTACACGTCAGTCAGAGATGATGATACATACAACGGTAGGGAATTAGCTTATTTTTTCAGAGCACAAAAGTTCGCTAATTCTGTAAGTATCATATTAAATTCAGTAGGAAAAACTTGCTTTATGTCCTATAGAGACTTGGCAAGGTATGCCTACATCCTTGGACTACCAATTTTACTTTTGAGGCAATTAACTGTTTCATTTGTTTTCGAAACTCTGTTTCATTTGTTAGTAGGATTTTCTTGCCCTTATCCTCTTACATGAGTACCGGGTACAAGATTTCCTGCGCCCTTGATTTAATTTAATCATTTAACATCTTTTACTTAACTTTAATTGTTAAAGATCTCACAGGATAGGTACCAGTTGCCACGTTGTCCTGTTTCTGACATTCACTATAACTGAATATTCGTTGTACCTTTATTTGCTAATTTCATCATGTTTCGTCTCCAAGCTTTCCGTGCAGATCCAGCAGGTGCAATAGGGACTTTAAGTCATGCCAAGAAGACTGAATTACAAACTCTTGCACATGAGTATCAGCTAACAGTTCCCTACCAATCCAAAAAGAGTGAAATATACAATCTGTTGCTGGATCATTTCTTAGAGCAAGGTAAGATAGACTCTGAAACTCATGAAACTTACTATATTGCAGATAAAACTGATTTGGCGACGATGAAACTCAAACTAGAGCTGGCCAAGATTGAACGTGAGCAGCAAAGGGAAGCCCGCGAACAGCAAAGGGAAGCCCGCGAACAACAAGAACGAGCAGCTGCCATACGAAGGGAAGAACACGAACGTGAGGCTGCTTTGAGGAGAGAAGAACACGAACGCGAAGCTGCCTTGAGGAGAGAAGAACACGAACGTGAGGTCGCATTACTCCGTGAACGTGAACGAGTACAGCTTGAAACACTCCAGGAGCGGGAACGAGTACAGCTTGAAACCAAACAACGCGAGTTGGAGATGCAACGCGAACATGACAAGCAACAAGCGACTCTGGCTCTAGAGTGTCGTCAACGAGAAATCGCCTTGGAAACTTCACACTTCACTCAACGCAAACAAGCTACTGCCAATCTTCCCGTCAGTTTTAATATATCACATGCAAGTAAGTTAATGCCATCCTTTGTAGAAGCAGAAGTTGATGTGTTTTTCACCACCTTTGAAACCCTTGCTAATCAACTCAGTTTGCCTGTCGACCAATGGGCCACACTTCTCAGAGTCCATCTTACAGGTAGAGCTGCAGTCACACTCAGTACTCTGGCGTCTGAGAATGACTACCAGACTCTGAAACAAGCAGTGTTAGACGCCTACCTACTTTCCACAGAAAGTTATAGAAGGAAATTCCGTGACCACCTGAAGGCAAGTACCACTACCTTCCTCGAGTTTGCTAACACGAAACGGAGGTATTTCATGAAATGGCTGGAAGCAGCACAGGTCTCTACTTTTACAGAACTCGTCAACCTGATGCTTGTTGAAGAATTCTTGAGACGTGTGCCGCCTCCTGTCCGCCTCTACTTAGCAGATAAAGAAGAAACCGACTACCTGAAGTGTGCTAAGTCGGCTGACACTTACAGCCTCATCCACCGGCTGACACCCGAACCATCCTCCAGTAAGAAGTCGTGGTACAGTTACGAGAAAGTGAGCCCCGATCAAGCTGGTTCACAACTGTACTGCAAGTATTGTAGACTCTATGGACATACCATAGACAAGTGTGGTAAGTCTCAATACAAGGGAACCACTGACCAACAAAAACCCAAACCAACTCCTCCTAAGTCCGGTAAGCCTGTGATGAATGTTGGTGTTAATGTTAATGATCTTTCTCTTTTCAGTAACCACCTGTATACTGGAACTGTCTCTGCCAACGGGTCGAATCCGGAGGGACGTTTCAAATTGAAGATCTTGAGGGACACAGCGGCTCTTCAATCGATCATCTTGAAGTCGGCTGTGCCCAACATCACCTACACCGGAGAAACTGTCTTCATCACTGACCTCACTGCTACCACTCCATACCCTCTCGCCAGAGTCCACCTGGATTGTCCCTACGTGAACGGGGAAGTCCAAGTCGCCGTCAGGGAAAAGCCTTTTCCCATGCCTGGAGTGCAACTTCTCCTAGGCAACGACTTGGCAGAAGACCTGCAACTGACCAACCTCATCGTCATGGACAAACCCCAGGTGTGTAACTCTGTGCCAAGTAACCCTATTCTAGAGTATGTTCCAGCAGAGGTTCAAGAGAGTGATGAAGTTTCTCCTCCGGTTCTCGTGACCACCCGTGCACAAGCCGCACGTCCACAGCCAGCTGACTCTACTGCTACCGCTGTCCCTCAAGACCCTCAGAAACTCCCCCCGCATCTGACCAAGTTGGAGTTCCGTAAGTTGCAGAGGGAAGATCTTACTTTAACACCATTGTTTTTCCAGGCTGAGACTCAACCCGACAGTATTCCTGGGTTCTTCCTAGAGAACAACTTGCTCTACCGTAGATATAGACCCAGTAAACTGAAGGAGGAGGACGATTGGGCCAACATCGAACAACTTGTGATTCCTACCAGCCTGCGGCCCACTATTCTACACCTGGCCCACGGAGCACTCTCCCACTACGGCTTCAACAAAACTTACCATGGAATTCGTCAAGACTACTACTGGCCAGGTATGGTAAATAACGTCAAACAGTACGTAAAACAGTGTCATACATGTCAGATGGCAGGCAAACCGAACATCTCCATTCCCAGAGCGCCACTGATTCCCATACAGGTGCCTGCGGAACCTTTCCACAGACTCATAATAGACTGTGTTGGTCCTTTACCTCGGACCAGTTCAGGTAACGCCTACATCCTAACCATCCTGAGTCCTACCACCAGATTTCCCATAGCAGTTCCAGTAAAGAACATCACGGCTGCTACGGTTATAAAACATCTATTGAAGATCTTCACTCAATACGGATTTCCCAGGGAGATTCAGAGCGACTGTGGTACCAACTTCACCAGTGATCTCTTCAAAAAGACACTGGAGGAGTTCAACATCAAACAGGTATTGTCCAGCCCCTATCATCCTGCTTCACAGGGTTCTCTTGAACGTAGTCATCAGACTATCAAAGCACTCTTGAAAAAGTTTTGTGGTGAAACCTCTAAGGATTGGGATAAGCAGATTGACCTTATAATGTGTATTTACAGAAGTCTCCCCAATGAGTCCCTAGGAGTATCTCCTTATGAGATGCTCTACGGCCGTAAGTGCCGTACTCCCCTTAAGGCTTTCAAAGACTCTCTCAGAGATGCCACCTTCCGTGAGCATCAGAATGTGCCCCAGTTTCTTCAAAACCTTTAACACATTCTAGAGAGAGTCCACCGTTTTGCCCATGATAATCTATTGAAAGCCCAGGAGAGAATGAAGACTCATTATGACCAGACCAGCAAAGTAAGAAAATTCAAGCCGGGAGACTTCGTCCTTGCATATTTCCCTATCCCAGGTTCACCTTTACAAAACAGGTTTTCAGGACCCTACCGCGTCAAAGAGTGCAGGAATAATAACAACTACGTAATAGAGACTCCAGATAGGCGGCGGAAGACCCAGCTGTGCCACGTCAACCTCCTGAAGCAATATAATGGTACTCCTCCCACTGTCCTAATAAACTGTTCTACCTTCACAGAACCCTACGTCCACAGTGAGACCTTCCCAGCTTCTCCTCCCGAAAGCACTGACAAGGAGTCAGCGCTTTCTAATTCCGAAATCCTTAATGATCTTCCCAAATACTTTCAGGATAATAATCGTGCTCCTTGGCCATATTCTAATTCCACTCTCACCTCGTCAGATAAGCCCTTCATCCTCCATGTCAACGCCAGTGGTACCGACGTTGGTGGTGTCGTGATGCAGCAACGAGGCGAGAAGAATACACCTGTCAGCGACTACTGCTACAAGGAACTACGGAACAATTGGCAAGGAGCTACTCTTCCTCATCCTGAAGCTTCAGCACTTCACTCCACACCTGAAAAGTGCTCGGTCCACCATCAACACGGACCACACCACCCTACACCTCCTGCAGCACGCCCACTTCTCATTTCAACGTCTTCTACTATGGGCTTGCTAACTGCAGAAATTCAACCTGGAGACACGCTATACCAAGAGTCTGACAACATCTTAGCCCATGATCTCTCCAGAGTTTATGAAGTAGAAGCGACTCCATCTAATATTCCACCACATAACGACGTACTTCTTCCAGAACCGCAGGCTTCGGGGGAGAGTTGTGACAATAATCTCCTTCAAGAGATTGAGCCTGCTCTTCCCTCCACAATTACGTCGTTACAACTATATAAAACTACTATGGAAGAAATGTCCAACAACGACAACAACACCAGCAAGGTTTGCCAGAGAGCAAAACGTATGCAGCCAGGGACACCTGCTCAGACTCAAACCGCCAAACTACCTGTCTTACTGCCGGCTCCCCGCTGATTGGTCGCCGGTCTGGCTGCAACTGCACTCGCCCCCCCCCATACTACTTGATGTCTGGGGCCGCCACGACCTCAGTCCTCAGAATATTCCGTGCTTTCACAGTTAACACTTCTCCCTGCTAGACGTAAGCTTTGGCGTACGTGTACTAAGAGAGGTGATAGCTTAAAGCCAATATTCCAGCACCTTTCATTTACTTGTATATTGCACTTCTTGTTATTTTGCTCACTTGTCTTAACGTAACTTTTCATTGTGTCATTTAATTATTCTTATTATTTTGATTGATTGATTTTATTATACGAATTTGTTTGACCATTTTATTCATGTTTTATTTCTTTAACGTAATTAAAATTTCATTGTTAAAGTTTACTTGTGTTTTGTGTGTCTTCTCCTTTCCTTACCACAGACGAAGTTCCAGATTTTCTATTTTTTTTTAATACTATGTGACGAGGCCATACCCCTAGCTTTGAACAGCCGAACACCAACGCGTTACCGTCACAACGTAAATATATTCATTTTTACCAATATTTCGATACTATTTCATGTAGTATCACGATATGTGATTTGGCCTTCATATCTCAGATTTTCGCATAATATTCCATTTTCAGCAAGCTTTCTTGCATTTTGTTTCGTACTAAACATCATCGAATTTAGCAATATTTTGACGTTTATTTCTGTTCCTTTATGTGATTTAAACAAAATAACATCGAATTAGGCAATATTTTGCCGTTTTTCCACGTTTTTGAGAATTTTCAGTTTATTGGTAATAATTCATTAAATATACGATAAAAATGATGCAAACACGTAATTGATTAGATAATAAACTTAAATACTTCACCTTTAATCATCTATTTGTTTCTCGTTGATATACTGAGTAAGATATTTAAAAGGGGAGAAGTTCGGTTTTTATTGCATATATCGACGTTTCAGCCGGAATTGAGCGGTTTTACGTGTACATCTTCCATCAGCAATATAAACGGAAAATCAGGAACATTTTAGTTAATTCTAATGAAAACACATTGATTTTTATCATTTGTATTGGAAACAACATTGTCATATGTCTTTTCTTGGATCTAAATAATACGAAACCTCGCTTTATGATTCGAAGTTAAAATCCACAAATTTGGAATAATAGTCTCTCTCTTCACGTTTTTCATGTAGTTTGATATTACGTAAATATATAAATTTTTACCAATATTTCGATACTATTTCATGTAGTATCACGAAATGTGATTTGGCCTTCATATCTCAGATTTTCGCATAATATTGCATTTTAAGCAAGCTTTCTTGCATTTTGTTTCGTACTAAACATCATCGAATTTAGCAATATTTTGACGTTTATTTCTTTTCCATTATGTGATTTAAACAAAATATCATCGAATTAGGCAATATTTTGCCGTTTTTCCACGTTTTTGTGAATTTACAGTTTATTGGTATTAATTCATTAAATATACGATAAAAATGATGCAAACACGTAATTGATTAGATAATAAACTTAAATACTTCACCTTCAATCATCTATTTGTTTCTCGTTGAAATACTGAGTAAGATATTAAAAAGGGGAGAAGTTCGGTTTTTATTGCATATATCGACGTTTCAGCCGGATTAGAGCAGTTTTACGTGTACATCTTCCGTCGGTAATATAAACGGAAAATCAGGAATATTTTAGTTAATTCTAATGAAAACACATTGATTTTTATCATTTGTATTGGAAACAACATTGTCATATATCTTTTCTTGGATCTAAATAATACGAAACCTCGCTCTATGATTCGAAGTTAAAATCCACAAATTTGAAATAATAGTGACTCTCGTCACGGTTTTCATGTAGTTTGATATTACGTAAATATATAAATTTTTACCAATATTTCGATACTATTTCATGTAGTATCACGATATGTGATTTGGCCTTCATATCTCAGATTTTCGCATAATATTGCATTTTCAGCAAGTTTTCTTGCATTTTGTTTCATACTAAACATCATCGAATTTAGCAATATTTTGACGCTTATCATCCCCTTTTACTTTATGTGATTTAAACAAAATATCATCGAATTAGGCAATATTTTGCTGTTTTTCCACGTTTTTGTGAATTTTCAGTTTATTGGTATTAATTCATTAAATATACAATAAAAATGATGCAAACACGTAATTGATTAGATAATAAACTTAAATACTTCACCTTTAATCATCTATTTGTTTCTCGTTGAAATACTGAGTAAGATATTGAAAAGGAGAGAAGTTCGGTTTTTATTGCATATATCGACGTTTCAGCCGGAATTGAGCGGTTTTACGTGTACATCTTCCATCGGCAATATAAACGGAAAATCAGGAACATTTTAGTTAATTCTAATGAAAACACATTGATTTTTATCATTTGTATTGGAAACAACATTGTCATATGTCTTTTCTTGGATCTAAATAATACGAAACCTCGCTTTATAATTCGAAGTTAAAATCCACAAATTTGGAATAATAGTTACTCTCTTCGCGTTTTTCATGTAGTTTGATATTACGTAAATATATAAATTTTTACCAATATTTCGATACTATTCATATCTCAGATTTTCGCATAATATTGCATTTTAAGCAAGCTTTCTTGCATTTTGTTTCGTAATAAACATCATCGAATTTAGCAATATTTTGATGTTTATTTCTTTTCCTTTATGTGATTTAAACAAAATATCATCGAATTAGGCAATATTTTGCCGTTTTTCCACGTTTTTGTGAATATTCAGTTTATTGGTATTAATTCATTAAATATACGATAAAAATGATGCAAACACGTAATTGATTAGATAATAAACTTAAATACTTCACCTTTAATCATCTATTTGTTTCTCGTTGAAATACTGAGTAAGATAATAAAAGGGCAGAAGTTCGGTATTTATTGCATATATCGACGTTTCAGCCGGATTAGAGCGGTTTTACGTGTACATCTTCCGTCGGTAATATAAACGTAAAATCAGGAACATTTTAGTTAATTCTAATGAAAACACATTGATTTTTATAATTTGTATTGGAAACAACACTGTCATATATCTTTTCTTGGATCTAAATAATACGAAACCTCGCTCTATGATTCGAAGTTAAAATCCACAAATTTTGAATAATAGTGAATCTCTTCACGTTTTTCATGTAGTTTGATATTACGTAAATATATTCATTTTTACCAATATTTCGATACTATTTCATGTAGTATCACGATATGTGATTTGGCCTTCATATCTCAGATTTTCGCATAATATTGCATTTTCAGCAAATTTTCTTGCATTTTGTTTCATACTAAACATCATAGAAATTTAGCAATATTTTGACGCTTATCATCCCCTTTTCCTTTATGTGATTTAAACAAAATATCATCGAATTAGGCAATATTTTGCCGTTTTTCCACGTTTTTGTGAATTTTCAGTTTATTGGTATTAATTCATTAAATATACGATAAAAATGATGCAAACACGTAATTGATTAGATAATAAACTTAAATACTTCACCTTTAATCATCTATTTGTTTCTCGTTGAAATACTGAGTAAGATATTAAAAAGGGGAGAAGTTCGGTTTTTATTGCATATATCGACGTTTCAGCCGGATTAGAGCGGTTTTACGTGTACATCTTCCGTCGGTAATATAAACGAAAAATCAGGAACATTTTAGTTAATTCTAATGAAAACACATTGATTTTTATCAATTGTATTGGAAACAACATTGTCATATATCTTTTCTTTGATCTAAAAATTACGAAACCTCGCTCTATGATTCGAAGTAAAAATCCTCAAATTTGGAATAATATTGACGATTTTCACGTTTTTTATGTAGTTTGATATTACGTAAATATATTAATTTTTACCAATATTTCGATTCTATTTCATGTAGTATCACGATATGTGATTTGGCCTTCATATCTCAGATCTTCGCATAATATTGCATTTTCAGCAAGTTTTCTTGCATTTTGTTTCATACTAAACATCATCGAATTTAGCAATATTTTGACGTTTATCATCCCCTTTTCCTTTATGTGATTTAAACAAAATATCATCGAATTGGACAATATTTTGCCGTTTTTCCTAGTTTTTGTGAATTTTCAGTTTATTGGTATTAATTCATTAAATATACGATAAAAATGATGCAAACACGTAATTGATTAGATAATAAACTTAAATACTTCACCTTTAATCATCTATTTGTTTCTCGTTGAAATACTGAGTAAGATATTGAAAAGGGGAGAAGTTCGGTTTTTATTGCATATATCGACGTTTCAGCCGGAATAGAGCGGTTTTTCATGTACATCTTCCATCGGTAATATAAACGGAAAATCAGGAACATTTTAGTTATTTCTAATGAAAACACATTGATTTTTATCATTTGTATTGGAAACAACATTGTCATATGTCTTTTCTTGGATCTAAATAATACGAAGCCTCGCTTTATGATTCGCAGTTAAAATCCACAAATTTGGAATAATAGTTACTCTCTTCACGTTTTTCATGTAGTTTGATATTACGTAAATATATAAATTTTTACCAATATTTCGATACTATTTCATGTAGTATCACGAAATGTGATTTGGCCTTCATATCTCAGATTTTCGCCTAATATTGCATTTTAAGCAAGCTTTCATGCATTTTGTTTCGTACTAAACATCATCGAATTTAGCAATATTTTGACGTTTATTTCTTTTCCTTTATGTGATTTAAACAAAATATCATCGAATAAGGCAATATTTTGCCGTTTTTCCTAGTTTTTGTGAATTTTCAGTTTATTGGTATTAATTCATTAAATATACGATAAAAATGATGCAAACACGTAATTGATTAGATAATAAACCTAAATACTTCACCTTTAATCATCTATTTGTTTCTCGTTGAAATACTGAGTAAGATATTAAAAAGGGGAGAAGTTCGGTTGTATTGCATATATCGACGTTTCAGCCGGATTAGAGCGGTTTTACGTGTACATCTTCCGTCGGTAATATAAACGTAAAATTAGGAACATTTTAGTTAATTCTAATGAAAACACATTGATTTTTATCATTTGTATTGGAAACAACATTGTCATATATCTTTTCTTTGATCTAAATAATACGAAACCTTGCTCTATGGTTTTCTTGCATTTTGTTTCATACTAAACATCATCGAATTTAGTAATATTTTGACGTTTATCATCTCCCTTTTCCTTTATGTGATATTAACAAAATATCATAGAATTAGGCAATATTTTGCCGTTTTTCCACGTTTTTGTAAATTTTCAGTTTATTGTTATTAATTCAATAATTATACGATAAAAATGATGCAAACATATAATTGATAAGAAATTAACCTTAAATACTTCATTTTCAATTTACTATTTGCTTGTCGTTAAAATACTGAGTACGATATTGAAAAGGGGAGAGTTTCTGTTTTTATTGCATATATCGCGCGTTTCAGCCGGATTAGAGCAGTTTTACGTGTATATCTTCCGTCGGTAATATAAACGGAAAATCAGGAACATTTTAGTTCATTCTAATGAAAACACATTGATTTTTATCATTTGTATTGGAAACAACATTTTCATATGTCTTTTCTTGGATCTAAATAATACGAAACCTCGCTTTATGATTCAAAGTTAAAATCCACAATATTGGAATAATAGTGACTCTCTTCACGTTTTTCATGTAGTTTGATATTACGTAAATATATTCATTTATACCAATATATCGATACTATTTCATGTAGTATCACGAAATGTGATTTGGCCTTCATATCTCAGATTTTCGCATAATATTGCATTTTAAGCTAGTTTTCTTGAATTTTGTGTCATACTAAACATCATCGAATTAAGCAATATTTTGACGTTTATCCCCTTTTTCTTTATGTGATTTAAACAAAATATCATCGAATTAGGCAATATATATACGTTTTTCCACGTTTTTGTGAATTTTCAGTATATTGGTATTAATTCATTAAATATACGATAAAAATGATGCAAACACGTTATTGATTAGATAATAAACTTAAATACTTCACCTTTAATCATCTATTTGTTTCTCGTTGAAATACTAAGTAAGATATTGAAAAGGGGAGAAGTTCGGTTTTTATTGCATATATCGACGTTTCAGCCGGATTAGAGCGATTTTACGTGTACATCTTCCGTCGGTAATATAAACGGAAAATCAGGAACATTTTAGTTAATTCTAATGAAAACACATTGATTTTTATAATTTGTATTGGAAACAACATTGTCATATGTCTTTTCTTGGATCTAAATAATACGAAACCTCGCTTTATGAATCGAAATTAAAATCCTCAAATTTGGAATAATATTTACTTTTTTCACGTTTTTATGTAGTTTGATATTACGTAAATATACTCATTTTTACCAATATTTCGATACTATTTCATGTAGTATCACGATATGTGATTTGGCCTTCATATCTAAGATTTTCGCATAATATTGCATTTTAAGCAAGCTTTCTTGCATTTTGTTTCGTACTAAACATCATCGAATTTAGCAATATTTTGACGTTTATTTCTTTTCCTTTATGTGATTTAAACAAAATATCATCGAATTAGGCAATATTTTGCCGTTTATCCACGTTTTGGTGAATTTTCAGTTTATTGGTATTAATTCATTAAATATACGATAAAAATGATGCAAACACGTAATTGATTAGATAATAAACTTAAATACTTCACCTTTAATCATCTATTTGTTTCTCGTTGAAATACTGAGTAAGATATTGAAAAAGGGAGAACTTCGGTTTTTATTGCATATATCGACGTTTCAGCCGGAATAGAGCGGTTTTACGTGTACATCTTCCATCGGTAATATAAACGGAAAATCAGGAACATTTTAGTTAATTCTAATGAAAACACATTAATTTTTATCATTTGTATTGGAAACAACATTGTCATATGTCTTTTCTTGGATCTAAATAATACGAAACCTCGCTCTATGATTCGAAGTTAAAATCCACAAATTTGGAATAATAGTGACTCTCTTCACGTTTTTCATGTAGTTTGATGTTACGTAAATATATTCATTTTTACCAATATTTTGATACTATTTCATGTAGTATCACGGTATGTGATTTGGCCTTCATATCACAGATTTTCGCATAATATTGCATTTTAAGCAAGTTTTCTTGCATTTTGTTTCATACTATACATCATCGAATTTAGTAATATTTTGACGTTTATCATCTCCCTTTTGCTTTATGTGATTTAAACAAAATATCATCGAATTAGGCAATATTTTGCCGTTTTTCCACGTTTTTGTGAATTTTCAGTTTATTGGTATTAATTCATTAAATATACGATAAAAATGATGCAAACACGTAATTGATTAGATAATAAACTTAAATACTTCACCTTTAATCATCTATTTGTTTCTCGTTGAAATACTAAGTAAGATATTGAAAAGGGGAGAAGTTCGGTTTTTATTGCATATATCGACGTTTCAGCCGGATTAGAACGGTTTTACGTGTACATCTTCCGTCGGTAATATTAACGGAAAATCAGGAACATTTTTAGGTAATTCTAATGAAAACATATTGATTTTTATCATTTGTATTGGAAACAATATTGTCATATGTCTTTTCTTGGATCTAAATAATACGAAACCTCGCTCTATGATTCGAAGTTAAAATCCTGAAATTTGGAATAATATTGACTTTTTTCACGTTTTTATGTAGTTTTATATTACGTATAAATATTCATTTTAACCAATATTTCGATACTATTTCATGTAGTATCACGATATGTGATTTGGCCTTCATATCTCAGATTTTCGCATAATATTGCATTTTAAGCAAGTTTTCTTGCATTTTGTTTCATACTATACATCATCGAATTTAGTGATATTTTGACGTTTATCATCTCCCTTTTCCTTTATGTGATATAAACAAAATATCATCGAATTAGGCAATATTTTGCCGTTTTTCCACGCTTTTGTAAATTTTCAGTTTATTGTTATTAATTCATTAATTATACGATAAAAAGGATGCAAACATATAATTGATAAGAAATTAACCTTAAATACTTCATTTTCAATCTACTATTTGCTTCTCGTTAAAATACTGAGTAAGATATTGAAAAGGGGAGAATTTCTGTTTTTATTGCATATATCGACGTTTCAGCCGGATTAGAGCGGTTTTACGTGTACATCTTCCGTCGGTAATATAAACGGAAAATCAGGAACATTTTAGTTCATTCTAATGAAAACACATTGATTTGTGTCATTTCTATTGGAAACAACATTTTCATATGTCTTTTCTTTGATCTAAATAATACGAAACCTCGCTTTATGATTCAAAGTTAAAATCCACAAATTTGGAATAATAGTGACTCTCTTCACGTTTTTCATGTAGTTTGATATTACGTAAATATATTCATTTATACCAATATTTCGATACTATTTCATGTAGTATCACGAAATGTGATTTGGCCTTCATATCTCAGATTTTCGCATAATATTGCATTTAAGCTAGTTTTCTTGCATTTTGTGTCATACTAAACATCATCGAATTAAGCAATATTTTGACGTTTATCCCCTTATCCTTTATGTGATTTAAACAAAATATCATCGAATTAGGCAATATTTTGCCGTTTTTCCACGTTTTTGTGAATTTTCAGTTTATTGGTATTAATTTATTAAATATACGATAAAAATGATGCAAACACGTAATTGATTAGATAATAAACTTAAATACTTCACCTTTAATCATCTATTTGTTTCTCGTTGAAATACTGAGTAAGATATTGAAAAGGGGAGAAGTTCGGTTTTTATTGCATATATCGACGTTTCAGCCGGATTAGAGCGGTTTTACGTGTACATCTTCCGTCGGTAATATTAACGGAAAATCAGGAACATTTTAGTTAATTCTAATGAAAACATATTGATTTTTATCATTTGTATTGGAAACAACATTGTCATATGTCTTTTCTTGGATCTAAATAATACGAAACCTCGCTCTATGTTTCGAAATTAAAATCCTCAAATTTGGAACAATATTGACTTTTTTCACGTTTTTATGTAGTTTGATATTACGTAAATATACTCATTTTTACCAATATTTCGATACTATTTCATGTAGTATCACGATATGTGATTTGGCTTTCATATCTCAGATTTTCGCATAATATTGCATTTTAAGCAAGCTTTCTTGCATTTTGTTTCGTACTAAACATCATCGAATTTAGCAATATTTTGACGTTTATTTCTTTTCCTTTATGTGATTTAAACAATATATCATCGAATTAGGCAATATTTTGCCGTTTTTCCATGTTTTTGTGAATTTTCAGTTTATTGGTATTAATTCATTAAATATACGATAAAAATGATGCAAACACGTAATTGATTAGATAATAAACTTAAATACTTCACCTTTAATCATCTATTTGTTACTCGTTGAAATACTGAGTAAGATATTGAAAAGGGGAGAAGTTCGGCTTTTATTGCATATATCGACGTTTCAGCCGGATTAGAGCGGTTTTACGTGTACATCTTCCGTCGGTAATATAAACGGAAAATCAGGAACCTTTTTCGTTAATTCAAAGAAAACACATTGATTTTTATCATTTGTATTGGAAACAACATTGTCATATGTCTTTTCTTGGATCTAAATAATACGAAACCTCGCCCTATGATTCGAAGTTAAAATCCTCAAATTTGGAATAATATTGACTTTTTTCACGTTTTTATGTAGTTTTATATTACGTAAATATATTCATTTTTACCAATATTTCGATACTATTTCATGTAGTATCACGATATGTGATTTGGCCTTCATATCTCAGATTTTCGCATAATATTGCATTTTAAGCAAGCTTTCTTGCATTTTGTTTCATACTAAATATCATCGAATTTAGTAATATTTTGACGTTTATAATCTCCCTTTTCCTTTATGTGATATAAACAAAATATCATCGAATTAGGCAATATTTTGCCGTTTTTCCACGTTTTTGTAAATTTTCAGTTTATTGTTATTAATTCATTAATTATACGATAAAAATTATGCAAACATATAATTGATAAGAAATTAACCTTAAATACTTCATTTTCAATCTACTATTTGCTTCTCGTTAAAATACTGAGTAAGATATTGGAAAGGGGAGAATTTCTGTTTTTATTGCATATATCGACGTTTCAGCCGGATTAGAGCGGTTTTACGTGTACATCTTCCGTCGGTAATATAAACGGAAAATCAGGAACATTTTAGTTCATTCTAATGAAAACACATTGATTTGTATCATTTCTATTGGAAACAACATTTTCATATGTCTTTTTTTGGATCTAAATAATACGAAACCTCGCTTTATGATTCAAAGTTAAAATCCACAAATTTGGAATAATAGTGACTCTCTTCACGTTTTTCATGTAGTTTGATATTACGTAAATATATTCATTTATACCAATATTTCGATACTATTTCATGTAGAATCACGAAATGTGATTTGGCCTTCATATCTCAGATTTTCGCATAATATTGCATTTTAAGCTAGTTTTCTTGCATTTTGTGTCATACTAAACATCATCGAATTAAGCAGTATTTTGACGTTTATCCCCTTATCCTTTATGTGA
The DNA here is from genome assembly GCF_040958095.1 of Procambarus clarkii. Taxonomy (NCBI): domain Eukaryota; kingdom Metazoa; phylum Arthropoda; class Malacostraca; order Decapoda; family Cambaridae; genus Procambarus; species Procambarus clarkii. Next base: position 6,602,495 of record NC_091237.1, on the reverse strand, counting down.
TTTAAACAAAATATCATCGAATTAGGCAATATTTTGCCGCTTTTCCACGTTTTTGTGAATTTTCAGTTTATTGGTATTAATTCATTAAATATATGATAAAAATGATGCAAACACGTAATAGATTAGATAATAAACTTAAATACTTCACCTTTAATCATCTATTTATTACTCGTTGAAATACTGAGTAAGATATTGAAAAGGGGAGAAGTTCGGCTTTTATTGCATATATCGACGTTTCAGCCGGATTAGAGCGGTTTTACGTATACATCTTCCGTCGGTAATATAAACGGAAAATCAGGAACATTTTAGTTAATTCAAATGAAAACACATTGATTTTTATCATTTGTATTGGAAACAACATTGTCATATGTCTTTTCTTGGATCTAAATAATACGAAACCTCGCTCTATGATTCGAAGTTAAAATCCACAAATTTGGAATAATAGTGACTCTCTTCACGTTTTTCATGTAGTTTGATATTACGTAAATATATTCATTTTTACCAATATTTCGATACTATTTCATGTAGTATCGCGGTATGTGATTTGGCTTTCATATATAATAGATTTTCGCATAATATTGCATTTTAAGCAAGTTTTCTTGCATTTTGTTTCATACGAAACATCATCGAATTTAGTAATATTTTGACGTTTATCATCTCCCTTTTCCTTTATGTGATATAAACAAAATATCATCGAATTAGGCAATATTTTGCCGTTTTTCCACGTTTTTGTAAATTTTCAGTTTATTGTTATTAATTCAGTAATTATACGATAAAAATGATGCAAACATATAATTGATAAGAAATTAACCTTAAATAATTCATTATCAATCTACTATTTGCTTCTCGTTAAAATATTGAAGAAGATATTGTAAAGGGGAGAATTTCTGTTTTTATTGCATATATCGACGTTTCAGTCTGATTAGAGCGGTTTTACGTGTACATCTTCCGTCGGTAATATAAACGGAAAATCAGGAATATTTTAGTTCATTCTAATGAAAACACATTGATTTGTATCATTTGTATTGGAAACAACATTTTCATATGTCTTTTCTTGGATCTAAATAATACGAAACCTCGCTCTATGATTCGAAGTTAAAATCCTCAAATTTGGAATAATATTGACTTTTTTCACGTTTTTATGAAGTTTTATATTACATAAATATATTCATTTTTACCAATATTTCGATACTATTTCATGTAGTATCACGATATGTGATTTGGCCTTCATATCTCAGATTTTCGCATAATATTGCATTTTAAGCAAGCTTTCTTGCATTTTGTTTCGTACTTAACATCATCGAATTTAGCAATATTTTGACGTTTATTTCTTTTCCTTTATGTGATTTAAACAAAATAACATCGAATTAGGCAATATTTTGCCGTTTTTCCTAGTTTTTGTGAATTTTCAGTTTATTGGTATTAATTCATTAAATATACGATAAAAATGATGCAAACACGTAATTGATTAGATAATAAACTTAAATACTTCACCTTTAATCATCTATTTGTTTCTCGTTGAAATACTATGTATGATATTGAAAAGGGGAGAAGTTCGGTTTTTATTGCATATATCGACGTTTCAGCCGGATTAGAGCGGTTTTACGTGTACATATTCCGTCGGTAATATTAACGGAAAATCAGGAACATTTTAGTTAATTCTAATGAAAACATATTGATTTTTATCATTTGTATTGGAAACAACATTGTCATATGTTTTTTCTTGGATCTAAATAATACGAAACCTCGCTCTATGATTCGAAGTTAAAACCCACAAATTTGGAATAATAGTGACTCTCTTCACGTTTTTCATGTAGTTTGATATTACGTAAATATATTCATTTATACCAATATTTCGATACTATTTCATGTAGTATCACGAAATGTGATTTGGCCTTCATATCTCAGATTTTCGCATAATATTGCATTTTAAGCTAGTTTTCTTGCATTTTGTGTCATACTAAACATCATCGAATTATGCAATATTTTGACGTTTATCCCCTTATCCTTTATGTGATTTAAACAAAATATCATCGAATTAGGCAATATTTTGCCGTTTTTCCACGTTTTTGTGAATTTTCAGTTTATTGGTATTAATTCAATAAATATACGATAAAAATGATGCAAACACGTAATTGATTAGATAATAAACTTAAATACTTCACCTTTAATCAATTATTTGTTTCTCGTTGAAATACTAAGTAAGAAATTGAAAAGGGAGAAGTTCGGTTTTTATTGCATATATCGACGTTTCAGCCGGATTAGAGCGGTTTTACATGTACATCTTCCGTCGGTAATATAAACGGAAAATCAGGAATATTTTAGTTAATTCTAATGAAAACTCATTGATTTTTATCATTTGTATTGGAAACAACATTGTCATATGTCTTTTCGTGGATCTAAATAATACGAAACCTCGTTCTATGATTCGAAGTTAAAATCTTCAAACTTGGAATAATATTGACTTTTTTCACGTTTTTATGTAGTTTGATATTACGTAAATATATTCATTTTTACCAATAATTCGATACTATTTCATGTAGTATCACGATATGTGATTTGGCCTTCCTATCTCAGATTATCGCATAATATTACATTTTAAGCAAGCTTTCTTGCATTTTGTTTCGTACTAAACATCATCGAATTTAGCAATATTTTGACGTTTATTTCTTTTCCTTTATGTGATTTAAACAAAATATCATCGAATTAGGCAATATTTTGCCGTTTTTCCACGTTTTTGTGAATTTTCAGTTTATTGGTATTAATTCATTAAATATACGATAAAAATGATGCAAACACGTAATTGATTAGATAATAAACTTAAATACTTCACTTTTAATCATCTATTTGTTACTCGTTGAAATACTGAGTAAGATATTGAAAAGGGGAGAAGTTCGGCTTTTATTGCATATATCGACGTTTCAGCCGGAATAGAGCGGTTTTACGTGTACATCTTCCGTCGGTAATATAAACGGAAAATCAGGAACATTTTAGTTAATTCAAATGAAAACACATTGATTTTTATCATTTGTATTGGAAACAACATTGTCATATGTCTTTTCTTGGATCTAAATAATACGAAACCTCGCTCTATGATTCGAAGTTAAAATCCTCAAATTTGGAATAATATTGACTTTTTTCACGTTTTTATGTAGTTTTATATTACGTAAATATATTCATTTATACCAATATTTCGATACTATTTCATGTTGTATCACGAAATGTGATTTGGCCTTCATATCTCAGATTTTCGCATAATATTGCATTTTGAGCTAGTTTTCTTGCATTTTGTGTCATACTAAACATCATCGAATTAAGCAATATTTTGACGTTTATCCCCTTATCCTTTATGTGATTTAAACAAAATATCATCGAATTAGGCAATATTTTGCCGTTTTTCAACGTTTTTGTAAATTTTCAGTTTATTGTTATTAATTCATTAATTATACGATAAAAATGATGCAAACATATAATTGATAAGAAATTAACCTTAAATACTTCATTATCAATCTACTATTTGCTTCTCGTTAAAATATTGAAGAAGATATTGTAAAGGGGAGAATTTCTGTTTTTATTGCATATATCGACGTTTCAGTCGGATTAGAGCGGTTTTACGTGTACATCTTCCGTCGGTAATATAAACGGAAAATCAGGAATATTTTAGTTCATTCTAATGAAAACACATTGATTTGTATCATTTGTATTGGAAACAACATTTTCATATGTCTTTTCTTGGATCTAAATAATACGAAACCTCGCTCTATGATTCGAAGTTAAAATCCTCAAATTTGGAATAATATTGACTTTTTTCACGTTTATATGAAGTTTTATATTACATAAATATATTCATTTTACCCAATATTTCGATACTATTTCATGTAGTATCACGATATGTGATTTGGCCTTCATATCTCAGATTTTCGCATAATATTGCATTTTAAGCAAGCTTTCTTGCATTTTGTTTCGTACTTAACATCATCGAATTTAGCAATATTTTGACGTTTATTTCTTTTCCTTTATGTGATTTAAACAAAATATCATCGAATTAGGCAATATTTTGCCGTTTTTCAACGTTTTTGTAAATTTTCAGTTTATTGTTATTAATTCATTAATTATACGATGAAAATGATGCAAACATATAATTGATAAGAAATTAACCTTAAATACTTCATTTTCAATCTACTATTTGCTTCTCGTTAAAATACTGAGTAAGATATTGAAAAGGGGAGAATTTCTGTTTTTATTGCATATATCGACGTTTCAGCCGGATTAGAGCGGTTTTACGTGTACATCTTCCGTCGGTAATATAAACGGAAAATCAGGAACATTTTAGTTCATTCTAATGAAAACACATTGATTTTTATCATTTGTATTGGAAACAACATTTTCATATGTCTTTTCTTGGATCTAAATAATACGAAACCTCGCTTTATGATTCAAAGTTAAAATCCACAAATTTGGAATAATAGTGACTCTCTTCACGTTTTTCATGTAGTTTGATATTACGTAAATATATACATTTATACCAATATTTCGATATTATTTCATGTAGTATCACGAAATGTGATTTGGCCTTCATATCTCAGATTTTCGCATAATATTGCATTTTAAGCTAGTTTTCTTGCATTTTGTGTCATACTAAACATCATCGAATTAAGCAATAATTTGACGTTTATTTCTTTTCCTTTATGTGATTTAAACAAAATATCATCGAATTAGGCAATATTTTGCCGTTTTTCCACGTTTTTGTGAATTTTCAGTTTATTGGTATTAATTCATTAAATATACGATAAAAATGATGCAAGCACGTAATTGATTATATAATAAACTTAAATACTTCACCTTTAATCATCTATTTGTTACTCGTTGAAATACTGAGTAAGATATTGAAAAGGGGAGAAGTTCGGCTTTTATTGCATATATCGACGTTTCAGCCGGATTAGAGCGGTTTTACGTGTACATCTTCCGTCGGTAATATAAACGGAAAATCAGGAACATTTTAGTTAATTCAAATGAAAACACATTGATTTTTATCATTTGTATTGGAAACAACATTGTCATATGTCTTTTCTTGGATCTAAATAATACGAAACCTCGCTCTATGATTCGAAGTTAAAATCTTCAAATTTGGAATAATATTGACTTTTTTTCACGTTTTTATGAAGTTTTATATTACGTAAATATATTCATTTTTACCAATATTTCGATACTATTTCATGCAGTATCACGATATGTGATTTGGCCTTCATATCTCAGATTTTCGCATAATATTGCATTTTAAGCAAGCTTTCTTGCATTTTGTTTCGTACTTAACATCATCGAATTTAGCAATATTTTGACGTTTATTTCTTTTCCTTTATGTGATTTAAACAAAATATCATCGAATTAGGCAATATTTTGCCGTTTTTCCTAGTTTATGTGAATTTTCAGTTTATTGGTATTAATTCATTAAATATACTATAAAAATGATGCAAACACGTAATTGAATAGATAATAAACTTAAATACTTCACCTTTAATCATCTATTTGTTTCTCGTTGAAATACTAAGTAAGATATTGAAAAAGGGAGAAGTTCGGTTTTTATTGCATATATCGACGTTTCAGCCGGATTAGAGCGGTTTTACGTGTACATCTTCCGTCGGTAATATTAACGGAAAATCAGGAACATTTTAGTTAATTCTAATGAAAACATATTGATTTTTATCATTTGTATTGGAAACAATATTGTCATATGATTTTTCTTGGATCTAAATAATACGAAACCTCGCTCTATGATTCGAAATTAAAATCCTCAAATTTGGAATAATATTGACTTTTTTCACGTTTTTATTTAGTTTGATATTACGTAAATATACTCATTTTTACCAATATTTCGATACTATTTCATGTAGTATCATGATATGTGATTTGGCCTTCATATCTCAGATTTTCGCATAATATTGCATTTTAAGCAAGCTTTCTTGGATTTTGTTTCGTACTAAACATCATCGAATTTAGCAATATTTTGACGTTTATTTCATTTCCTCTATGTGATTTAAACAAAATATCATCTAATTAGGCAATATTTTGCCGTTTTTCTACGTTTTTGTGAATTTTCAGTTTATTGGTATTAATTCATTAAATATACGATAAAAATGATGCAAACACGTAATTGATGAGATAATAAACTTAAATACTTCACCTTTAATCATCTATTTGTTACTCGTTGAAATACTGAGTAAGATATTGAAAAGGGGAGAAGTTCGGCTTTTATTGCATATATCGACGTTTCAGCCGGATTAGAGCGGTTTTACGTGTACATCTTCCGTCGGTAATATAAACGGAAAATCAGGAACATTTTAGTTAATTCAAATGAAAACACATTGATTTTTATCATTTGTATTGGAAACAACATTGTCATATGTCTTTTCTTGGATCTAAATAATACGAAACCTCGCTCTATGATTCGAAGTTAAAATCCTCAAATTTGGAATAATATTGACTTTTTTTCACGTTTTTATGAAGTTTTATATTACGTAAATATATTCATTTTTACCAATATTTCGATACTATTTCATGCAGTATCACGATATGTGATTTGGCTTTCATATCTCAGATTTTCGCATAATATTGCATTTTAAGCAAGCTTTCTTGCATTTTGTTTCGTACTTAACATCATCGAATTTAGCAATATTTTGACGTTTATTTCTTTTCCTTTATGTGATTTAAACAAAATATCATCGAATTAGGCAATATTTTGCCGTTTTTCAACGTTTTTGTAAATTTTCAGTTTATTGTTATTAATTCATTAATTATACGATGAAAATGATGCAAACATATAATTGATAAGAAATTAACCTTAAATACTTCATTTTCAATCTACTATTTGCTTCTCGTTAAAATACTGAGTAAGATATTGAAAAGGGGAGAATTTCTGTTTTTATTGCATATATCGACGTTTCAGCCGGATTAGAGCGGTTTTACGTGTACATCTTCCGTCGGTAATATAAACGGAAAATCAGGAACATTTTAGTTCATTCTAATGAAAACACATTGATTTTTATCATTTGTATTGGAAACAACATTTTCATATGTCTTTTCTTGGATCTAAATAATACGAAACCTCGCTTTATGATTCAAAGTTAAAATCCACAAATTTGTAATAATAGTGACTCTCTTCACGTTTTTCATGTAGTTTGATATTACGTAAATATATACATTTATACCAATATTTCGATATTATTTCATGTAGTATCACGAAATGTGATTTGGCCTTCATATCTCAGATTTTCGCATAATATTGCATTATAAGCTAGTTTTCTTGCATTTTGTGTCATACTAAACATCATCGAATTAAGCAATAATTTGACGTTTATTTCTTTTCCTTTATGTGATTTAAACAAAATATCATCGAATTAGGCAATATTTTGCCGTTTTTCCACGTTTTTGTGAATTTTCAGTTTATTGGTATTAATTCATTAAATATACGATAAAAATGATGCAAACACGTAATTGAATAGATAATAAACTTAAATACTTCACCTTTAATCATCTATTTGTTTCTCGTTGAAATACTAAGTAAGATATTGAAAAAGGGAGAAGTTCGGTTTTTATTGCATATATCGACGTTTCAGCCGGATTAGAGCGGTTTTACGTGTACATCTTCCGTCGGTAATATTAACGGAAAATCAGGAACATTTTAGTTAATTCTAATGAAAACATATTGATTTTTATCATTTGTATTGGAAACAATATTGTCATATGATTTTTCTGGATCTAAATAATACGAAACCTCGCTCTATGATTCGAAATTAAAATCCTCAAATTTGGAATAATATTGACTTTTTTCACGTTTTTATTTAGTTTGATATTACGTAAATATACTCATTTTTACCAATATTTCGATACTATTTCATGTAGTATCACGATATGTGATTTGGCCTTCATATCTCAGATTTTCGCATAATATTGCATTTTAAGCAAGCTTTCTTGGATTTTGTTTCGTACTAAACATCATCGAATTTAGCAATATTTTGACGTTTATTTCATTTCCTTTATGTGATTTAAACAAAATATCATCGAATTAGGCAATATTTTGCCGTTTTTCTACGTTTTTGTGAATTTTCAGTTTATTGGTATTAATTCATTAAATATACGATAAAAATGATGCAAACACGTAATTGATGAGATAATAAACTTAAATACTTCACCTTTAATCATCTATTTGTTACTCGTTGAAATACTGAGTAAGATATTGAAAAGGGGAGAAGTTCGGCTTTTATTGCATATATCGACGTTTCAGCCGGATTAGAGCGGTTTTACGTGTACATCTTCCGTCGGTAATATAAACGGAAAATCAGGAACATTTTAGTTAATTCAAATGAAAACACATTGATTTTTATCATTTGTATTGGAAACAACATTGTCATATGTCTTTTCTTGGATCTAAATAATACGAAACCTCGCTCTATGATTCGAAGTTAAAATCCTCAAATTTGGAATAATATTGACTTTTTTCACGTTTTTATGAAGTTTTATATTACGTAAATATATTCATTTTTACCAATATTTCGATACTATTTCATGCAGTATCACGATATGTGATTTGGCTTTCGTATCTCAGATTTTCGCATAATATTGCATTTTAAGCAAGCTTTCTTGCATTTTGTTTCGTACTTAACATCATCGAATTTAGCAATATTTTGACGTTTATTTCTTTTCCTTTATGTGATTTAAACAAAATATCATCGAATTAGGCAATATTTTGCCGTTTTTCCTAGTTTTTGTGAATTTTCTGTTTATTGGTATTATTTCATTAAATATAAGATAAAAATGATGCAAACACGTAATTGATTAGATAATAAACTTAAATACTTCACCTTTAATCATCTATTTGTTTCTCGTTGAAATACTGAGTAAGATATTGAAAAGGGGAGAAGTTCGGTTTTTATTGCATATATCGACGTTTCAGCCGGAATAGAGCAGTTTTACGTGTACATCTTCCATCGGCAATATAAACGGAAAATCAGGAACATTTTAGTTAATTCTAATGAAAACATATTGATTTTTATCATTTGTATTGGAAACAACATTGTCATATGTTTTTTCTTGGATCTAAATAATACGAAACCTCGCTCTATGATTCGAAATTAAAATCCTCAAATTTGGAATAATATTGACTTTTTTCACGTTTTTATGTAGTTTGATATTACGTAAATATACTCATTTTTACCAATATTTCGATACTATTTCATGTAGTATCACGATATGTGATTTGGCCTTCATATCTCAGATTTTCGCATAATATTGCATTTTAAGCAAGCTTTCTTGCGTTTTGTTTCGTACTTAACATCATCGAATTTAGCAATATTTTGACGTTTTTTCTTTTCCTTTATGTGATTTAAACAAAATATCATCGAATTATGCAATATTTTGCCGTTTTTCCACGTTTTTGTGAATTTTCAGTTTATTGGTATTAATTCATTAAATATACTATAAAAATGATGCAAACACGTAATTGAATAGATAATAAACTTAAATACTTCACCTTTAATCATCTATTTGTTTCTCGTTGAAATACTAAGTAAGATATTGAAAAAGGGAGAAGTTCGGTTTTTATTGCATATATCGACGTTTCAGCCGGATTAGAGCGGTTTTACGTGTACATCTTCCGTCGTGTAAAATTGGGATCATGTACACCTGCCAGCTGATGTAAGTGGGCAGGTAGAATTTCCTTCACAAGGTCGTCGGATGCTGATAAGGAGGACAGGAAGGCTGGAACAGCGATTTGCGTTGCTGTTCGAACTCCGAGGCTCCCAAGTCTTACGGGAAGAGAGGCTTGTTTCCACTGTAGGTCATCGAGAGAGAGGTTAAGGGCTTTTTCTAGCATTGATTTCAGTAACCGGTCATACTCACTTAGTTTTTGGCTACTGTAAGATGGTGAACACCTCAGAAAGTAGGTTAACCTGGGGAGGGACAGACATCTGGTGATGAGGTAGAGTGCATCATGAGCATCAATATCCTCAATCCTCCCATCCATCCTCTTAAGGTCGGCGATTTTCTTATCAAGGACCTCATCGATGGCTTTCAACCCCAGGGGAGCTCCTAGGAGTGTGCTGTCTTCAGGTTTAGTTTTATGGATATTTGGCAGAAGACCCTCTATTCTCTCTACGATGCCCTGGTTGGAACATATTATTTCACATTTAGAAGGGTTCAGGGTGAGGCCTAAAACTGCACCTTGCTCCTGGATTTTTCTGATGTCCTCCAGGAGGGAGTCTTGGGAACCAGCTAGGGTACCATCATCCAAGAACCAGATGTTAAGCTCGCTGGACAGGACCTCTGTGACTTGTTTGATGACTAAGCAGAAAAGGAGAGGAGCGAGGGGGTCACCCTGTTGGACGCCTTCTCGCGAGTCAATTTCATGTTCGCCAAAAAGTAGCTTAAGATCCATACTGTAGCATGAATGTACAAAAGGGTAGAGGGAAGGGAAATGACTATGAACCGCACGGAGTACAGCATCCCTCCGCACCAAATTGAAGGCATTTTTGAAATCTAGCTTGATAAGGGCCTTTTCGTCTGTGATGTTGGCGATGAAGGCTCGAGCTGCATGGGCTGCCGCCTCACACCCTTGTGGAATGCCAAACCCGAGCTGTTTTGGCTTCAGCATGTTGGCCGCTGCATCACTAACTGTTCTTGCAGCTGCCTTTGCGACGAGACGCCGGAGAGAATTGCCCACAGCTATTGGCCTGATCCCTCCATCCTTTTTCTTTAGAGCACAGAGAGATGCTCCAAAAAAGATAGGTCTTATGGACGCTGGTATGTTGCCAGCTAGACATGTGTTGGTGAATCTGGTTAGTTCCACCAAGAGGTTCTTTGCAATGTCACCCAGTGCAGGGTTGAGCATTTGCTTGAGGTGGTTGGGTTTTAGTCCTGTGAACCCACCTGCTGATCCTGTAGGGAAGGACATGGCTGCTTTATGGACCACAGATTCAGCCACCCAGAGAGGTTCTGCTCCGGTAGCCCCCACTTGTACAATGTCGTCCTCACGCGGAGCCCTGGGTGGGTGTTTCTCCCTTAGGGCTTGAGCTGTTGCGGCATCTCTGTCGGCAATTGAGTCCTCACTGGTGATGACTCGTATTGCGCCAATAGTGTTTCCTTCTTCTATTTTCTTGGTGACTGATGTTCTGATTTTTGATGTCTCGGATATGCCACTGTTGCTCTTCCTGCCGTGGGTGTTTCTCGCGCGAGTGGGAAGGCGCACCTGGTTGTCCTCCCTGGGAAAATCATTTATAGCTTTGATGACTGAGGCAGCTAAGGTTTTGTCTCTCCTTGCAGGGGTGGCTAGACATATGTTGCCAAACATTAGGAGGTTGTGCCATGCTTGGGTCGTTCCAGGAGAGTCGTTGACCTTTCTCAGGAGGGCAGATAATTTGGCTGCTGCATGGGGGCGGGCTGCTTTAGGGATGTGTTGCAATGTTCTGGCCGATGTTGCTTTGATAGCTTCTAATAAATTTTCTGTGGGAATGAAGGTCTGGGAGGTGTTTTGCCTTACGGGAGGTGTGGGCTGTTGATTGGTGTTCTCCCTGGGAGGGCGCCCAGAACCCAAACACCTGGCTCCGTTAAAGTAATGAATGCGCACATTATCGTCACTCAACCGGATATAGCATACCCGGTCACACGTCTGACATCTACCTTGTCTACCCCTGTTTGATGGCTCATCTAGGCTTGGAGAAGCCTGGCTATCTGTTGGGAGCTGCGACATGGGCGGGCGCTGGGCTGGCGCTGGGCGGGAAGGTGGACGGCGGGTGGAGACTGGAGGGTGGGCGGCGGTTGGAGGCTGGGGGGGTGATCAGCTGGCCGTGGCACTTACTACTCAGCTGAGTGGTAATACATATACCACCTCTATACAAAGTGTGGGTATACACCCACTACACAATATGTGGGTATACATTGGGTGGGTGGGTAGCGTAGACACACATGGGAGCCTCCCGGCTTCTATGGGCGGGTGGCAAGGTGGCCTCGTGGGTGGGTATATATATATATATATATATATATATATATATATATATATATATATATATATATATATATATATATATATATATATATATATATATATATATATATATATAAATAATCTTTGGACAACACCCACCAGTGGGCCTAGAACCCAGAAAGCACAACTACCTTCCAGTAGCTGCCATTACTAGTACGCTTTAACCCACTACACCATCAGACCCTACAAAAGAAGTAGAGACTTCGAGATATATATACACCTCAAATATCTCCACTTCCCGAGGACACTAGACAAGTGCCCTCGGGAAGGCAGCTACTGGAAGGTAGTTGTGTTTTCTGGGTTCGAGGCCCACTGGTGGGTGTTGTCCAAAGATTGTTAATCTTCACTTGTGGTTTATGCAAGTATAGGCTTATAGCATGGACACGAGTTCTCTCACATTGACAGTGGCTTGATGAAAAACGCAGAGTAACCTCACACTTGTCTAGTGCCCTCGGGAAGTGGAGATATATGAGGTGTATATAAATCTCGAAGTCTCTACTTCTTTTGTAGGGTCTGATGGTGTAGTGGGTTAAAGCGTACTAGTTATGGCAGCTACTGGAAGGTAGTTGTGCTTTCTGGGTTCGAGGCCCACTGGTGGGTGTTGTCCAAAGATTGTTAATCTTCACTTGTGGTTTATGCCAGTATAGGCTTATAGCATGGACACGAGTTCTCTCACATTGACAGTGGCTTGATGAAAAACGCAGAGTAACCTCACACTTGTCTAGTGCCCTCGGGAAGTGGAGATATTTGAGGTGTATATATATCTCGAAGTCTCTACTTCTTTTGTAGGGTCTGATGGTGTAGTGGGTTAAAGCGTACTAGTTATGGCAGCTACTGGAAAGTAGTTGTGCTTTCTGGGTTCGAGGCCCACTGGTGGGTGTTGTCCAAAGATTATTAATCTTCACTTGTGGTTTATGCAAGTATAGGCTTATAGCATGGACACGAGTTCTCTCACATTGACAGTGGCTTGATGAAAAATGCAGAGTAACCTCACACTTGTCTAGTGCCCTCGGGAAGTGGAGATATATGAGGTGTATATATATCTCGAAGTCTCTTATTCTTTTGTAGGGTCTGATGGTGTAGTGGGTTAAAGCGTACTAGTTATGGCAGCTACTGGAAGGTAGTTGTGCTTTCTGGGTTCGAGGCCCACTGGTGGGTGTTGTCCAAAGATTGTTAATCTTCACTTGTGGTATATGCAAGTATAGGCTTATAGCATGGACACGAGTTCTCTCACATTGACAGTGGCTTGATGAAAAACGCAGAGTAACCTCACACTTGTCTAGTGCCCTCGGGAAGTGGAGATATTTGAGGTGTATATATATCTCGAAGTCTTTACTTCTTTTGTAGGGTCTGATGGTGTAGTGGGTTAAAGCGTACTAGTTATGGCAGCTACTGGAAGGTAGTTGTGCTTTCTGGGTTCTAGGCCCACTGGTGGGTGTTGTCCAAAGATTGTTAATCTTCACTTGTGGTTTATGCAAGTATAGGCTTATAGCATGGACACGAGTTCTCTCACATTGACAGTGGCTTGATGAAAAACGCAGAGTAACGTCACACTTGTCTAGTGCCCTCGGGAAGTGGAGATATATGAGGTGTATATATATCTCGAAGTCTCTTATTCTTTTGTAGGGTCTGATGGTGTAGTGGGTTAAAGCGTACTAGTTATGGCAGCCACTGGAAGGTAGTTGTGCTTTCTGGGTTCGAGGCCCACTGGTGGGTGTTGTCCAAAGATTGTTAATCTTCACTTGTGGTTTATGCAAGTATAGGCTTATAGCATGGACACGAGTTCTCTCACATTGACAGTGGCTTGATGAAAAACGCAGAGTAACCTCACACTTGTCTAGTGCCCTCGGGAAGTGGAGATATTTGAGGTGTATATATATCTCGAAGTCTCTACTTCTTTTGTAGGGTCTGATGGTGTAGTCCGTTAAAGCGTACTAGTTATGGCAGCTACTGGAAGGTAGTTGTGCTTTCTGGGTTCGAGGCCCACTGGTGGGTGTTGTCCAAAGATTGTTAATCTTCACTTGTGGTTTATGCAAGTATAGGCTTATAGCATGGACACAAGTTCTCTCACATTGACAGTGGCTTGATGAAAAACACAGAGTAACCTCACACTTGTCTAGTGCCCTCGGGAAGTGGAGATATTTGAGGTGTATATATATCTCGAAGTCTTTACTTCTTTTGTTGGGTCTGATGGTGTAGTGGGTTAAAGCGTACTAGTTATGGCAGCTACTGGAAGGTAGTTGTGCTTTCTGGGTTCGAGGCCCACTGGTGGGTGTTGTCCAAAGATTGTTAATCTTCACTTCTGGTTTATGCAAGTATAGGCTTATAGCATGGACACGAGATCTCTCACATTGACAGTGGCTTGATGAAAAACGCAGAGTAACCTCACACTTGTCTTGTGCCCTCGGGAAGTGGAGATATTTGAGGTGTATATATATCTCGAAGTCTCTACTTCTTTTGTAGGGTCTGATGGTGTAGTGGGTTAAAGCGTACTAGTTATGGCACCTACTGGAAGGTAGTTGTGCTTTCTGGGTTCGAGACCCACTGGTGGGTGTTGTCCAAAGATTGTTAATCTTCACTTGTGGTTTATGCAAGTATAGGCTTATAGCATGGACACGAGTTCTCTCACATTGACAGTGGCTTGATGAAAAACGCAGAGTAAGCTCACACTTGTCTAGTGCCCTCGGGAAGTGGAGATATTTGAGGTGTATATATATCTCGAAGTCGCTACTTCTTTTGTAGGGTCTGATGGTGTAGTGGGTTAAAGCGTACTAGTTATGGCAGCTACTGGAAGTTAGTTGTGCTTTCTGGGTTCGAGGCCCACTGGTGGGTGTTGTCCAAAGATTGTTAATCTTCACTTGTGGTTTATGCAAGTATAGGCTTATAGCATGGACACGAGTTCTCTCACATTGACAGTGGCTTGATGAAAAACGCAGAGTAACCTCACACTTGTCTAGTGCCCTCGGGAAGTGGAGATATTTGAGGTGTATATATATCTCGAAGTCTCTACTTCTTTTGTAGGGTCTGATGGTGTAGTGGGTTAAAGCGTACTAGTTATGGCAGCTACTGGAAGGTAGTTGTGCTTTCTGGGTTCGAGTCCCACTGGTGGGTGTTGTCCAAAGATTGTTAATCTTCACTTGTGGTTTATGCAAGTATAGGCTTATAGCATGGACACGAGTTCTCTCACATTGACAGTGGCTTGATGAAAAACGCAGAGTAACCTAACACTTGTCTAGTGCCCTCGGGAAGTGGAGATATTTGAGGTGTATATATATCTCGAAGTCTCTACTTCTTTTGTAGGGTCTGATGGTGTAGTGGGTTAAAGCGTACTAGTTATGGCAGCTACTGGAAGGTAGTTGTGCTTTCTGGGTTCGAGGCCCACTGGTAGGTGTTGTCCAAAGATTGTTAATCTTCACTTGTGGTTTATGCAAGTATAGGCTTATAGCATGGACACGAGTTCTCTCACATTGACAGTGGCTTGATGAAAAACGCAGAGTAATCTCACACTTTTCTAGTGTCCTCGGGAAGTGGAGATATTTGAGGTGTATATATATCTCAAAGTCTCTACTTCTTTTGTAGGGTCTGATGGTGTAGTGGGTTAAAGCGTACTAGTTATGGCAGCTACTGGAAAGTAGTTGTGCTCTCTGGGTTCGAGGCCCAATGGTGGGTGTTGTCCAAAGATTGTTAATCTTCACTTGTGGCTTATGCAAGTATAGGCTTATAGCATGGACACGAGTTCTCTCACATTGACAGTGGCTTGATGAAAAATGCAGAGTAATCTCACACTTGTCTAGTGCCCTCGGGAAGTGGAGATATTTGAGGTGTATATATATCTCGAAGTCTCTACTTCTTTTGTAGGGTCTGATGGTGTAGTGGGTTAAAGCGTACTAGTTATGGCAGCTACTGGAAGGTAGTTGTGCTTTCTGGGCTCGAGGCCCACTGGTGGGTGTTGTCCAAAGATTGTTAATCTTCACTTGTGGTTTATGCAAGTATAGGCTTATAGCATGGACACGAGTTCTCTCACATTGACAGTGGCTTGATGAAAAACGCAGAGTAACCTCACACTTGTCTAGTGCCCTCGGGAAGTTGAGATATTTGAGGTGTATATATATCTCGAAGTCTCTACTTCTTTTGTAGGGTCTGATGGTGTAGTGGGTTAAAGCGTACTAGTTATGGCAGCTACTGGAAGGTAGTTGTGCTTTCTGGGTTCGAGGCCCACTGGTGGGCGTTGTCCAAAGATTGTTAATCTTCACTTGTGGTTTATGCAAGTATAGGCTTATAGCATGGACACGAGTTCTCTCACATTGACAGTGGCTTGATGAAAAACGCAGAGTAACCTCACACTTGTCTAGTGCCCTCGGGAAGTGGAGATATTTGAGGTGTATATAAATCTCGAAGTCTCTACTTCTTTTGTAGGGTCTGATGGTGTAGTGGGTTAAAGCGTACTAGTTATGGCAGCTACTGGAAGGTAGTTGTGCTTTCTGGGTTCGAGGCCCACTGGTGGGTGTTGTCCAAAGATTGTTAATCTTCACTTGTGGTTTATGCAAGTATAGGCTTATAGCATGGACACGAGTTCTCTCACATTGACAGTGGCTTGATGAAAAACGCAGAGTAACCTCACACTTGTCTAGTGCCCTCGGGAAGTGGAGATATTTGAGGTGTATATATATCTCGAAGTCTCTACTTCTTTTGTAGGGTCTGATGGTGTAGTGGGTTAAAGCGTACTAGTTATGGCAGCTACTGGAAAGTAGTTGTGCTTTCTGGGTTCGAGGCCCACTGGTGGGTGTTGTCCAAAGATTGTTAATCTTCACTTGTGGTTTATGCAAGTATAGGCTTATAGCATGGACACGAGTTCTCTCACATTGACAGTGGCTTGATGAAAAACGCAGAGTAACCTCACACTTGTCTAGTACCCTCGGGAAGTGGAGATATATGAGGTGTATATATATCTCGAAGTCTCTTATTCTTTTGTAGGGTCTGATGGTGTAGTGGGGGAAAGCGTACTAGTTATGGCAGCTACTGGAAGGTAGTTGTGCTTTCTGGGTTCGAGGCCCACTGGTGGGTGTTGTCCAAAGATTGTTAATCTTCACTTGTGGTATATGCAAGTATAGGCTTATAGCATGGACACGAGTTCTCTCACATTGACAGTGGCTTGATGAAAAACGCAGAGTAACCTCACACTTGTCTAGTGCCCTCGGGAAGTGGAGATATTTGAGGTGTATATATATCTCGAAGTCTTTACTTCTTTTGTAGGGTCTGATGGTGTAGTGGGTTAAAGCGTACTAGTTATGGCAGCTACTGGAAGGTAGTTGTGCTTTCTGGGTTCTAGGCCCACTGGTGGGTGTTGTCCAAAGATTGTTAATCTTCACTTGTGGTTTATGCAAGTATAGGCTTATAGCATGGACACGAGTTCTCTCACATTGACAGTGGCTTGATGAAAAACGCAGAGTAACCTCACACTTGTCTAGTGCCCTCGGGAAGTGGAGATATATGAGGTGTATATATATCTCGAAGTCTCTTATTCTTTTGTAGGGTCTGATGGTGTAGTGGGTTAAAGCGTACTAGTTATGGCAGCCACTGGAAGGTAGTTGTGCTTTCTGGGTTCGAGGCCCACTGGTGGGTGTTGTCCAAAGATTGTTAATCTTCACTTGTGGTTTATGCAAGTATAGGCTTATAGCATGGACACGAGTTCTCTCACATTGACAGTGGCTTGATGAAAAACGCAGAGTAACCTCACACTTGTCTAGTGCCCTCGGGAAGTGGAGATATTTGAGGTGTATATATATCTCGAAGTCTCTACTTCTTTTGTAGGGTCTGATGGTGTAGTCGGTTAAAGCGTACTAGTTATGGCAGCTACTGGAAGGTAGTTGTGCTTTCTGGGTTCGAGGCCCACTGGTGGGTGTTGTCCAAAGATTGTTAATCTTCACTTGTGGTTTATGCAAGTATAGGCTTATAGCATGGACACAAGTTCTCTCACATTGACAGTGGCTTGATGAAAAACACAGAGTAACCTCACACTTGTCTAGTGCCCTCGGGAAGTGGAGATATTTGAGGTGTATATATATCTCGAAGTCTTTACTTCTTTTGTTGGGTCTGATCGTGTAGTGGGTTGAAGCGTACTAGTTATGGCAGCTACTGGAAGGTAGTTGTGCTTTCTGGGTTCGAGGCCCACTGGTGGGTGTTGTCCAAAGATTGTTAATCTTCACTTGTGGTTTATGCAAGTATAGGCTTATAGCATGGACACGAGTTCTCTCACATTGACAGTGGCTTGATGAAAAACGCAGAGTAACCTCACACTTGTCTAGTGCCCTCGGGAAGTGGAGATATTTGAGGTGTATATATATCTCGAAGTCTCTACTTCTTTTGTAGGGTCTGATGGTGTAGTGGGTTAAAGCGTACTAGTTATGGCAGCTACTGGAAGGTAGTTGTGCTTTCTGGGTTCGAGTCCCACTGGTGGGTGTTGTTCAAAGATTGCTAATCTGCACTTGTGGTTTATGCAAGTATAGGCTTATAGCATGGACACGAGTTCTCTCACATTGACAGTGGCTTGATGAAAAACACAGAGTAACCTAACACTTGTCTAGTGCCCTCGGGAAGTGGAGATATTTGAGGTGTATATATATCTCGAAGTCTCTACTTCTTTTGTAGGGTCTGATGGTGTAGTGGGTTAAAGCGTACTAGTTATGGCAGCTACTGGAAGGTAGTTGTGCTTTCTGGGTTCGAGGCCCACTGGTAGGTGTTGTCCAAAGATTGTTAATCTTCACTTGTGGTTTATGCAAGTATAGGCTTATAGCATGGACACGAGTTCTCTCACATTGACAGTGGCTTGATGAAAAACGCAGAGTAACCTCACACTTGTCTAGTGCCCTCGGGAAGTGGAGATATTTGAGGTGTATATATATCTCGAAGTCTCTACTTCTTTTGTAGGGTCTGATGGTGTAGTCGGTTAAAGCGTACTAGTTATGGCAGCTACTGGAAGGTAGTTGTGCTTTCTGGGTTCGAGGCCCACTGGTGGGTGTTGTCCAAAGATTGTTAATCTTCACTTGTCGTTTATGCAAGTATAGGCTTATAGCATGGACACAAGTTCTCTCACATTGACAGTGGCTTGATGAAAAACACAGAGTAACCTCACACTTGTCTAGTGCCCTCGGGAAGTGGAGATATTTGAGGTGTATATATATCTCGAAGTCTTTACTTCTTTTGTTGGGTCTGATGGTGTAGTGGGTTAAAGCGTACTAGTTATGGCAGCTACTGGAAGGTAGTTGTGCTTTCTGGGTTCGAGGCCCACTGGTGGGTGTTGTCCAAAGATTGTTAATCTTCACTTCTGGTTTATGCAAGTATAGGCTTATAGCATGGACACGAGATCTCTCACATTGACAGTGGCTTGATGAAAAACGCAGAGTAACCTCACACTTGTCTTGTGCCCTCGGGAAGTGGAGATATTTGAGGTGTATATATATCTCGAAGTCTCTACTTCTTTTGTAGGGTCTGATGGTGTAGTAGGTTAAAGCGTACTAGTTATGGCAGCTACTGGAAGGTAGTTGTGCTTTCTGGGTTTGAGGCTCGCTGGTGGGTGTTGTCCAAAGATTGTTAATCTTCACGTGGGGTTTATGCAAGTATAGGCTTATAGCATGGACACGAGTTCTCTCACATTGACAGTGGCTTGAGGAAAAACGCAGAGCATTCTCACACTTGTCTAGTGCCCTCGGGAAGAGGAGATATTTGAGGTGTATATATATCTCGAAGTCTCTACTTCTTTTGTAGGGTCTGATGGTGTAGTGGGTTAAAGCATACTAGTTATGGCAGCTACTGGAAGGTAGTTGTGCTTTCTGGGTTCGAGGCCCGCTGGTGGGTGTTGTCCAAAGATTGTTAATCTTCACGTGGCTTGATGAAAAACGCAGAGTAAGCTCACACTTGTCTAGTGCCCTCGGGAAGAGGAGATATTTGAGGTGTATATATATCTCGAAGTCTCTACTTCTTTTGTAGGGTCTGATGGTGTAGTGGGTTAAAGCGTACTAGTTATGGCAGCTACTGGAAGGTAGTTGTGCTTTCTGGGTTCGAGGCCCACTGGTGGGCGTTGTCCAAAGATTGTTAATCTTCACTTGTGGTTTATGCAAGTATAGGCTTATAGCATGGACACGAGTTCTCTCACATTGACAGTGGCTTGATGAAAAACGCAGAGTAACCTCACACTTGTCTAGTGCCCTCGGGAAGTGGAGATATTTAAGGTGTATATATATCTCGAAGTCTCTACTTCTTTTGTAGGGTCTGATGGTGTAGTGGGTTAAAGCGTACTAGTTATGGCAGCTACTGGAAGGTAGTTGTGCTTTCTGGGTTCGAGGCCCACTGGTGGGTGTTGTCCAAAGATTGTTAATCTTCACTTGTGGTTTATGCAAGTATAGGCTTATAGCATAAGACACGAGTTCTCTCACATTGACAGTGGCTTGATGAAAAACGCAGAGTAACCTCACACTTGTCTAGTGCCCTCGGGAAGTGGAGATATTTGAGGTGTATATATATCGCGAAGTCTCTACTTCTTTTGTAGGGTCTGATGGTGTAGTGGGTTAAAGCGTACTAGTTATAGCAGCTACTGGAAGGTAGTTGTGCTTTCTGGGTTCGAGGCCCACTGGTGGGTGTTGTCCAAAGATTGTTAATCTTCACTTGTGGTTTATGCATGTATAGGCTTATAGCATGGACACGAGTTCTCTCACATTGACAGTGGCTTGATGAAAAACGCAGAGTAACCTCACACTTGTCTAGTGCCCTCGGGAAGTGGAGATATATGAGGTGTATATATATCTCGAAGTCTCTGCTTCTTTTGTAGGGTCTGATGGTGTAGTGGGTTAAAGCGTACTAGTTATGGCAGCTACTGGAAGGTAGTTGTGCTTTCTGGGTTCGAGGCCCACTGGTGGATGTTGTCCAAAGATTGTTAATCTTCACTTGTGGTTTATGCAAGTATAGGCTTATAGCATGGACAAGAGTTCTCTCACATTGACAGTGGCTTGATGAAAAACCCAGAGTAACCTCACACTTCTCTTGTGCCCTTGGGAAGTGGAGATATTTGAGGTGTATATATTTCTCGAAGTCTCTACTTCTTTTGTAGGGTCTGATGGTGTAGTGGGTTAAAGCGTACTAGTTATGGCAGCTACTGGAAGTTAGTTGTGCTTTCTGGGTTCGAGGCCCACTGGTGGGTGTTGTCCAAAGATTGTTAATCTTCACTTGTGGTTTATGCAAGTATAGCCTTATAGCATGGACACGAGTTCTCTCACATTGACAGTGGCTTGATGAAAAACGCAGAGTAACCTCACACTTGTCTAGTGCCCTCGGGAAGTGGATATATTTGAGGTGTATATATATCTCGAAGTCTCTACTTCTTTTGTAGGGTCTGATGGTGTAGTGGGTTAAAGCGTACTAGTTATGGCAGCTACTGGAAGGTAGTTGTGCTTTCTGGGTTCGAGTCCCACTGGTGGGTGTTGTCCAAAGATTGTTAATCTTCACTTGTGGTTTATGCAAGTATAGGCTTATAGCATGGACACGAGTTCTCTCACATTGACAGTGGCTTGATGAAAAACCCAGAGTAACCTCACACTTCTCTAGTGCCCTCGGGAAGTGGAGATATTTGAGGTGTATATATATCTCGAAGTCTCTACTTCTTTTGTAGGGTCTGATGGTGTAGTGGGTTAAAGCGTACTAGTTATGGCAGCTACTGGAAGGTAGTTGTGCTTTCTGGGTTCGAGGCCCACTGGTGGGTGTTGTCCAAAGATTGTTAATCTTCACTTGTGGTTTATGCAAGTATAGGCTTATAGCATGGACACGAGTTCTCTCACATTGCCAGTGGGTTGATGAAAAACGCAGAGTAACCTCACACTAGTCTAGTGCCCTCGGGAAGTGGAGATATTTGAGGTGTATATGTATCTCGAAGTCTTTACTTCTTTTGTAGGGTCTGATGGCGTAGTGGGTTAAAGCGTACTAGTTATGGCAGCTACTGGAAGGTAGTTGTGCTTTCTGGGTTCGAGGCCCACTGGTGGGTGTTGTCCAAAAATTGTTAATCTTCACTTGTGGTTTATGCAAGTATAGGCTTATAGCATGGACACGAGTTCTCTCACATTGACAGTGGCTTGATAAAAAACGCAGAGTAACCTCACACTTGTCTAGTGCCCTCGGGAAGTGGAGATATTTGAGGTGTATATATATCTCGAAGTCTCTACTTCTTTTGTAGGGTCTGATGGTGTAGTAGGTTGAAGCGTACTAGTTATGGCACCTACTGGAAGGTAGTTGTGCTTTCTGGGTTCGAGGCCCACTGGTGGGTGTTGTCCAAAGATTGTTAATCTTCACTTGTGGTTTGTGCAAGTATAGGCTTATAGCATGGACACGAGTTCTCTCACATTGACAGTGGCTTGATGAAAAACGCAGAGTAACCTCACACTTGTCTAGTGCCCTCGGGAAGTGGAGATGTTTGAGGTGTATATATATCTCGAAGTCTCTACTTCTTTTGTAGGGTCTGATGGTGTAGTAGGTTAAAGCGTACTAGTTATGGCAGCTACTGGAAGGTAGTTGTGCTTTCTGGGTTCGAGGCCCGCTGATGGGTGTTGTCCAAAGATTGTTAATCTTCACGTGGGGTTTATGCAAGTGTAGGCTTATAGCATGGACACGAGTTCTCTCACATTGACAGTGGCTTGATGAAAAACGCAGAGCATTCTCACACTTGTCTAGTGCCCTCGGGAAGAGGAGATATTTGAGGTGTATATATATCTCGAAGTCTCTACTTCTTTTGTAGGGTCTGATGGTGTAGTGGGTTAAAGCGTACTAGTTATGGCAGCTACTGGAAGGTAGTTGTGCTCTCTGGGTTCGAGGCCCACTGGTAGGTGTTGTCCAAAGATTGTTAATCTTCACTTGTGGTTTATGCAAGTATAGGCTTATAGCATGGACACGAGTTCTCTCACATTGACAGTGGCTTGATGAAAAACGCAGAGTAATCTCACACTTGTCTAGTGCCCTCAGGAAGTGGAGATATTTGAGGTGTATATATATCTCGAAGTCTCTACTTCTTTTGTAGGGTCTGATGGTGTAGTGGGTTAAAGCGTACTAGTTATGGCAGCTACTGGAAGGTAGTTGTGCTTTCTGGGTTCGAGGCCCACTGGTGGGTGTTGTCCAAAGATTGCTTAATCTTCACTTGTGGTTTATGCAAGTATAGGCTTATAGCATGGACACGAGTTCTCTCACATTGACAGTGGCTTGATGAAAAACGCAGAGTAACCTCACACTTGTCTAGTGCCCTCGGGAAGTGGAGATATTTGAGGTGTATATATATCTCGAAGTCTCTACTTCTTTTGTAGGGTCTGATGGTGTAGTGGGTTAAAGCGTACTAGTTATAGCAGCTACTGGAAGGTAGTTGTGCTTTCTGGGTTCGAGGCCCACTGGTGGGTGTTGTCCAAAGATTGTTAATCTTCACTTGTGGTTTATGCAATGTATAGGCTTATAGCATGGACACGAGTTCTCTCACATTGACAGTGGCTTGATGAAAAACGCAGAGTAACCTCACACTTGTCTAGTGCCCTCGGGAAGTGGAGATATATGAGGTGTATATATATCTCGAAGTCTCTGACTTCTTTTGTAGGGTCTGATGGTGTAGTGGGTTAAAGCGTACTAGTTATGGCAGCTACTGGAAGGTAGTTGTGCTTTCTGGGTTCGAGGCCCACTGGTGGGTGTTGTCCAAAGATTGTTAATCTTCACTTGTGGTTTATGCAAGTATAGGCTTATAGCATGGACACGAGTTCTCTCACATTGACAGTGGCTTGATGAAAAACCCAGAGTAACCTCACACTTCTCTAGTGCCCTTGGGAAGTGGAGATATTTGAGGTGTATATATATCTCGAAGTCTCTACTTCTTTTGTAGGGTCTGATGGTGTAGTGGGTTAAAGCGTACTAGTTATGGCAGCTACTGGAAGGTAGTTGTGCTTTCTGGGTTCGAGGCCCACTGGTGGGTGTTGTCCAAAGATTGTTAATCTTCACTTGTGGTTTATGCAAGTATAGCCTTATAGCATGGACACGAGTTCTCTCACATTGACAGTGGCTTGATGAAAAACGCAGAGTAACCTCACACTTGTCTAGTGCCCTCGGGAAGTGGATATATTTGAGGTGTATATATATCTCGAAGTCTCTACTTCTTTTGTAGGGTCTGATGGTGTAGTGGGTTAAAGCGTACTAGTTATGGCAGCTACTGGAAGGTAGTTGTGCTTTCTGGGTTCGAGGCCCACTGGTGGGTGTTGTCCAAAGATTGTTAATCTTCACTTGTGGTTTATGCAAGTATAGGCTTATAGCATGGACACGAGTTCTCTCACATTGACAGTGGCTTGATGAAAAACGCAGAGTAACCTCACACTAGTCTAGTGCCCTCGGGAAGTGGAGATATTTGAGGTGTATATGTATCTCGAAGTCTTTACTTCTTTTGTAGGGTCTGATGGCGTAGTGGGTTAAAGCGTACTAGTTATGGCAGCTACTGGAAGGTAGTTGTGCTTTCTGGGTTCGAGGCCCACTGGTGGGTGTTGTCCAAAAGATTGTTAATCTTCACTTGTGGTTTATGCAAGTATAGGCTTATAGCATGGACACGAGTTCTCTCACATTGACAGTGGCTTGATGAAAAACGCAGAGTAACCTCACACTTGTCTAGTGCCCTCGGGAAGTGGAGATATTTGAGGTGTATATATATCTCGAAGTCTCTACTTCTTTTGTAGGGTCTGATGGTGTAGTAGGTTGAAGCGTACTAGTTATGGCACCTACTGGAAGGTAGTTGTGCTTCTCTGGGTTCGAGGCCCACTGGTGGGTGTTGTCCAAAGATTGTTAATCTTCACTTGTGGTTTGTGCAAGTATAGGCTTATAGCATGGACACGAGTTCTCTCACATTGACAGTGGCTTGATGAAAAACGCAGAGTAACCTCACACTTGTCTAGTGCCCTCGGGAAGTGGAGATATTTGAGGTGTATATATATCTCGAAGTCTCTACTTCTTTTGTAGGGTCTGATGGTGTAGTGGGTTAAAGCGTACTAGTTATGGCAGCTACTGGAAGGTAGTTGTGCTTTCTGGGTTCGAGGCCCACTGATGGGTGTTGTCCAAAGATTGTTAATCTTCACTTGTGGTTTATGCAAGTATAGGCTTATAGCATGGACACGAGTTCTCTCACATTGACAGTGGCTTGATGAAAAACGCAGAGTAATCCTCACACTTGTCTAGTGCCCTCGGGAAGTAGGAGATATTTGAGGTGTATATATATCTCGAAGTCTCTACTTCTTTTGTAGGGTCTGATGGTGTAGTGGGTTAAAGCGTACTAGTTATGGCAGCTACTGGAAGGTAGTTGTGCTCTCTGGGTTCGAGGCCCACTGGTAGGGTGTTGTCCAAAGATTGTTAATCTTCACTTGTGGTTTATGCAAGTATAGGCTTATAGCATGGACACGAGTTCTCTCACATTGACAGTGGCTTGATGAAAAACGCAGAGTAATCTCACACTTGTCTAGTGCCCTCGGGAAGTGGAGATATTTGAGGTGTATATATATCTCGAAGTCTCTACTTCTTTTGTAGGGTCTGATGGTGTAGTGGGTTAAAGCGTACTAGTTATGGCAGCTACTGGAAGGTAGTTGTGCTTTCTGGGTTCGAGGCCCACTGGTGGGTGTTGTCCAAAGATTCTTAATCTTCACTTGTGGTTTATGCAAGTATAGGCTTATAGCATGGACACGAGTTCTCTCACATTGACAGTGGCTTGATGAAAAACGCAGAGTAACCTCACACTTGTCTAGTGCCCTCGGGAAGTGGAGATATTTGAGGTGTATATATATCGCGAAGTCTCTACTTCTTTTGTAGGGTCTGATGGTGTAGTGGGTTAAAGCGTACTAGTTATAGGCAGCTACTGGAAGGTAGTTGTGCTTTCTGGGTTCGAGGCCCACTGGTGGGTGTTGTCCAAAGATTGTTAATCTTCACTTGTGGTTTATGCAATGTATAGGCTTATAGCATGGACACGAGTTCTCTCACATTGACAGTGGCTTGATGAAAAACGCAGAGTAACCTCACACTTGTCTAGTGCCCTCGGGAAGTGGAGATATATTGAGGTGTATATATATCTCGAAGTCTCTACTTCTTTTGTAGGGTCTGATGGTGTAGTGGGTTAAAGCGTACTAGTTATGGCAGCTACTGGAAGGTAGTTGTGCTTTCTGGGTTCGAGGCCCACTGGTGGGTGTTGTCCAAAGATTGTTAATCTTCACTTGTGGTTTATGCAAGTATAGGCTTATAGCATGGACACGAGTTCTCTCACATTGACAGTGGCTTGATGAAAAACGCAGAGTAACCTCACACTTGTCTAGTGCCCTCGGGAAGTGGAGATATTTGAGGTGTATATATATCTCGAAGTCTTTACTTCTTTTGTAGGGTCTGATGGTGTAGTGGGTTAAAGCGTACTAGTTATGGCAGCTACTGGAAGGTAGTTGTGCTTTCTGGGTTCGAGGCCCACTGGTGGGTGTTGTCCAAAGATTGTTAATCTTCACTTGTGGTTTATGCAAGTATAGGCTTATAGCATGGACACGAGTTCTCTCACATTGACAGTGGCTTGATGAAAAACGCAGAGTAACCTCACACTTGTCTAGTGCCCTCGGGAAGTGGAGATATTTGAGGTGTATATATATCTCGAAGTCTTTACTTCTTTTGTAGGGTCTGATGGTGTAGTGGGTTAAAGCGTACTAGTTATGGCAGCTACTGGAAGGTAGTTGTGCTTTCTGGGTTCGAGGCCCACTGGTGGGTGTTGTCCAAAGATTGTTAATCTTCACTTGTGGTTTATGCAAGTATAGGCTTATAGCATGGACACGAGTTCTCTCACATTGACAGTGGCTTGATGAAAAACGCAGAGTAACCTCACACTTGTCTAGTGCCCTCGGGAAGTGGAGATATTTGAGGTGTATATATATCTCGAAGTCTCTACTTCTTTTGTAGGGTCTGATGGTGTAGTGGGTTAAAGCGTACTAGTTATGGCAGCTACTGGAAGGTAGTTGTGCTTTCTGGGTTCGAGGCCCACTGGTGGGTGTTGTCCAAAGATTGTTAATCTTCACTTGTGGTTTATGCAAGTATAGGCTTATAGCATGGACACGAGTTCTCTCACATTGACAGTGGCTTGATGAAAAACGCAGAGTAACCTCACACTTGTCTAGTGCCCTCGGGAAGTGGAGATATTTGAGGTGTATATATATCTCGAAGTCTCTACTTCTTTTGTAGGGTCTGATGGTGTAGTGGGTTAAAGCGTACTAGTTATGGCAGCTACTGGAAGGTAGTTGTGCTTTCTGGGTTCGAGGCCCACTGGTGGGTGTTGTCCAAAGATTGTTAATCTTCACTTGTGGTTTATGCAAGTATAGGCTTATAGCATGGACACGAGTTCTCTCACATTGACAGTGGCTTGATGAAAAACGCAGAGTAACCTCACACTTGTCTAGTGCCCTCGGGAAGTGGAGATATTTGAGGTGTATATATATCTCGAAGTCTCTACTTCTTTTGTAGGGTCTGATGGTGTAGTGGGTTAAAGCGTACTAGTTATGGCAGCTACTGGAAGGTAGTTGTGCTTTCTGGGTTCGAGGCCCACTGGTGGGTGTTGTCCAAAGATTGTTAATCTTCACTTGTGGTTTATGCAAGTATAGGCTTATAGCATGGACACGAGTTCTCTCACATTGACAGTGGCTTGATGAAAAACGCAGAGTAACCTCACACTTGTCTAGTGCCCTCGGGAAGTGGAGATATTTGAGGTGTATATATATCTCGAAGTCTCTACTTCTTTTGTAGGGTCTGATGGTGTAGTGGGTTAAAGCGTACTAGTTATGGCAGCTACTGGAAGGTAGTTGTGCTTTCTGGGTTCGAGGCCCACTGGTGGGTGTTGTCCAAAGATTGTTAATCTTCACTTGTGGTTTATGCAAGTATAGGCTTATAGCATGGACACGAGTTCTCTCACATTGACAGTGGCTTGATGAAAAACGCAGAGTAACCTCACACTTGTCTAGTGCCCTCGGGAAGTGGAGATATTTGAGGTGTATATATATCTCGAAGTCTCTACTTCTTTTGTAGGGTCTGATGGTGTAGTGGGTTAAAGCGTACTAGTTATGGCAGCTACTGGAAGGTAGTTGTGCTTTCTGGGTTCGAGGCCCACTGGTGGGTGTTGTCCAAAGATTGTTAATCTTCACTTGTGGTTTATGCAAGTATAGGCTTATAGCATGGACACGAGTTCTCTCACATTGACAGTGGCTTGATGAAAAACGCAGAGTAACCTCACACTTGTCTAGTGCCCTCGGGAAGTGGAGATATTTGAGGTGTATATATATCTCGAAGTCTCTACTTCTTTTGTAGGGTCTGATGGTGTAGTGGGTTAAAGCGTACTAGTTATGGCAGCTACTGGAAGGTAGTTGTGCTTTCTGGGTTCGAGGCCCACTGGTGGGTGTTGTCCAAAGATTGTTAATCTTCACTTGTGGTTTATGCAAGTATAGGCTTATAGCATGGACACGAGTTCTCTCACATTGACAGTGGCTTGATGAAAAACGCAGAGTAACCTCACACTTGTCTAGTGCCCTCGGGAAGTGGAGATATTTGAGGTGTATATATATCTCGAAGTCTCTACTTCTTTTGTAGGGTCTGATGGTGTAGTGGGTTAAAGCGTACTAGTTATGGCAGCTACTGGAAGGTAGTTGTGCTTTCTGGGTTCGAGGCCCACTGGTGGGTGTTGTCCAAAGATTGTTAATCTTCACTTGTGGTTTATGCAAGTATAGGCTTATAGCATGGACACGAGTTCTCTCACATTGACAGTGGCTTGATGAAAAACGCAGAGTAACCTCACACTTGTCTAGTGCCCTCGGGAAGTGGAGATATTTGAGGTGTATATATATCTCGAAGTCTCTACTTCTTTTGTAGGGTCTGATGGTGTAGTGGGTTAAAGCGTACTAGTTATGGCAGCTACTGGAAGGTAGTTGTGCTTTCTGGGTTCGAGGCCCACTGGTGGGTGTTGTCCAAAGATTGTTAATCTTCACTTGTGGTTTATGCAAGTATAGGCTTATAGCATGGACACGAGTTCTCTCACATTGACAGTGGCTTGATGAAAAACGCAGAGTAACCTCACACTTGTCTAGTGCCCTCGGGAAGTGGAGATATTTGAGGTGTATATATATCTCGAAGTCTCTACTTCTTTTGTAGGGTCTGATGGTGTAGTGGGTTAAAGCGTACTAGTTATGGCAGCTACTGGAAGGTAGTTGTGCTTTCTGGGTTCGAGGCCCACTGGTGGGTGTTGTCCAAAGATTGTTAATCTTCACTTGTGGTTTATGCAAGTATAGGCTTATAGCATGGACACGAGTTCTCTCACATTGACAGTGGCTTGATGAAAAACGCAGAGTAACCTCACACTTGTCTAGTGCCCTCGGGAAGTGGAGATATTTGAGGTGTATATATATCTCGAAGTCTCTACTTCTTTTGTAGGGTCTGATGGTGTAGTGGGTTAAAGCGTACTAGTTATGGCAGCTACTGGAAGGTAGTTGTGCTTTCTGGGTTCGAGGCCCACTGGTGGGTGTTGTCCAAAGATTGTTAATCTTCACTTGTGGTTTATGCAAGTATAGGCTTATAGCATGGACACGAGTTCTCTCACATTGACAGTGGCTTGATGAAAAACGCAGAGTAACCTCACACTTGTCTAGTGCCCTCGGGAAGTGGAGATATATTGAGGTGTATATATATCTCGAAGTCTCTACTTCTTTTGTAGGGTCTGATGGTGTAGTGGGTTAAAGCGTACTAGTTATGGCAGCTACTGGAAGGTAGTTGTGCTTTCTGGGTTCGAGGCCCACTGGTGGGTGTTGTCCAAAGATTGTTAATCTTCACTTGTGGTTTATGCAAGTATAGGCTTATAGCATGGACACGAGTTCTCTCACATTGACAGTGGCTTGATGAAAAACGCAGAGTAACCTCACACTTGTCTAGTGCCCTCGGGAAGTGGAGATATTTGAGGTGTATATATATCTCGAAGTCTCTACTTCTTTTGTAGGGTCTGATGGTGTAGTGGGTTAAAGCGTACTAGTTATGGCAGCTACTGGAAGGTAGTTGTGCTTTCTGGGTTCGAGGCCCACTGGTGGGTGTTGTCCAAAGATTGTTAATCTTCACTTGTGGTTTATGCAAGTATAGGCTTATAGCATGGACACGAGTTCTCTCACATTGACAGTGGCTTGATGAAAAACGCAGAGTAACCTCACACTTGTCTAGTGCCCTCGGGAAGTGGAGATATTTGAGGTGTATATATATCTCGAAGTCTCTACTTCTTTTGTAGGGTCTGATGGTGTAGTGGGTTAAAGCGTACTAGTTATGGCAGCTACTGGAAGGTAGTTGTGCTTTCTGGGTTCGAGGCCCACTGGTGGGTGTTGTCCAAAGATTGTTAATCTTCACTTGTGGTTTATGCAAGTATAGGCTTATAGCATGGACACGAGTTCTCTCACATTGACAGTGGCTTGATGAAAAACCCAGAGTAACCTCACACTTGTCTAGTGCCCTCGGGAAGTGGAGATATTTGAGGTGTATATATATCTCGAAGTCTCTACTTCTTTTGTAGGGTCTGATGGTGTAGTGGGTTAAAGCGTACTAGTTATGGCAGCTACTGGAAGGTAGTTGTGCTTTCTGGGTTCGAGGCCCACTGGTGGGTGTTGTCCAAAGATTGTTAATCTTCACTTGTGGTTTATGCAAGTATAGGCTTATAGCATGGACACGAGTTCTCTCACATTGACAGTGGCTTGATGAAAAACGCAGA
Organism: Procambarus clarkii; assembly: GCF_040958095.1. Classification (NCBI taxonomy): domain Eukaryota; kingdom Metazoa; phylum Arthropoda; class Malacostraca; order Decapoda; family Cambaridae; genus Procambarus; species Procambarus clarkii. The sequence continues at coordinate 6,571,665 of NC_091237.1, read as the reverse complement.
GTAACCTCACACTTGTCTAGTGCCCTCGGGAAGTGGAGATATTTGAGGTGTATATATATCTCGAAGTCTCTTACTTCTTTTGTAGGGTCTGATGGTGTAGTGGGTTAAAGCGTACTAGTTATGGCAGCTACTGGAAGGTAGTTGTGCTTTCTGGGTTCGAGGCCCACTGGTGGGTGTTGTCCAAAGATTGTTAATCTTCACTTGTGGTTTATGCAAGTATAGGCTTATAGCATGGACACGAGTTCTCTCACATTGACAGTGGCTTGATGAAAAACGCAGAGTAACCTCACACTTGTCTAGTGCCCTCGGGAAGTGGAGATATTTGAGGTGTATATATATCTCGAAGTCTCTACTTCTTTTGTAGGGTCTGATGGTGTAGTAGGTTAAAGCGTACTAGTTATGGCAGCTACTGGAAGGTAGTTGTGCTTTCTGGGTTCGAGGCCCACTGGTGGGTGTTGTCCAAAGATTGTTAATCTTCACTTGTGGTTTATGCAAGTATAGGCTTATAGCATGGACACGAGTTCTCTCACATTGACAGTGGCTTGATGAAAAACGCAGAGTAACCTCACACTTGTCTAGTGCCCTCGGGAAGTGGAGATGTTTGAGGTGTATATATATCTCGAAGTCTCTACTTCTTTTGTAGGGTCTGATGGTGTAGTAGGTTAAAGCGTACTAGTTATGGCAGCTACTGGAAGGTAGTTGTGCTTTCTGGGTTCGAGGCCCTCTGGTGGGTGTTGTCCAAAGATTGTTAATCTTCACGTGGGGTTTATGCAAGTATAGGCTTATAGCATGGACACGAGTTCTCTCACATTGACAGTGGCTTGATGAAAAACGCAGAGCATTCTCACACTTGTCTAGTGCCCTCGGGAAGAGGAGATATTTGAGGTGTATATATATCTCGAAGTCTCTACTTCTTTTGTAGGGTCTGATGGTGTAGTGGGTTAAAGCGTACTAGTTATGGCAGCTACTGGAAGGTAGTTGTGCTTTCTGGGTTCGAGGCCCACTGGTAGGGTGTTGTCCAAAGATTGTTAATCTTCACTTGTGGTTTATGCAAGTATAGGCTTATAGCATGGACACGAGTTCTCTCACATTGACAGTGGCTTGATGAAAAACGCAGAGCTAATCCTCACACTTGTCTAGTGCCCTCAGGGAAGTGGAGATATTTGAGGTGTATATATATCTCGAAGTCTCTACTTCTTTTGTAGGGTCTGATGGTGTAGTGGGTTAAAGCGTACTAGTTATGGCAGCTACTGGAAGGTAGTTGTGCTTTCTGGGTTCGAGGCCCACTGGTGGGTGTTGTCCAAAGATTGTTAATCTTCACTTGTGGTTTATGCAAGTATAGGCTTATAGCATGGACACGAGTTCTCTCACATTGACAGTGGCTTGATGAAAAACGCAGAGTAACCTCACACTTGTCTAGTGCCCTCGGGAAGTGGAGATATTTAAGGTGTATATATATCTCGAAGTCTCTACTTCTTTTGTAGGGTCTGATGGTGTAGTGGGTTAAAGCGTACTAGTTATGGCAGCTACTGGAAGGTAGTTGTGCTTTCTGGGTTCGAGGCCCACTGGTGGGTGTTGTCCAAAGATTGTTAATCTTCACTTGTGGTTTATGCAAGTATAGGCTTATAGCATGGACACGAGTTCTCTCACATTGACAGTGGCTTGATGAAAAACGCAGAGTAACCTCACACTTGTCTAGTGCCCTCGGGAAGTGGAGATATTTGAGGTGTATATATATCTCGAAGTCTCTACTTCTTTTGTAGGGTCTGATGGTGTAGTGGGTTAAAGCGTACTAGTTATGGCAGCTACTGGAAGGTAGTTGTGCTTTCTGGGTTCGAGGCCCACTGGTGGGTGTTGTCCAAAGATTGTTAATCTTCACTTGTGGTTTATGCAAGTATAGGCTTATAGCATGGACACGAGTTCTCTCACATTGACAGTGGCTTGATGAAAAACGCAGAGTAACCTCACACTTGTCTAGTGCCCTCGGGAAGTGGAGATATATGAGGTGTATATATATCTCGAAGTCTCTACTTCTTTTGTAGGGTCTGATGGTGTAGTGGGTTAAAGCGTACTAGTTATGGCAGCTACTGGAAGGTAGTTGTGCTTTCTGGGTTCGAGGCCCACTGGTGGGTGTTGTCCAAAGATTGTTAATCTTCACTTGTGGTTTATGCAAGTATAGGCTTATAGCATGGACACGAGTTCTCTCACATTGACAGTGGCTTGATGAAAAACGCAGAGTAACCTCACACTTGTCTAGTGCCCTCGGGAAGTGGAGATATTTGAGGTGTATATATATCTCGAAGTCTCTACTTCTTTTGTAGGGTCTGATGGTGTAGTGGGTTAAAGCGTACTAGTTATGGCAGCTACTGGAAGGTAGTTGTGCTTTCTGGGTTCGAGGCCCACTGGTGGGTGTTGTCCAAAGATTGTTAATCTTCACTTGTGGTTTATGCAAGTATAGGCTTATAGCATGGACACGAGTTCTCTCACATTGACAGTGGCTTGATGAAAAACGCAGAGTAACCTCACACTTGTCTAGTGCCCTCGGGAAGTGGAGATATTTGAGGTGTATATATATCTCGAAGTCTCTACTTCTTTTGTAGGGTCTGATGGTGTAGTCGGTTAAAGCGTACTAGTTATGGCAGCTACTGGAAGGTAGTTGTGCTTTCTGGGTTCGAGGCCCACTGGTGGGTGTTGTCCAAAGATTGTTAATCTTCACTTGTGGTTTATGCAAGTATAGGCTTATAGCATGGACACGAGTTCTCTCACATTGACAGTGGCTTGATGAAAAACACAGAGTAACCTCACACTTGTCTAGTGCCCTCGGGAAGTGGAGATATTTGAGGTGTATATATATCTCGAAGTCTCTACTTCTTTTGTAGGGTCTGATGGTGTAGTGGGTTAAAGCGTACTAGTTATGGCAGCTACTGGAAGGTAGTTGTGCTTTCTGGGTTCGAGGCCCACTGGTGGGTGTTGTCCAAAGATTGTTAATCTTCACTTGTGGTTTATGCAAGTATAGGCTTATAGCATGGACACGAGTTCTCTCACATTGACAGTGGCTTGATGAAAAACGCAGAGTAACCTCACACTTGTCTAGTGCCCTCGGGAAGTGGAGATATTTGAGGTGTATATATATCCTCGAAGTCTCTACTTCTTTTGTAGGGTCTGATGGTGTAGTGGGTTAAAGCGTACTAGTTATGGCAGCTACTGGAAGGTAGTTGTGCTTTCTGGGTTCGAGGCCCACTGGTGGGTGTTGTCCAAAGATTGTTAATCTTCACTTGTGGTTTATGCAAGTATAGGCTTATAGCATGGACACGAGTTCTCTCACATTGACAGTGGCTTGATGAAAAACGCAGAGTAAGCTCACACTTGTCTAGTGCCCTCGGGAAGTGGAGATATATGAGGTGTATATATATCTCGAAGTCTCTACTTCTTTTGTAGGGTCTGATGGTGTAGTGGGTTAAAGCGTACTAGTTATGGCAGCTACTGGAAGGTAGTTGTGCTTTCTGGGTTCGAGGCCCACTGGTGGGTGTTGTCCAAAGATTGTTAATCTTCACTTGTGGTTTATGCAAGTATAGGCTTATAGCATGGACACGAGTTCTCTCACATTGACAGTGGCTTGATGAAAAACGCAGAGTAACCTCACACTTGTCTAGTGCCCTCGGGAAGTGGAGATATTTGAGGTGTATATATATCTCGAAGTCTCTACTTCTTTTGTAGGGTCTGATGGTGTAGTAGGTTGAAGCGTACTAGTTATGGCACCTACTGGAAGGTAGTTGTGCTTTCTGGGTTCGAGGCCCACTGGTGGGTGTTGTCCAAAGATTGTTAATCTTCACTTGTGGTTTGTGCAAGTATAGGCTTATAGCATGGACACGAGTTCTCTCACATTGACAGTGGCTTGATGAAAAACGCAGAGTAACCTCACACTTGTCTAGTGCCCTCGGGAAGTGGAGATAGTTTGAGGTGTATATATATCTCGAAGTCTCTACTTCTTTTGTAGGGTCTGATGGTGTAGTAGGTTAAAGCGTACTAGTTATGGCAGCTACTGGAAGGTAGTTGTGCTTTCTGGGTTCGAGGCCCGCTGATGGGTGTTGTCCAAAGATTGTTAATCTTCACGTGGGGTTTATGCAAGTGTAGGCTTATAGCATGGACACGAGTTCTCTCACATTGACAGTGGCTTGATGAAAAACGCAGAGCATTCTCACACTTGTCTAGTGCCCTCGGGAAGAGGAGATATTTGAGGTGTATATATATCTCGAAGTCTCTACTTCTTTTGTAGGGTCTGATGGTGTAGTGGGTTAAAGCGTACTAGTTATGGCAGCTACTGGAAGGTAGTTGTGCTCTCTGGGTTCGAGGCCCACTGGTAGGTGTTGTCCAAAGATTGTTAATCTTCACTTGTGGTTTATGCAAGTATAGGCTTATAGCATGGACACGAGTTCTCTCACATTGACAGTGGCTTGATGAAAAACGCAGAGTAATCTCACACTTGTCTAGTGCCCTCAGGAAGTGGAGATATTTGAGGTGTATATATATCTCGAAGTCTCTACTTCTTTTGTAGGGTCTGATGGTGTAGTGGGTTAAAGCGTACTAGTTATGGCAGCTACTGGAAGGTAGTTGTGCTTTCTGGGTTCGAGGCCCACTGGTGGGTGTTGTCCAAAGATTCTTAATCTTCACTTGTGGTTTATGCAAGTATAGGCTTATAGCATGGACACGAGTTCTCTCACATTGACAGTGGCTTGATGAAAAACGCAGAGTAACCTCACACTTGTCTAGTGCCCTCGGGAAGTGGAGATATATGAGGTGTATATATATCTCGAAGTCTCTGCTTCTTTTGTAGGGTCTGATGGTGTAGTGGGTTAAAGCGTACTAGTTATGGCAGCTACTGGAAGGTAGTTGTGCTTTCTGGGTTCGAGGCCCACTGGTGGGTGTTGTCCAAAGATTGTTAATCTTCACTTGTGGTTTATGCAAGTATAGGCTTATAGCATGGACACGAGTTCTCTCACATTGACAGTGGCTTGATGAAAAACCCAGAGTAACCTCACACTTCTCTAGTGCCCTTGGGAAGTGGAGATATTTGAGGTGTATATATATCTCGAAGTCTCTACTTCTTTTGTA
>NC_091237.1:6542014-6566053 GCF_040958095.1 Procambarus clarkii | reverse complement strand
CTGGTGTGAGGCATGGTGAGGAGAGCTGGTGTGAGGCATGGTGAGTGGAGCTGGTGTGAGGCCTGGTGAGGAGAGCTGGAGTTAGACCAGGTGAGGAAAGCTGGTGTGAGGCCTGGTGAGGAGAACTGGTGTGAGGCCTGGTGAGGAAAGCTGGTGTGAGGCCTGGTGAGGAAAGCTGGTGTGAGGCCTGGTGAGAAGAGCTGGTGTGAGGCCTGCAGAGGAGAGCTGCTGTGAGGCCTGGTGAGAAGAGCTTGTGTGAGACATGATGAGGAGAGCTGGTGTGAGGCATGGTTAGGAGAGCTGGTGTGAGGCATGGTGAGGAGAGCTGGTGTGAGGCCTGGTGAGAAGAGCTTGTGTGAGACATGGTGAGGAGAGCTGGTGTGAGGCCTGGTGAGGAGAGCGGGTGTGAGGCATGGTGAGGAGAGCTGGTGTGAGGCCTGGTGAGGAGAGCTGGTGTGAGGCCTGGTGAGGAGAGCAGGCGTGAGGCCTGGTGAGGAGAGCAGGTGTGAGGCCTGGTGAGGAGAGCAGGTGTGAGGCCTGGTGAGGAGAGCAGGTGTGAGGCCTGGTGAGGAGAGCAGTTGTGAGGCCTGGTGAGGAGAGCAGGTGTTAGGCCTGGTGAGGAGAGCTGGTGTGAGGTATAGTGAGGAGAGCAGGTGTGATGACTGGTGAGGAGAGCTAGTGTGAGGCATGGTGAGGAGAGCTGGTGTGAGGCATGGTGAGGAGAGCAGGTGTGAGGCCTAGTGAGGAGAGCAGGTGTGAGGCCTGGTGAGGAGAGCAGGTGTGAGGCCTGTTGAGGAGAGCTGGTGTGAGGCCTGGTGAGGAGAGCAGGTGTGAGGCCTGGTGAGGAGAGCAGATGAGAGGCCTGGTGAGGAGAGCAGGTGTGAGGCCTGGAGAGGAGAGCAGGTGTGAGGCCTGGTGAGGAGAGCAGGTGTGAGGCCTGGTGAGGAGAGCAGGTGTGAGGCCTGGTGAGGAGAGCTGGTGTGAGGCATAGTGAGGAGAGCAGGTTTGAGGCCTGGTGAGGAGAGCTGGTGTGAGGCATTGTGAGGACAGCTGTTGTGAGGCATGGTGAGTGGAGCTGGTGTGAGGCCTGGTGAGGAGAGCTGGAGTTCGACCTGGTGAGGAGAGCTGGTGTGAGGCCTGGTGAGGAGAGCTGGTGTGAGGCCTGGTGAGGAAACCTGGTGTGAGGCCTGGTGAGGAAAGCTGGTGTGAGGCCTGGTGAGGAGAGCTGGTGTGAGGCCTGGTGAGGAGAGCAGGCGTGAGGCCTGGTGAGGAGAGCAGGTGTGAGGCCTGGTGAGGAGAGCAGGTGTGAGGCCTGGTGAGGAGAGCAGGTGTGAGGCCTGGTGAGGAGAGCAGTTGTGAGGCCTGGTGAGGAGAGCAGGTGTTAGGCCTGGTGAGGAGAGCTGGTGTGAGGTATAGTGAGGAGAGCAGGTGTGATGACTGGTGAGGAGAGCTAGTGTGAGGCATGGTGAGGAGAGCTGGTGTGAGGCATGGTGAGGAGAGCAGGTGTGAGGCCTAGTGAGGAGAGCAGGTGTGAGGCCTGGTGAGGAGAGCAGGTGTGAGGCCTGTTGAGGAGAGCTGGTGTGAGGCCTGGTGAGGAGAGCAGGTGTGAGGCCTGGTGAGGAGAGCAGATGAGAGGCCTGGTGAGGAGAGCAGGTGTGAGGCCTGGAGAGGAGAGCAGGTGTGAGGCCTGGTGAGGAGAGCAGGTGTGAGGCCTGGTGAGGAGAGCAGGTGTGAGGCCTGGTGAGGAGAGCTGGTGTGAGGCATAGTGAGGAGAGCAGGTTTGAGGCCTGGTGAGGAGAGCTGGTGTGAGGCATTGTGAGGACAGCTGTTGTGAGGCATGGTGAGTGGAGCTGGTGTGAGGCCTGGTGAGGAGAGCTGGAGTTAGACCTGGTGAGGAGAGCTGGTGTGAGGCCTGGTGAGGAGAGCTGGTGTGAGGCCTGGTGAGGAAAGCTGGTGTGAGGCCAGGTGAGGAAAGCTGGTGTGAGGCCTGGTGAGGAGAGCAGGTGTGAGGCCTGGTGAGGAGAGCAGGTGTGAGGCCTAGTGAGGAGAGCAGGTGTTAGGCCTGGTGAGGAGAGCAGGTGTGAGTCCTGGTGAGGAGAGCAGGTGTGAGGCCTGGTGAGGAGAGCTGGTGTGAGGCATTGTGAGGAGAGCAGGTGGGAGGCCTGGTGAGGAGAGTTGGTGTGAGGCATGGTGAGGAGAGCAGGTGGGAGGCCTGGTGAGGAGAGCTGGTGTGAGGCATGGTGAGGAGAGCTGGTGTGAGGGCCTGGTGAGTGGAGCTGGTGTGAGGCCTGGTGAGGAGAGCTGGTGTTAGACCTGGTGAGGAAACCTGGTGTGAGGCCTGGTGAGGAGAGCTGGTGTGAGGCCTGGTGAGAAAAGCTGGTGTGATTCCTGGTGAGGAAAGCTGGTGTGAGGCCTGGTGAGGAAAGCTGGTGTGAGGCCTGGTGAGAAGAGGTGGTGTGAGGCCTGGTGAGGAGAGCTGGTGTGAGGCATGGTGAGGAGAGCTGGTGTGAGGCATGGTGAGGAGAGCTGGTGTGAGGCCTGGTGAGAAGAGCTTGTGTGAGACATGGTGAGGAGAGCAGGTGTGATGCCTGGTGAGGAGAGCAGGTGTGAGGCCTGTTGAGGAGAGCAGATGTGAGGCCTGGTGAGGAGAGCTGGTGTGAGGCCTGGTGAGGAGAGCAGGCGTGAGGCCTGGTGAGGAGAGCAGGTGTTAGGCCTGGTGATTAGAGCAGGTGTGAGGCCTGGTGAGGAGAGCAGGTGTGAGGCCTGGTGAGGAGAGCTGGTGTGAGGCATGGTGAGGAGAGCTGGTGTGAGGCATGGTGAGTGGAGCTGGTGTGAGGCCTGGTGAGGAGAGCTGGAGTTAGACCTGGTTAGGAAAGCTGATGTGAGGCCTGGTGAGGAGAGCTGGTGTGAGGCCTGGTGAGGAAAGCTGGTGTGAGGCCTGGTGAGGAAAGCTGGTGTGAGGCCTGGTGAGGAAAGCTGGTGTGAGGCCTGGTGAGAAGAGCTGGTGTGAGGCCTGCTGAGGAGAGCTGGTGTGAGGCCTGGTGAGAAGAGCTTGTGTGAGACATGTTGAGGAGAGCTGGTGTGAGGCATGGTGAGGAGAGCTGGTGTGAGGCATGGTGAGGAGAGCTGGTGTGAGGCCTGGTGAGAAGAGCTTGTGTGAGACATGGTGAGGAGAGCTGGTGTGAGGCCTGGTGAGGAGAGCTGGTGTGAGGCATGGTGAGGAGAGCTGGTGTGAGGCCTGGTGAGGAGAGCTGGTGTGAGGCCTGGTGAGGAGAGCAGGTGTGAGGCCTGGTGAGGAGAGCAGGTGTGAGGCCTGGTGAGGAGAGCAGGTGTGAGGCCTGGTGAGGAGAGCAGGTGTGAGGCCTGGTGAGGAGAGCAGGTGTGAGGCCTGGTGAGGAGAGCAGGTGTGAGGCCTGGTGAGGAGAGCAGGTGTGAGGCCTGGTGAGGAGAGCTGGTGTGAGGAATAGTGAGGAGAGCAGGTGTGAGACCTGGTGAGGAGAGCTGGTGTCAGGCATGGTGAGGAGAGATGGTGTGAGGCATGGTGAGGAGAGCAGGTGTGAGGCCTAGTGAGGAGAGCAGGTGTTAGGCCTGGTGAGGAGAGCTGGTGTGAGGCATAGTGAGGAGAGCAGGTGTGAGGCCTGGTGAGGAGAGCTGGTGTGAGGCATAGTGAGGAGAACTGGTGTGAGGCATGGTGAGGAGAGCTGGTGTGAGGCATGGTGAGTGGAGCTGGTGTGAGGCCTGGTGAGGAGAGCTGGTGTTAGACCTGGTGAGGTAAGCTGGTGTGAGGCCTGGTGAGGAAAGCTGGTGTGAGGCCTGGTGAGGAAAGCTGGTGTGAGGCCTGGTGAGGAAAGCTGGTGTGAGGACTGGTGAGGAAAGCTGGTGTGAGGCCTGGTGAGAAGAGCTGGTGTGAGGCCTGCTGAGGAGAGCTGGTGTAAAGCCTGGTGAGAAGAGCTTGTGTGAGACATGGTGAGGAGAGCTGGTGTGAGGCATGGTGAGGAGAGCTGGTGTGAGGCATGGAGAGGAGAGCTGGTGTGAGGCCGGGTGAGAAGAGCTTGTGTGAGACATGGTGAGGAGAGCTAGTGTGAGGCCTGGTGAGGAGAGCTGGTGTGAGGCATGGTGAGGAGAGCTGGTGTGAGGCATGGTGAGGAGAGCTGGTGTGAGGCCTGGTGAGGAGAGCTTGTGTGAGGCATAGTGAGGAGAGCTGGTGTGAGGCGAGCTGGTGTGAGGCCTGGTGAGGAGAGCTGGTGTGAGGCATGGTGAGGAGAGCTTGTGTGAGGCATGGTGAGGAGAGCTGGTGTGAGGCCTGGTGAGGAGAGCTGGTGTGAGGCCTGGTGAGGAGAGCTTGTGTGAGGCATAGTGAGTGGAGCTTGTGTGAGGCATGGTGAGGAGAGCTTGTGTGAGGCATGGTGAGGACAGCTGGTGTGAGGCATAGTGAGGAGAGCAGGTGTGAGGCCTGGTGAGGAGAGTTGGTGTGAGGCATAATGAGGAGAGCTGGTGTGAGGCATGGTGAGGAGAGCTGGTGTGAGGCATGGTGAGTGGAGCTGGTGTGAGGCCTGGTGAGGAGAGCTGGTGTTAGACCTGGTGAGGAAAGCTGGTGTGAGGCCTGGTGAGGAAAGCTGGTGTGAGGCCTGGTGAGGAAAGCTGGTGTGAGGCCTGGTGAGGAAAGCTGGTCTGAGGCCTGGTGAGGAAAGCTGGTGTGAGGCCTGGTGAGGAGAGCAGGTGTGAGGCCTGGTGAGGAGAGCAGGTGTGAGGCCTGGTGATTAGAGCAGGTGTGAGGCCTGGTGAGGAGAGCTGGTGTGAGGCATAGTGAGGAGAGCAGGTGTGAGGCCTGGTGAGGAGAGCTGGTGTGAGGCATGGTGAGGAGAGCTGGTGTGAGTCATGGTGAGTGGAGCTGGTGTGAGGCCTGGTGAGGAGAGCTGGAGTTAGACCTGGTGAGGAAAGCTGGCGTGAGGCCTGGTAAGGAGAGCTGGTGTGAGGCCTGGTGAGGAAAGCTGGTGTGAGGCCTGGTGAGGAAAGCTGGTGTGAGGCCTGGTGAGGAAAGCTGGTGTGAGGCCTGGTGAGAAGAGCTGGTGTGAGGCCTGCTGAGGAGAGCTGGTGTGAGGCCTGGTGAGAAGAGCTTGTGTGAGACATGGTGAGGAGAGCTGGTGTGAGGCATGGTGAGGAGAGCTGGTGTGAGGCATGGTGAGGAGAGCTGGTGTGAGGCCTGGTGAGGAAAGCTGGTGTGAGGCCTGGTGAGGAGAGCAGGCGTGAGGCCTGGTGAGGAGAGCAGGTGTGAGGCCTGGTGAGGAGAGCAGGTGTGAGGCCTGGTGAGGAGAGCAGGTGTGAGGCCTGGTGAGGAGAGCAGGTGTGAGGCCTGGTGAGGAGAGCAGGTGTGAGGCCTGGCGCGGAGAGCAGGTGTGAGGCCTGGTGAGGAGAGCTGGTGTGATGCCTGGTGAGGAGAGCAGGTGTGAGGCCTGTTGAGGAGAGCAGATGTGAGGCCTGGTGAGGAGAGCTGGTGTGAGGCCTGGTGAGGAGAGCAGGTGTGAGGCCTGGTGAGGAGAGCAGGTGTGAAGCCTGGTGAGGAGAGCAGGTGTGAGGCCTGGTGAGGAGAGCAGGTGTGAGGCCTGGTGAGGAGAGCAGGTGTGAGTCCTGGTGAGGAGAGCAGGTGTGAGGCCTGATGAGGAGAGCTAGTGTGAGGCATTGTGAGGAGAGCAGGTGGGAGGCCTGGTGAGGAGAGCTGGTGTGAGGCATGGAGAGGAGAGCAGGTGGGAGGCCTGGTGAGGAGAGCTGGTGTGAGGCATGGTGAGGAGAGCTGGTGTGAGGCCTGGTGAGTGGAGCTGGTGTGAGGCCTGGTGAGGAGAGCTGGTGTTAGACCTGGTGAGGAAACCTGGTGTGAGGCCTGGTGAGGAGAGCTGGTGTGAGGCCTGGTGAGAAAAGCTGGTGTGATTCCTGGTGAGGAAAGCTGGTGTGAGGCCTGGTGAGGAAAGCTGGTGTGAGGCCTGGTGAGAAGAGCTAGTGTGAGGCCTGGTGAGGAGAGCTGGTGTGAGGCCTGGTGAGGAGAGCAGGTGTGATGCCTGGTGAGGAGAGCAGGTGTGAGGCCTGTTGAGGAGAGCAGATGTGAGGCCTGGTGAGGAGAGCTGGTGTGAGGCCTGGTGAGGAGAGCAGGTGTGAGGCCTGGTGAGGAGAGCAGGTGTGAGGCCTGGTGATTAGAGCAGGTGTGAGGCCTGGTGAGGAGAGCAGGTGTGAGGCCTGGTGAGGAGAGCAGGTGTGAGTCCTGGTGAAGAGAGCAGGTGTGAGGCCTGGTGAGGAGAGCTGGTGTGAGGCATAGTGAGGAGAGCAGGTGGGAGGCCTGGTGAGGAGAGCTGGTGTGAGGCCTGGTGAGCAGAGCTTGTGTGAGGCCTGGTGAGGAGAGCAGGTGTGAGGCCTGGTGAGGAGAGCAGGTGTGAGGCCTGGTGAGGAGAGCAGGTGTGAGGCCTGGTGAGGAGAGCAGGTGTGAGGCCTGGTGAGTAGAGCAGGTGTGAGGCATGGTGAGGAAAACAGGTGTGAGGCCTGGTGAGGAGAGCAGGTGTGAGGCCAGGTGAGGAGAGCTGGGACGTGTGAGGCCTGGTGAGGAGAGCAGGTGTGAGGCCTGGTGAGGAGAGCAGGTGTGAGGCCTGGTGAGGAGAGCAGGTGTGAGGCCTGGTGAGGAGAGCTGGTGTGAGGCATAGTGAGCTAGGAGAGCAGGTGTGAGGCCTGGTGAGGAGAGCTGGTGTGAGGCATGGTGAGGAGAGCTGGTGTGAGGCATGGTGAGTGGAGCTGGTGTGAGGCCTGGTGAGGAGAGCTGGAGTTAGACCTGGTGAGGAAAGCTGGTGTGAGGCCTGGTGAGGAGAGCTGGTGTGAGGCCTGGTGAGGAAAGCTGGTGTGAGGCCTGGTGAGGAAAGCTGGTGTGAGGCCTGGTGAGAAGAGCTGGTGTGAGGCCTGCTGAGGAGAGCTGGTGTGAGGCCTGGTGAGAAGAGCTTGTGTGAGACATGATGAGGAGAGCTGGTGTGAGGCATGGTGAGGAGAGCTGGTGTGAGGCATGGTGAGGAGAGCTGGTGTGAGGCCTGGTGAGAAGAGCTTGTGTGAGACATGGTGAGGAGAGCTGGTGTGAGGCCTGGTGAGGAGAGCAGGTGTGAGGCCTAGTGAGGAGAGCAGGTGTGAGGCCTGGTGAGGAGAGCAGGTGTGAGGCCTGTTGAGGAGAGCTGGTGTGAGGCCTGGTGAGGAGAGCAGGTGTGAGGCCTAGTGAGGAGAGCAGGTGTGAGGCCTGGTGAGGAGAGCAGGTGTGAGGCCTGTTGAGGAGAGCTGGTGTGAGGCCTGGTGAGGAGAGCAGGTGTGAGGCCTGGTGAGGAGAGCAGATGAGAGGCCTGGTGAGGAGAGCAGGTGTGAGGCCTGGAGAGGAGAGCAGGTGTGAGGCCTGGTGAGGAGAGCAGGTGTGAGGCCTGGTGAGGAGAGCAGGTGTGAGGCCTGGTGAGGAGAGCTGGTGTGAGGCATAGTGAGGAGAGCAGGTTTGAGGCCTGGTGAGGAGAGCTGGTGTGAGGCATTGTGAGGACAGCTGTTGTGAGGCATGGTGAGTGGAGCTGGTGTGAGGCCTGGTGAGGAGAGCTGGAGTTAGACCTGGTGAGGAGAGCTGGTGTGAGGCCTGGTGAGGAGAGCTGGTGTGAGGCCTGGTGAGGAAAGCTGGTGTGAGGCCTGGTGAGGAAAGCTGGTGTGAGGCCTGGTGAAGAAAGCTGGTGTGAGGCCTGGTGAGAAGAGCTGGTGTGAGGCCTGCTGAGGTGAGCTGGTGTGAGGCCTGGTGAGAAGAGCTTGTGTGAGACATGGTGAGGAGAGCTGGTGTGAGGCATGGTGAGGAGAGCTGGTGTGAGGCCTGGTGAGAAGAGCTTGTGTGAGACATGGTGAGGAGAGCTGGTGTAAGGCCTGGTGAGGAGAGCTGGTGTGAGGCATGGTGAGGAGAGCAGGTGTGAGGCCTGGTGAGGAGAGCAGGTGTGAGGCCTTGTGAGGAGAGCAGGTGTGAGGCCTGGTGAGGAGAGCAGGTGTGAGGCTTGGTGAGGAGAGCAGGTGTGAGGCCTGGTGAGGAGAGCAGGTGTTAGGCCTGGTGAGGAGAGCTGGTGTGAGGCATAGTGAGGAGAGCAGGTGTGAGGCCTGGTGAGGAGAGCTGGTGTGAGGCATGGTGAGGAGAGCTGGTGTGAGGCATGGTGAGGAGAGCTGGTGTGAGGCATGGTGAGTGGAGCTGGTGTGAGGCCTGGTGAAGAGAGCTGGTGTTAGACCTGGTGAGGAAAGCTGGTGTGAGGCCTGGTGAGGAGAGCTGGTGTGAGGCCTGGTGAGGAAAGCTGGTGTGAGGCCTGGTGAGGAAAGCTGGTGTGAGGCAAGGTGAGGAAAGCTGGTGTGAGGCCTGGTGAGAAGAGCTGGTGTGAGGCCTGCTGAGGAGAGCTGGTGTGAGGCCTGGTGAGAAGAGCTTGTGTGAGACATGGTGAGGAGAGCTGGTGGGAGGCATGGTGAGGAGAGGTGGTGTGAGGCATGGAGAGGAGAGCTGGTGTGAGGCCTGGTGAGAAGAGCTTGTGTGAGACATGGTGAGGAGAGCAGGTGTGAGGCCTGGTGAGGAGAGCTGGTGTGAGGCATGGTGAGGCATGGTGAGGAGAGCTGGTGTGAGGCATGGTGAAAGGAGCTGGTGTGAGGCCTGGTGAGGAGAGCTGGAGTTAGACCTGGTTAGGAAAGCTGATGTGAGGCCTGGTGAGGAGAGCTGGTGTGAGGCCTGTTGAGGAGAGCTGGTGTGAGGCCTGGTGAGGAGAGCAGGTGTGAGGCCTGTTGAGGAGAGCTGGTGTGAGGCCTGGTGAGGAGAGCAGGTGTGAGGCCTGGTGAGGAGAGCAGATGAGAGGCCTGGTGAGGAGAGCAGGTGTGAGGCCTGGAGAGGAGAGCAGGTGTGAGGCCTGGTGAGGAGAGCAGGTGTGAGGCCTGGTGAGGAGAGCAGGTGTGAGGCCTGGTGAGGAGAGCTGGTGTGAGGCATAGTGAGGAGAGCAGGTTTGAGGCCTGGTGAGGAGAGCTGGTGTGAGGCATTGTGAGGACAGCTGGTGTGAGGCATGGTGAGTGGAGCTGGTGTGAGGCCTGGTGAGGAGAGCTGGAGTTAGACCTGGTGAGGAGAGCTGGTGTGAGGCCTGGTGAGGAGAGCTGGTGTGAGGCCTGGTGAGGAAAGCTGGTGTGAGGCCTGGTGAGGAAAGCTGGTGTGAGGCCTGGTGAGGAAAGCTAGTGTGAGGCCTGGTGAGTAGAGCTGGTGTGAGGCCTGCTGAGGAGAGCTGGTGTGAGGCCTGGTGAGAAGAGCTTGTGTGAGACATGGTGAGGAGAGCTGGTGTGAGGCATGGTGAGGAGAGCTGGTGTGAGGCCTGGTGAGAAGAGCTTGTGTGAGACATGGTGAGGAGAGCTGGTGTAAGGCCTGGTGAGGAGAGCTGGTGTGAGGCATGGTGAGGAGAGCTGGTGTGAGGCCTGTTGAGGAGTGCCGGTGTGAGGCCTGGTGAGGAGAGCAGGTGTGAGGCCTGGTGAGGAGAGCAGGTGTGAGGCCTTGTGAGGAGAGCAGGTGTGAGGCCTGGTGAGGAGAGCAGGTGTGAGGCTTGGTGAGGAGAGCAGGTGTGAGGCCTGGTGAGGAGAGCAGGTGTTAGGCCTGGTGAAGAGAGCTGGTGTGAGGCATAGTGAGGAGAGCAGGTGTGAGGCATGGTGAGTGGAGCTGGTGTGAGGCCTGGTGAAGAGAGCTGGTGTTAGACCTGGTGAGGAAAGCTGGTGTGAGGCCTGGTGAGGAGAGCTGGTGTGAGGCCTGGTGAGGAAAGCTGGTGTGATTCCTGGTGAGGAAAGCTGGTGTGAGGCCTGGTGAGGAAAGCTGGTGTGAGGCCTGGTGAGAAGAGCTAGTGTGAGGCCTGGTGAGGAGAGCTGGTGTGAGGCCTGGTGAGGAGAGCAGGTGTGATGCCTGGTGAGGAGAGCAGGTGTGAGGCCTGTTGAGGAGAGCAGATGTGAGGCCTGGTGAGGAGAGCTGGTGTGAGGCCTGGTGAGGAGAGCAGGTGTGAGGCCTGGTGAGGAGAGCAGGTGTGAGGCCTGGTGATTAGAGCAGGTGTGAGGCCTGGTGAGGAGAGCAGGTGTGAGGCCTGGTGAGGAGAGCAGGTGTGAGTCCTGGTGAGGAGAGCAGGTGTGAGGCCTGGTGAGGAGAGCTGGTGTTAGACCTGGTGAGGAAAGCTGGTGTGAGGCCTGGTGAGGAAAGCTGGTGTGAGGCCTGGTGAGGAAAGCTGGTGTGAGGCCTGGTGAGGAAAGCTGGTCTGAGGCCTGGTGAGGAAAGCTGGTGTGAGGCCTGGTGAGGAGAGCAGGTGTGAGGCCTGGTGAGGAGAGCAGGTGTGAGGCCTGGTGATTAGAGCAGGTGTGAGGCCTGGTGAGGAGAGCTGGTGTGAGGCATAGTGAGGAGAGCAGGTGTGAGGCCTGGTGAGGAGAGCTGGTGTGAGGCATGGTGAGGAGAGCTGGTGTGAGTCATGGTGAGTGGAGCTGGTGTGAGGCCTGGTGAGGAGAGCTGGAGTTAGACCTGGTGAGGAAAGCTGGCGTGAGGCCTGGTGAGGAGAGCTGGTGTGAGGCCTGGTGAGGAAAGCTGGTGTGAGGCCTGGTGAGGAAAGCTGGTGTGAGGCCTGGTGAGGAAAGCTGGTGTGAGGCCTGGTGAGAAGAGCTGGTGTGAGGCCTGCTGAGGAGAGCTGGTGTGAGGCCTGGTGAGAAGAGCTTGTGTGAGACATGGTGAGGAGAGCTGGTGTGAGGCATGGTGAGGAGAGCTGGTGTGAGGCATGGTGAGGAGAGCTGGTGTGAGGCCTGGTGAGGAAAGCTGGTGTGAGGCCTGGTGAGGAGAGCAGGCGTGAGGCCTGGTGAGGAGAGCAGGTGTGAGGCCTGGTGAGGAGAGCAGGTGTGAGGCCTGGTGAGGAGAGCAGGTGTGAGGCCTGGTGAGGAGAGCAGGTGTGAGGCCTGGTGAGGAGAGCAGGTGTGAGGCCTGGCGCGGAGAGCAGGTGTGAGGCCTGGTGAGGAGAGCTGGTGTGATGCCTGGTGAGGAGAGCAGGTGTGAGGCCTGTTGAGGAGAGCAGATGTGAGGCCTGGTGAGGAGAGCTGGTGTGAGGCCTGGTGAGGAGAGCAGGTGTGAGGCCTGGTGAGGAGAGCAGGTGTGAAGCCTGGTGAGGAGAGCAGGTGTGAGGCCTGGTGAGGAGAGCAGGTGTGAGGCCTGGTGAGGAGAGCAGGTGTGAGTCCTGGTGAGGAGAGCAGGTGTGAGGCCTGATGAGGAGAGCTAGTGTGAGGCATTGTGAGGAGAGCAGGTGGGAGGCCTGGTGAGGAGAGCTGGTGTGAGGCATGGAGAGGAGAGCAGGTGGGAGGCCTGGTGAGGAGAGCTGGTGTGAGGCATGGTGAGGAGAGCTGGTGTGAGGCCTGGTGAGTGGAGCTGGTGTGAGGCCTGGTGAGGAGAGCTGGTGTTAGACCTGGTGAGGAAACCTGGTGTGAGGCCTGGTGAGGAGAGCTGGTGTGAGGCCTGGTGAGAAAAGCTGGTGTGATTCCTGGTGAGGAAAGCTGGTGTGAGGCCTGGTGAGGAAAGCTGGTGTGAGGCCTGGTGAGAAGAGCTAGTGTGAGGCCTGGTGAGGAGAGCTGGTGTGAGGCCTGGTGAGGAGAGCAGGTGTGATGCCTGGTGAGGAGAGCAGGTGTGAGGCCTGTTGAGGAGAGCAGATGTGAGGCCTGGTGAGGAGAGCTGGTGTGAGGCCTGGTGAGGAGAGCAGGTGTGAGGCCTGGTGAGGAGAGCAGGTGTGAGGCCTGGTGATTAGAGCAGGTGTGAGGCCTGGTGAGGAGAGCAGGTGTGAGGCCTGGTGAGGAGAGCAGGTGTGAGTCCTGGTGAGGAGAGCAGGTGTGAGGCCTGGTGAGGAGAGCTGGTGTGAGGCATAGTGAGGAGAGCAGGTGGGAGGCCTGGTGAGGAGAGCTGGTGTGAGGCCTGGTGAGCAGAGCTTGTGTGAGGCCTGGTGAGGAGAGCAGGTGTGAGGCCTGGTGAGGAGAGCAGGTGTGAGGCCTGGTGAGGAGAGCAGGTGTGAGGCCTGGTGAGGAGAGCAGGTGTGAGGCCTGGTGAGTAGAGCAGGTGTGAGGCATGGTGAGGAAAACAGGTGTGAGGCCTGGTGAGGAGAGCAGGTGTGAGGCCAGGTGAGGAGAGCTGGGACGTGTGAGGCCTGGTGAGGAGAGCAGGTGTGAGGCCTGGTGAGGAGAGCAGGTGTGAGGCCTGGTGAGGAGAGCAGGTGTGAGGCCTGGTGAGGAGAGCTGGTGTGAGGCATAGTGAGCTAGGAGAGCAGGTGTGAGGCCTGGTGAGGAGAGCTGGTGTGAGGCATGGTGAGGAGAGCTGGTGTGAGGCATGGTGAGTGGAGCTGGTGTGAGGCCTGGTGAGGAGAGCTGGAGTTAGACCTGGTGAGGAAAGCTGGTGTGAGGCCTGGTGAGGAGAGCTGGTGTGAGGCCTGGTGAGGAAAGCTGGTGTGAGGCCTGGTGAGGAAAGCTGGTGTGAGGCCTGGTGAGAAGAGCTGGTGTGAGGCCTGCTGAGGAGAGCTGGTGTGAGGCCTGGTGAGAAGAGCTTGTGTGAGACATGATGAGGAGAGCTGGTGTGAGGCATGGTGAGGAGAGCTGGTGTGAGGCATGGTGAGGAGAGCTGGTGTGAGGCCTGGTGAGAAGAGCTTGTGTGAGACATGGTGAGGAGAGCTGGTGTGAGGCCTGGTGAGGAGAGCAGGTGTGAGGCCTAGTGAGGAGAGCAGGTGTGAGGCCTGGTGAGGAGAGCAGGTGTGAGGCCTGTTGAGGAGAGCTGGTGTGAGGCCTGGTGAGGAGAGCAGGTGTGAGGCCTAGTGAGGAGAGCAGGTGTGAGGCCTGGTGAGGAGAGCAGGTGTGAGGCCTGTTGAGGAGAGCTGGTGTGAGGCCTGGTGAGGAGAGCAGGTGTGAGGCCTGGTGAGGAGAGCAGATGAGAGGCCTGGTGAGGAGAGCAGGTGTGAGGCCTGGAGAGGAGAGCAGGTGTGAGGCCTGGTGAGGAGAGCAGGTGTGAGGCCTGGTGAGGAGAGCAGGTGTGAGGCCTGGTGAGGAGAGCTGGTGTGAGGCATAGTGAGGAGAGCAGGTTTGAGGCCTGGTGAGGAGAGCTGGTGTGAGGCATTGTGAGGACAGCTGTTGTGAGGCATGGTGAGTGGAGCTGGTGTGAGGCCTGGTGAGGAGAGCTGGAGTTAGACCTGGTGAGGAGAGCTGGTGTGAGGCCTGGTGAGGAGAGCTGGTGTGAGGCCTGGTGAGGAAAGCTGGTGTGAGGCCTGGTGAGGAAAGCTGGTGTGAGGCCTGGTGAGGAAAGCTGGTGTGAGGCCTGGTGAGAAGAGCTGGTGTGAGGCCTGCTGAGGTGAGCTG
This sequence comes from Procambarus clarkii, assembly GCF_040958095.1. Lineage (NCBI taxonomy): Eukaryota > Metazoa > Arthropoda > Malacostraca > Decapoda > Cambaridae > Procambarus > Procambarus clarkii. The sequence continues at coordinate 6,552,658 of NC_091237.1, read as the reverse complement.
GTGTGAGGCCTGGTGAGAAGAGCTTGTGTGAGACATGGTGAGGAGAGCTGGTGTGAGGCATGGTGAGGAGAGCTGGTGTGAGGCCTGGTGAGAAGAGCTTGTGTGAGACATGGTGAGGAGAGCTGGTGTAAGGCCTGGTGAGGAGAGCTGGTGTGAGGCATGGTGAGGAGAGCAGGTGTGAGGCCTGGTGAGGAGAGCAGGTGTGAGGCCTTGTGAGGAGAGCAGGTGTGAGGCCTGGTGAGGAGAGCAGGTGTGAGGCTTGGTGAGGAGAGCAGGTGTGAGGCCTGGTGAGGAGAGCAGGTGTTAGGCCTGGTGAGGAGAGCTGGTGTGAGGCATAGTGAGGAGAGCAGGTGTGAGGCCTGGTGAGGAGAGCTGGTGTGAGGCATGGTGAGGAGAGCTGGTGTGAGGCATGGTGAGGAGAGCTGGTGTGAGGCATGGTGAGTGGAGCTGGTGTGAGGCCTGGTGAAGAGAGCTGGTGTTAGACCTGGTGAGGAAAGCTGGTGTGAGGCCTGGTGAGGAGAGCTGGTGTGAGGCCTGGTGAGGAAAGCTGGTGTGAGGCCTGGTGAGGAAAGCTGGTGTGAGGCAAGGTGAGGAAAGCTGGTGTGAGGCCTGGTGAGAAGAGCTGGTGTGAGGCCTGCTGAGGAGAGCTGGTGTGAGGCCTGGTGAGAAGAGCTTGTGTGAGACATGGTGAGGAGAGCTGGTGGGAGGCATGGTGAGGAGAGGTGGTGTGAGGCATGGAGAGGAGAGCTGGTGTGAGGCCTGGTGAGAAGAGCTTGTGTGAGACATGGTGAGGAGAGCAGGTGTGAGGCCTGGTGAGGAGAGCTGGTGTGAGGCATGGTGAGGCATGGTGAGGAGAGTTGGTGTGAGGCATGGTGAAAGGAGCTGGTGTGAGGCCTGGTGAGGAGAGCTGGAGTTAGACCTGGTTAGGAAAGCTGATGTGAGGCCTGGTGAGGAGAGCTGGTGTGAGGCCTGTTGAGGAGAGCTGGTGTGAGGCCTGGTGAGGAGAGCAGGTGTGAGGCCTGTTGAGGAGAGCTGGTGTGAGGCCTGGTGAGGAGAGCAGGTGTGAGGCCTGGTGAGGAGAGCAGATGAGAGGCCTGGTGAGGAGAGCAGGTGTGAGGCCTGGAGAGGAGAGCAGGTGTGAGGCCTGGTGAGGAGAGCAGGTGTGAGGCCTGGTGAGGAGAGCAGGTGTGAGGCCTGGTGAGGAGAGCTGGTGTGAGGCATAGTGAGGAGAGCAGGTTTGAGGCCTGGTGAGGAGAGCTGGTGTGAGGCATTGTGAGGACAGCTGGTGTGAGGCATGGTGAGTGGAGCTGGTGTGAGGCCTGGTGAGGAGAGCTGGAGTTAGACCTGGTGAGGAGAGCTGGTGTGAGGCCTGGTGAGGAGAGCTGGTGTGAGGCCTGGTGAGGAAAGCTGGTGTGAGGCCTGGTGAGGAAAGCTGGTGTGAGGCCTGGTGAGGAAAGCTAGTGTGAGGCCTGGTGAGTAGAGCTGGTGTGAGGCCTGCTGAGGAGAGCTGGTGTGAGGCCTGGTGAGAAGAGCTTGTGTGAGACATGGTGAGGAGAGCTGGTGTGAGGCATGGTGAGGAGAGCTGGTGTGAGGCCTGGTGAGAAGAGCTTGTGTGAGACATGGTGAGGAGAGCTGGTGTAAGGCCTGGTGAGGAGAGCTGGTGTGAGGCATGGTGAGGAGAGCTGGTGTGAGGCCTGTTGAGGAGTGCCGGTGTGAGGCCTGGTGAGGAGAGCAGGTGTGAGGCCTGGTGAGGAGAGCAGGTGTGAGGCCTTGTGAGGAGAGCAGGTGTGAGGCCTGGTGAGGAGAGCAGGTGTGAGGCTTGGTGAGGAGAGCAGGTGTGAGGCCTGGTGAGGAGAGCAGGTGTTAGGCCTGGTGAAGAGAGCTGGTGTGAGGCATAGTGAGGAGAGCAGGTGTGAGGCCTGGTGAGGAGAGCTGGTGTGAGGCATGGTGAGGAGAGCTGGTGTGAGGCATGGTGAGGAGAGCTGGTGTGAGGCATGGTGAGTGGAGCTGGTGTGAGGCCTGGTGAAGAGAGCTGGTGTTAGACCTGGTGAGGAAAGCTGGTGTGAGGCCTGGTGAGGAGAGCTGGTGTGAGGCCTGGTGAGGAAAGCTGGTGTGAGGCCTGGTGAGGAAAGCTGGTGTGAGGAATGGTGAGGAAAGCAGGTGTGAGGCCTGGTGAGAAGAGCTGGTGTGAGGCCTGCTGAGGAGAGCTGGTGTGAGGCCTGGTGAGAAGAGCTTGTGTGAGACATGGTGAGGAGAGCTGGTGGGAGGCATGGTGAGGAGAGGTGGTGTGAGGCATGGAGAGGAGAGCTGGTGTGAGGCCTGGTGAGAAGAGCTTGTGTGAGACATGGTGAGGAGAGCAGGTGTGAGGCCTGGTGAGGAGAGCTGGTGTGAGGCATGGTGAGGAGAGCTGGTGTGAGGCATGGTGAAAGGAGCTGGTGTGAGGCCTGGTGAGGAGAGCTGGAGTTAGACCTGGTTAGGAAAGCTGATGTGAGGCCTGGTGAGGAGAGCTGGTGTGAGGCCTGGTGAGGAAAGCTGGTGTGAGGCCTGGTGAGGAAAGCTGGTGTGAGGCCTGGTGAGGAAAGCTGGTGTGAGGCCTGGTGAGAAGAGCTGGTGTGAGGCCTGCTGAGGAGAGCTGGTGTGAGGGCTGGTGAGAAGAGCTTGTGTGAGACATGTTGAGGAGAGCTGGTGTGAGGCATGGTGAGGAGAGCTGGTGTGAGGCATGGTGAGGAGAGCTGGTGTGAGGCCTGGTGAGAAGAGCTTGTGTGAGACATGGTGAGGAGAGCTGGTGTGAGGCCTGGTGAGGAGAGCTGGTGTGAGGCATGGTGAGGAGAGCTGGTGTGAGGCCTGGTGAGGAGAGCTGGTGTGAGGCCTGGTGAGGAGAGCAGGTGTGAGGCCTGGTGAGGAGAGCAGGTGTGAGGCCTGGTGAGGAGAGCAGGTGTGAGGCCTGGTGAGGAGAGCAGGTGTGAGGCCTGGTGAGGAGAGCTGGTGTGAGGCATAGTGAGGAGAGCAGGTGTGAGGCCTGGTGAGGAGAGCTGGTGTCAGGCATGGTGAGGAGAGATAGTGTGAGGCATGGTGAGGAGAGCAGGTGTGAGGCCGAGTGAGGAGAGCAGGTGTTAGGCCTGGTGAGGAGAGCTGGTGTGAGGCATAGTGAGGAGAGCAGGTGTGAGGCCTGGTGAGGAGAGCTGGTGTGAGGCATGGTGAGGAGAACTGGTGTGAGGCATGGTGAGGAGAGCTGGTGTGAGGCATGGTGAGTGGAGCTGGTGTGAGGCCTGGTGAGGAGAGCTGGTGTTAGACCTGGTGAGGAAAGCTGGTGTGAGGCCTGGTGAGGAAAGCTGGTGCGAGGCCTGGTGAGGAAAGCTGGTGTGAGGCCTGGTGAGGAAAGCTGGTGTGAGGCCTGGTGAGGAAAGCTGGTGTGAGGCCTGGTGAGAAGAGCTGGTGTGAGGCCTGCTGAGGAGAGCTGGTGTGAGGCCTGGTGAGAAGAGCTTGTGTGAGACATGGTGAGGAGAGCAGGTGTGAGGCCTGGTGAGGAGAGCAGGTGTGAGGCCTGGTGAGGAGAGCAGGTGTGAGGCCTGGTGAGGAGAGCAGGTGTGAGGCCTGGTGAGAAGAGCTGGTGTGAGGCATAGTGAGGAGAGCAGGTGTGAGGCCTGGTGAGGAGAGCTGGTGTGAGGCATGGTGAGGAGAGCTGGTGTGAGGCATGGTGAGTGGAGCTGGTGTGAGGCCTGGTGAGGAGAGCTGGAGTTAGACCTGGTGAGGAAAGCTGGTGTGAGGCCTGGTGAGGAGAGCTGGTGTGAGGCCTGGTGAGGAAAGCTGGTGTGAGGCCTGGTGAGGAAAGCTGGTGTGAGGCCTGGTGAGAAGAGCTGGTGTGAGGCCTGCTGAGGAGAGCTGGTGTGAGGCCTGGTGAGAAGAGCTTGTGTGAGACATGGTGAGGAGAGCTGGTGTGAGGCATGGTGAGGAGAGCTGGTGTGAGGCATGGTGAGGAGAGCTGGTGTGAGGCCTGGTGAGAAGAGCTTGTGTGAGACATGGTGAGGAGAGCTGGTGTGAGGCCTGGTGAGGAGAGCTGGTGTGAGGCATGGTGAGGAGAGCTGGAGTGAGGCCTGGTGAGGAGAGCTGGTGTGAGGCCTGGTGAGGAGAGCAGGCGTGAGGCCTGGTGAGGAGAGCAGGTGTGAGGCCTGGTGAGGAGAGCAGGTGTGAGGCCTGGTGAGGAGAGCAGGTGTGAGGCCTGGTGAGGAGAGCAGTTGTGAGGCCTGGTGAGGAGAGCAGGTGTTAGGCCTGGTGAGGAGAGCTGGTGTGAGATATAGTGAGGAGAGCAGGTGTGATGACTGGTGAGGAGAGCTAGTGTGAGGCATGGTGAGGAGATCTGGTGTGAGGCATGGTGAGGAGAGCAGGTGTGAGGCCTAGTGAGGAGAGCAGGTGTGAGGCCTGGTGAGGAGAGCAGGTGTGAGGCCTGTTGAGGAGAGCTGGTGTGAGGCCTGGTGAGGAGAGCAGGTGTGAAGCCTGGTGAGGAGAGCAGATGAGAGGCCTGGTGAGGAGAGCAGGTGTGAGGCCTGGAGAGGAGAGCAGGTGTGAGGCCTGGTGAGGAGAGCAGGTGTGAGGCCTGGTGAGGAGAGCAGGTGTGAGGCCTGGTGAGGAGAGCTGGTGTGAGGCATAGTGAGGAGAGCAGGTTTGAGGCCTGGTGAGGAGAGCTGGTGTGAGGCATTGTGAGGACAGCTGGTGTGAGGCATGGTGAGTGGAGCTGGTGTGAGGCCTGGTGAGGAGAGCTGGAGTTAGACCTGGTGAGGAGAGCTGGTGTGAGGCATGGTGAGAAGAGCTGGTGTGAGGCATGGTGAGGAGAGCTGGTGTGAGGCCTGGTGAGAAGAGCTTGTGTGAGACATGGTGAGGAGAGCTGGTGTAAGGCCTGGTGAGGAGAGCTTGTGTGAGACATGGTGAGGAGAGCTGGTGTGAGGCATGGTGAGAAGAGCTGGTGTGAGGCATGGTGAGGAGAGCTGGTGTGAGGCCTGGTGAGAAGAGCTTGTGTGAGACATGGTGAGGAGAGCTGGTGTAAGGCCTGGTGAGGAGAGCTGGTGTGAGGCATGGTGAGGAGAGCTGGTGTGATGCCTGTTGAGGAGTGCCGGTGTGAGGCCTGGTGAGGAGAGCAGGTGTGAGGCCTGGTGAGGAGAGCAGGTGTGAGGCCTTGTGAGGAGAGCAGGTGTGAGGCCTGGTGAGGAGAGCAGGTGTGAGGCTTGGTGAGGAGAGCAGGTGTGAGGCCTGGTGAGGAGAGCAGGTGTTAGGCCTGGTGAGGAGAGCTGGTGTGAGGCATAGTGAGGAGAGCAGGTGTGAGGCCTGGTGAGGAGAGCTGGTGTGAGGCATGGTGAGGAGAGCTGGTGTGAGGCATGGTGAGGAGAGCTGGTGTGAGGCATGGTGAGTGGAGCTGGTGTGAGGCCTGGTGAAGAGAGCTGGTGTTAGACCTGGTGAGGAAAGCTGGTGTGAGGCCTGGTGAGGAGAGCTGGTGTGAGGCCTGGTGAGGAAAGCTGGTGTGAGGCCTGGTGAGGAAAGCTGGTGTGAGGCATGGTGAGGAAAGCTGGTGTGAGGCCTGGTGAGAAGAGCTGGTGTGAGGCCTGCTGAGGAGAGCTGGTGTGAGGCCTGGTGAGAAGAGCTTGTGTGAGACATGGTGAGGAGAGCTGGTGGGAGGCATGGTGAGGAGAGGTGGTGTGAGGCATGGAGAGGAGAGCTGGTGTGAGGCCTGGTGAGAAGAGCTTGTGTGAGACATGGTGAGGAGAGCAGGTGTGAGGCCTGGTGAGGAGAGCTGGTGTGAGGCATGGTGAGGAGAGCTGGTGTGAGGCATGGTGAAAGGAGCTGGTGTGAGGCCTGGTGAGGAGAGCTGGAGTTAGACCTGGTTAGGAAAGCTGATGTGAGGCCTGGTGAGGAGAGCTGGTGTGAGGCCTGGTGAGGAAAGCTGGTGTGAGGCCTGGTGAGGAAAGCTGGTGTGAGGCCTGGTGAGGAAAGCTGGTGTGAGGCCTGGTGAGAAGAGCTGGTGTGAGGCCTGCTGAGGAGAGCTGGTGTGAGGCCTGGTGAGAAGAGCTTGTGTGAGACATGTTGAGGATAGCTGGTGTGAGGCATGGTGAGGAGAGCTGGTGTGAGGCATGGTGAGGAGAACTGGTGTGAGGCCTGGTGAGAAGAGCTTGTGTGAGACATGGTGAGGAGAGCTGGTGTGAGGCCTGGTGAGGAGAGCTGGTGTGAGGCATGGTGAGGAGAGCTGGTGTGAGGCCTGGTGAGGAGAGCTGGTGTGAGGCCTGGTGAGGAGAGCAGGTGTGAGGCCTGGTGAGGAGAGCAGGTGTGAGGCCTGGTGAGGAGAGCAGGTGTGAGGCCTGGTGAGGAGAGCAGGTGTGAGGCCTGGTGAGGATAGCTGGTGTGAGGCATAGTGAGGAGAGCAGGTGTGAGGCCTGGTGAGGAGAGCTGGTGTCAGGCATGGTGAGGTGAGATGGTGTGAGGCATGGTGAGGAGAGCAGGTGTGAGGCCGAGTGAGGAGAGCAGGTGTTAGGCCTGGTGAGGAGAGCTGGTGTGAGGCATAGTGAGGAGAGCAGGTGTGAGGCCTGGTGAGGAGAGCTGGTGTGAGGCATGGTGAGGAGAACTGGTGTGAGGCATGGTGAGGAGAGCTGGTGTGAGGCATGGTGAGTGGAGCTGGTGTGAGGCCTGGTGAGGAGAGCTGGTGTTAGACCTGGTGAGGAAAGCTGGTGTGAGGCCTGGTGAGGAAAGCTGGTGTGAGGCCTGGTGAGGAAAGCTGGTGTGAGGCCTGGTGAGGAAAGCTGGTGTGAGGCCTGGTGAGGAAAGCTGGTGTGAGGCCTGGTGAGAAGAGCTGGTGTGAGGCCTGCTGAGGAGAGCTGGTGTGAGGCCTGGTGAGAAGAGCTTGTGTGAGAGATGGTGAGGAGAGCTGGTGTGAGGCATGGTGAGGAGAGCTGGTGTGAGGCATGGAGAGGAGAGCTGGTGTGAGGCCGGGTGAGAAGAGCTTGTGTGAGACATGGTGAGGAGAGCTGGTGTGAGGCCTGGTAAGGAGAGCTGGTGTGAGGCATGGTGAGGCGAGCTGGTGTGAGGCATGGTGAGGAGAGCTGGTGTGAGGCCTGGTGAGGAGAGCTTGTGTGAGGCACAGTGAGGAGAGCTGGTGTGAGGCGAGCTGGTGTGAGGCCTGGTGAGGAGAGCTGGTGTGAGGCATGGTGAGGAGAGCTTGTGTGAGGCATGGTGAGGAGAGCTGGTGTAAGGCCTGGTGAGGAGAGCTGGTGTGAGGCCTGGTGAGGAGAGCTTGTGTGAGGCATAGTGAGTGGAGCTTGTGTGAGGCATGGTGAGGAGAGCTTGTGTGAGGCATGGTGAGGACAGCTGGTGTGAGGCATAGTGAATAGAGCAGGTGTGAGGCCTGGTGAGGAGAGTTGGTGTGAGGCATAATGAGGAGAGCTGGTGTGAGGCATAGTGAGGAGAGCTGGTGTGAGGCATGGTGAGTGGAGCTGGTGTGGGGCATGGTGAGGAGAGCTGGTGTTAGACCTGGTGAGGAAAGCTGGTGTGAGGCCTGGTGAGGAAAGCTGGTGTGAGGCCTGGTGAGGAAAGCTGGTGTGAGGCCTGGTGAGGAAAGCTGGTCTGAGGCCTGGTGAGGAAAGCTGGTGTGAGGCCTGGTGAGAAGAGCTTGTGTGAGGCCTGCTGAGGAGAGCTGGTGTGAGGCCTGGTGAGAAGAGCTTGTGTGAGACATGGTGAGGAGAGCTGGTGTGAGGCATGGTGAGGAGAGCTGGTGTGAGGCATGGAGAGGAGAGCTGGTGTGAGGCCGGGTGAGACGAGCTTGTGTGAGACATGGTGAGGAGAGCTGGTGTGAGGCCTGGTGAGGAGAGCTGGTGTGAGGCATGGTGAGGAGAGCTGGTGTGAGGCATGGTGAGGAGAGCTGGTGTGAGGCCTGGTGAGGAAAGCTTGTGTGAGGCATGGTGAGGAGAGCTGGTGTGAGGCGAGCTAGTGTGAGGCCTGGTGAGGAGAGCTGGTGTGAGGCATGGTGAGGAGAGCTTGTGTGAGGCATGGTGAGGAGAGCTGGTGTGAGGCCTTTTGAGGAGAGCTGGTGTGAGGCCTGGTGAGGAGAGCTTGTGTGAGGCATAGTGAGTGGAGCTTGTGTGAGGCATGGTGAGGAGAGCTTGTGGGAGGCATGGTGAGGACAGCTGGTGTGAGGCCTGGTGATGAGAGCTGGTGTGAGGCATGGTGAGGAGAGTTGGTGTGAGGCCGGGTGAGAAGAGCTTGTGTGAGACATGGTGAGGAGAGCTGGTGTGAGGCATGGTGAGGAGAGCTGGTGTGAGGCATGGTGAGTGGAGCTGGTGTGAGGCCTGGTGAAGAGAGCTGGTGTTAGACCTGGTGAGGAAAGCTGGTGTGAGGCCTGGTGAGGAGAGCTGGTGTGAGGCCTGGTGAGGAAAGCTGGTGTGAGGCCTGGTGAGGAAAGCTGGTGTGAGGCATGGTGAGGAAAGCTGGTGTGAGGCCTGGTGAGAAGAGCTGGTGTGAGGCCTGCTGAGGAGAGCTGGTGTGAGGCCTGGTGAGAAGAGCTTGTGTGAGACATGGTGAGGAGAGCTGGTGGGAGGCATGGTGAGGAGAGGTGGTGTGAGGCATGGAGAGGAGAGCTGGTGTGAGGCCTGGTGAGAAGAGCTTGTGTGAGACATGGTGAGGTGAGCAGGTGTGAGGCCTGGTGAGGAGAGCTGGTGTGAGGCATGGTGAGGAGAGCTGGTGTGAGGCATGGTGAAAGGAGCTGGTGTGAGGCCTGGTGAAGAGAGCTGGAGTTAGACCTGGTTTGGAAAGCTGATGTGAGGCCTGGTGAGGAGAGCTGGTGTGAGGCCTGGTGAGGAAAGCTGGTGTGAGGCCTGGTGAGGAAAGCTGGTGTGAGGCCTGGTGAGGAAAGCTGGTGTGAGGCCTGGTGAGAAGAGCTGGTGTGAGGCCTGCTGAGGAGAGCTGGTGTGAGGCCTGGTGAGAAGAGCTTGTGTGAGACATGTTGAGGAGAGCTGGTGTGAGGCATGGTGAGGAGAGCTGGTGTGAGGCATGGTGAGGAGAGCTGGTGTGAGGCCTGGTGAGAAGAGCTTGTGTGAGACATGGTGAGGAGAGCTGGTGTGAGGCCTGGTGAGGAGAGCTGGTGTGAGGCATGGTGAGGAGAGCTGGTGTGAGGCCTGGTGAGGAGAGCTGGTGTGAGGCCTGGTGAGGAGAGCAGGTGTGAGGCCTGGTGAGGAGAGCAGGTGTGAGGCCTGGTGAGGAGAGCAGGTGTGAGGCCTGGTGAGGAGAGCAGGTGTGAGGCCTGGTGAGGATAGCTGGTGTGAGGCATAGTGAGGAGAGCAGGTGTGAGGCCTGGTGAGGAGAGCTGGTGTCAGGCATGGTGAGGAGAGATGGTGTGAGGCATGGTGAGGAGAGCAGGTGTGAGGCCGAGTGAGGAGAGCAGGTGTTAGGCCTGGTGAGGAAAGCTGGTGTGAGGCATAGTGAGGAGAGCAGGTGTGAGGCCTGGTGAGGAGAGCTGGTGTGAGGCATGGTGAGGAGAACTGGTGTGAGGCATGGTGAGGAGAGCTGGTGTGAGGCATGGTGAGTGGAGCTGGTGTGAGGCCTGGTGAGGAGAGCTGGTGTTAGACCTGGTGAGGAAAGCTGGTGTGAGGCCTGGTGAGGAAAGCTGGTGTGAGGCCTGGTGAGGAAAGCTGGTGTGAGGCCTGGTGAGGAAAGCTGGTGTGAGGCCTGGTGAGGAAAGCTGGTGTGAGGCCTGGTGAGAAGAGCTGGTGTGAGGCCTGCTGAGGAGAGCTGGTGTGAGGCCTGGTGAGAAGAGCTTGTGTGAGACATGGTGAGGAGAGCTGGTGTGAGGCATGGTGAGGAGAGCTGGTGTGAGGCATGGAGAGGAGAGCTGGTGTGAGGCCGGGTGAGAAGAGCTTGTGTGAGACATGGTGAGGAGAGCTGGTGTGAGGCCTGGTAAGGAGAGCTGGTGTGAGGCATGGTGAGGCGAGCTGGTGTGAGGCATGGTGAGGAGAGCTGGTGTGAGGCCTGGTGAGGAGAGCTTGTGTGAGGCACAGTGAGGAGAGCTGGTGTGAGGCGAGCTGGTGTGAAGCCTGGTGAGGAGAGCTGGTGTGAGGCATGGTGAGGAGAGCTGGTGTGAGGCCTGGTGAGGAGAGCTTGTGTGAGGCAAAGTGAGTGGAGCTTGTGTGAGGCATGGTGAGGAGAGCTTGTGTGAGGCATGGTGAGGACAGCTGGTGTGAGGCATAGTGAATAGAGCAGGTGTGAGGCCTGGTGAGGAGAGTTGGTGTGAGGCATAATGAGGAGAGCTGGTGTGAGGCATAGTGAGGAGAGCTGGTGTGAGGCATGGTGAGTGGAGCTGGTGTGAGGCATGGTGAGCAGAGCTGGTGTGAGGCATGGTGAGGAGAGCTGGTGTGAGGCCTGGTGAGGAGAGCTTGTGTGAGGCATGGTGAGGAGAGCTGGTGTGAGGCGAGCTAGTGTGAGGCCTGGTGAGGAGAGCTGGTGTGAGGCATGGTGAGCCCAGCAAACAATTTTAGGTTGCCACAACATATCTGGAAAGAATTTGAAAGTATTGGAAACGTTTGTTTTATCGTATCAGATACGATATTGTGTGTGGACTTAAATAGGTTTCCAAAACTTATAACCAAGACATATGTATCTAACACTAATTTGAGA
>NC_091237.1:6497014-6537014 GCF_040958095.1 Procambarus clarkii | reverse complement strand
GGTGCATTCGGAAGACAAAACCAATTTTTCACTTTTGACAATTGAGCACCTGCTACATCCAGATTCTAGGGAGGAAAGGAAGGACGATCTTACTGGATCCCATAGCCTCTCCGAGGCACAAACCAGGCTTTTACATAACCCCCCCCCCCTGCACCCGAGCTTTTTAAAATAGTAAATGCCATTATTTTTGCAAAATTATTACGAGATCTATTATACTAATAACGGTAAATAAATAATAAATAGTAAATAAATCAAAATCAGTTACATTATTTTATCTTATTCATAGCATAAATGTTCTCGAAGATTACTAAAAAGAAATTGAATTAGACTACAGCAAATTGGCAAACTTTACCTTGTATCTGTTTCCACAAAGTTTGTTTGGGGCGTTCTTCAACATATCAGCAATACTTGTCTCAACATCTCTTTCAGTTGCATTAGTGTGGGTGTTGATACAGGCTTCTGGAAATTTATAAGAATTAATTAATATATATAATTATAATTCACTTTGCTATTCCCCATTCCACAGTCCTCTCGTCCTTCCCACTTCCCTGTCCCCACATCATCCCCACTATTCCCACTTCCCTGTCCCATCGTCCTCCTTACCATTTTCCCCTCCCCTGTCCTTCTTCCTCCCCCACCATCTCCCATTCACCTGTCCCTTTGTCCTCCCCAGCATTCCCCTGTCCCCACCATCCCCAACTCCCCAGTCCCCTCGTCCTCCCCACCATTACCCTCTCCTCTGTCCCCTCGTCTTCCCCACCATACCCCCCTCTCGTCCTCCCCACCATTCCAAACTACCTCATCCGATGCATTCTATAATGGTCTGATGCTTCCATCAGAAAATTGGGAACATCAAATGATCTGATATTCCCATCACTGAAAAATAAGAACAGCTAAAAAAATGAAATGAAAAAAATAAAAAAATAAACTATACTCATGAAATGAACAGTATGGTAAACAACACAGCTCAATTTCAATGCAATGTCACACAAAATTATTAAATCGAAATGAAAATAAATTGAAATCTATGAAAATTCAAATTATCAATACAATCGGAAATATTGAAATAATATCGCAACATAATATAGTGTGGGTTGCTCTTACGTGCAACAGACGGTGCTGTTTTTCAAAAAAGGCATGGTTTTACCTGTCACAAGTGTGGCATCTATACTTATACTCACGAAATGAACGGTATGGTAAACAACATAGCTCAATTGCAATGCAATGTCACAATAACATTTAATAACAATAATAACAATAACATTTAAATATACTTTAAGATATAATCTAGAAGAAAATAAGAACATTGAAACGGTTCATGAACTCGATTTCAATAAAGGACACTATGGGGAACTTTGAAAAACAGTTAATGAGTATAATTAGACAGACTTGTTGCTAGGCAGAGGAGTAAATAATGAGATATATGGCAAATTTTGCAAAATATACGGCACACAAACATTCATACCCAAACAAAGCAAAATGCTAGGTAAGAACAAAGCAGTTGGCCCGTAGGGGAAAGGAGATACCCACAAGACTGGAATACAAGTCATTAACAAGCACACAAGTACTACACTACACAACAACCGCACTACTACCAGAACTGGACGAATCACTACCAAAACAACACATTGCACATCACTACCAAAACAACACAACACAACACAAGCATTGGCAAAGAATTATAGACCAGTTGCACTAACATCCCACATAATAAAATTATTTGAGAGTGATCAGGAGTCAGATTACTAGTTTTATAGAGACCAATGACCTCCACAATCCAGGCCAACAAGGATTTAGAGCAGTTTCTATGATCGAGCCACTGAGATCTATAAAGAATTCTGATCAAGAAAGAGATCTAGGGGTGGTTTTAGATAGAAAACTATAACCTGAGGATCATATTAAGAACATTCTGCGAGGGGCCTATGCTACACTTTTTAACTTTAGAATTGCTTTTAAATACATAGGTCAAAAAGTTTTAAAAGTTTTAAAAGTTTTTTAAACCTCTCGTGTATCATGAGTGTGTTAAAGCATCAGATGGTGCATTCAGATGATGAATATTACCTAGTTCCTTCATCTGGGAAGAATGAACACATATTGGTGCATTCGGATGATAAAAACTAACTACTGTAGTTTAATTGATCAACAGACTGTATATCATATGCAGACTGTATGTGGATCTGCGGGCCACTCCAAACAACAGCCTGGTGGACCAAGCTCCACCAGGGCTAAAGCACAAAGTGATATAGATGTGATAGAGAAACTAGGTCAAATGGAGGAGTAGGTCTGTATATTAAACAGCACCTGACGTGCACAGAGCTACTAAACTCAATGTGGTGGTAGAGTGGTGGGGGGGGGGAAACATTGCAGAAAAAAACAAAAATACAATTTGGTCAACAAAACAGCATTGTTTAAAATAGAAGACATGGGTTGTCATTTTGGGGGTAAGGTAGGTTACATTGAGTTAATTAGTTAGTACTTAGTTTTTATCTTAAACTGGTTGGGAGAGGTACAGTGTTGCTGTGCTGGTGAAAGAACACCTAAAGGTAAATTAAATAATGATTGCGAATCCACAAGAAGTTGACATAATATCGCTAGAGATCTGCAATCAGGATGATAAACTTTCCTTAAAGAATTTGACAAACACTTGCTGATAGGACATGAAGTAAATGAAATGTATGTCAAGTTTTGTGAAATATATGATAAAAGCACAACAAAATTTGTACCAAAGGAGAGATGCAGAACTAGGAAAAGGGGTTTGTTCAACAGAAATTGCGAGAGGGCCTGAGACCCAAACACACACAAATGGAATCAATATATAGCAAGAGGCCAAACCCCCAAACATACAAGCGATGCAAAGATGCGAGAAACAGCAGCAGCATTAAGGAGAGGGACTTAAGGACCATAAATAAAGTGTGAAAATAAACTCGAGTAAATTTTTTTAACTACTCTCGACAGTGAAGAAAAACAAATATTCAGACGATTTGTGTTAGAATCATTAATCTTACACTTTCGGTCATATTCAACAACACAAATACATACACACACATTCCTGTTGCTGTAGCAAGTGAAGAATTACACACACAGATCACAATAACGTGATGCATCAAATGAACAAATCCACAAGGGCCGTGACGAGGATTCGAACCTGCGTCCGGGAGCATCCCAGACACTGCCTTAATCGACTGAGCTACAACAGGGTAAAAGGGTTGAAACCGAAGTTCTACTGAACTTACTGGATCCCATAGCCTCTCCGAGGCACAAACCAGGCTTTTACACAACCCCCCCCCCCCTGCACCCGAGCTATGTCAACAGGCCGTTCTCCCTCTTCGCCCTTCCGAATGCACCATATCAGTAAATTTTTTAATAATCTTTTAAAAATAGTAAATGCCACTATTTTTGCAAAATTATTACGAGATCTATTATTCTATAGAATAATGCATATAAATGCATATATGCATATAAATACAAAACATAAATACAAAACAAGTAAATGTAAATAATTTTACCTTGCACCTAGATCCACCAAGCCTGTATGGCGCGCGTTTCAGTACTTCGGAAATCTAGAACTATCTTGAATCTCTAATCTGCAATGAAACAATACATATTATTGCACTTACCAAAACATGGATGAATGTAGAAAATACAGAACTATTAGCTGAATATCAAATAAATGGATTTAATCTATTTCACACAGATAGATATATTACACCGTGTATATTAGGTAATACCTAACATACACGCCTCCACACACACTACATTTGAAATGTAGTCTCAAAAAGACTACATTTCAACAGCAAAGATTACTCCATAAAAAAATAATTAAATTATTGACCAACATGAGAGAGGGTTAGCCAACATGAGGGTTGTGTTGATTGCCTGAAAATATTTAAATTGTGTAATGTATTGAATGGCATTTTTCAAGTTACAACATTTTTTAAATTACTGAACTAGGTTCTAGGCTTTGCTAGGCTTAATTCAATTATTACAGATAAGCCTAACCTAGCCTAGAACCCAGTGGGTTTTCTTCCTATTGGGGAGTGTTGTACATGCCTCGCCTCCACATACACACTAGCACAGCCAGGCCTCGCCTCCACATACACACTAGCACAGCCAGGCCTCGCCTCCACATACACCAGCACTGCCAGGCCTCGCCTCCACATACACACTAGCACAGCCAGGCCTCGCCTCCACATACACACTAGCACAGCCAGGCCTCGCCTCCACATACACCAGCACTGCCAGGCCTCGCCTCCACATACACCAGCACTGCCAGGCCTCGCCTCCACATACTCACCAGCACAGCCAGGCCTCGCCTCCACATACACCAGCACTGCCAGGCCTCGCCTCGCCTCCACATACACCAGCACTGCCAGGCCTCGCCTCCACATTTAAACCAACCAAGCCCACAAATACGTTAACATGGACCAGCATTACACCGTCTAACATACTCTGTCAGATGTAACAACTAAATTTGTGAATTCAAGACCAAATCTATTGTATAACACAGTGTTAGTACGAGAAAAACATTACTTACATTCGAAGCCGTGTTTTAAAATGGCGGCGGTCTTGTACTGACGCTCCAAACTGTGTGTTCGTTTGCGTATGATGAACGTGTGACAATTTACTACAACAATTATTTAATTATTCTTATTCTTTATTTTAATATTTTTAGGGTACATGAAATTTCAAACTTATTTGCACACAATAATATAATTGCATTGTCATAACCTTTATATATTACGGAAAATACGATGACATGAACGAAGTCAAAGTGAAGTTGAAGTCAAAGTCATTCGCCGAACGTATTAGTCATTTTTTTTCTCCCAAACGATAGGGGTAACAAATCCACAGAGAATATAAGTGTACAGTAAAGTCAATTTTATTCAGGAAAGTACATACATAGTTGATTTACAAACATAATGTTGGATTTATAGATAGAGCTAGTGCATACAATACCTAAAGCCACTATAGTAGGCCTATAGCATTTCAGGCAACCGGGCAGTATATATGGACCCCTTACTCAAATCTCTGAATATGTTAGATATTAAGTCCCTGCACATACTCTCATGTGTATTTTATATATATAAAACGCTGCACTGTAATGTCAATCCTGACCTTAAAAGCTTCCTAGAAGGTTGTAACAGATCCCATGAGCACCACACCAGAAACAAATACCTATTTGATATTCCAAGAGTACGACTTAGTCAAACTAGAAATGCTTTACAAATCAAGAGACCTCGAATGTGGAATGACCTTCCCAATTATGTTAAAAACTGTACCTCTCCCAACCAGTTTAAGATAAATAAAGATAAATTTATAAGTTAAGAAAAATTCCACAAATCAACAACCCTGTTACTGACCCTGTATTTACCCAAGTCTTTCCTAAATCTAAACTTATCCAATTTATACCCATTGTTTCGTGTTCTATCTTGTGTTGACAATTTTAATACCCTATTAATATCCCCTTTGTTATATCTATTCAGGAAATTGTGGTTGATCTCGAACCCATTGATAATGTGACGACTTATACAGAATTTTGTAACTATATCATCAAGATTGTAACCAGCTTAGCTAAATGTAGTGTGGGGTTCAGTCCCTAAGCCCATATATGTGCCTCTCTAACCATTTAGGTTACAGGGCAAAAACATAAAAACAAAGGTAACTGCAGAAGGCCTATTGGCCCATACCAGGCAGCTCCTATCTATAACAGATAAACACTAAGTACTACCTAATTAACTCAATGTAACCTACCAACCTAACCCCCAAAATGTCAATCCATATCTTTTATTTTAAACAATGCTGTTTTGTTGACCAAATTGTATTTTTACTCTTTTTCTGTCATGTTTCTCCCACCCCTGTTTTTTCCCTTTTTTCTTATTTTTTCTCAACATAATTCATACTTTAATTATACGGATCAGGACATCACCTGATAAAACACATCAAACATCGTTTGACCACCATCAAACACACACATTTCGTGTGTGTTTGACGCTCACTGATATGTACCAGCGTTGTTTTATATATGGTGCTATTCTATCTTACGCTTTGTTGCTCTTTTTTACCTACGGGCTCATAGAACATTCTATTGCGAAAACATTGGCACAAAAATGAATGACGTACATACAATAATAATGTCAGGACAGTGATATAATTATAAACTTTCAAAGCACTGTATCGCCCATGTGTCGTCTTGTCACCAATACTGGGTAACAGTTCCGCCACTTCCCACACTCTTGCGGGTGGGCAGCGACCATTATTCTACGTTTATATTCATATCACCGTGTTGGGAATTTCATTGCGAGTACATTGATACCAAAATTAACGCTGTAGGACAAGTGTGGAAGTGATAACAATCCCAAGAGTAAAAACATTTTGTTGCTCTTGGGCACTCACGGCGAGTCATCTACGTAGGTATTTATTGGGTGCTGGTATTCATATAACTTTTGGTGACCGTTTTTGCTGATTTTCTTCTAGAGAATGTTATTGCGAACACGTTGGTACCAAAATGAAATACATAGCTCGAGAACTAAGGTCAGGAGAGTAAAAAGAGTATACACATTTTTGTTTTGACGCTTAATTAAGGTTATTGTGAGTACTCATCGCCTGCCTAGAAACTGGAACTAGTAATTCCATCTATCATACATATCATACAAGAGGAGCCACACATCTATGGATCATCCAATAAAATCAGCAGACTTCTAGATGTTACTACTGCTCGGCTTAGACTCGGTTACAAGTATCTCTGGGAATTCTCATTATCTGCTGATGTAGACCTGACCAAATGTAAACTGTGTCAACAAAATTATTCGCACACCCTCCGTCACTATGTGATGGAGTGCGAAAAGATACATGAATTTAGAGACAATTCTATAACCAATGTTCCAGCGATGTGTCAATATTTCATTCAAAATGATCTGCTACCAGAAATTTTAGCCAAATATCCCCAGTTTGCTAACTGTAGATAACAACTAAGTGATTGTAACCTATCCACCGCTGCCCACTGGATGGGGGACGGTGTGCAGGACAAACATATAAATTTTGATACTAGCTCTCCACATATGTCAGTTGCTTAATTTAGAACCTGTACTTGAGGTCGATCTCGAACCCATTGTTGATGTGATGACTTATATTGAATTTTGTAACTAGCTCATCAAGATTGTAACTTGCTTAGCTAAATGAATTGTGGGGTTCAGTCCCTGAGCCCATTATGTGCCTCTGTAACCCTTTCCACAACCGCCCACAAGATGGGTATGGGGTGCATAATGGGGTGGGGTGTCTTGGCCAAACGTGCCACATCAAAACCACAAGTTGACATTGAATGTGAATTAACAATGAGACAAGTAAGATTTATACTAATACATTTATACTAACTCTGTTGAGCGTTGACCATTTATACATCAAATCTGTTGATGTGAGCACTTTAGTTTAGTCTGCCGTTTAAAGAAAAAAAGAGCATATCAATGGTATATCACAGAAAACGAATTTATCATAAACTCATGTATTTGTCTTATCATATTGAACTGCATTCATATTTTTAATATATAACAATATGAATATACAAATTTCTGTAAATCCCCTACCTTGTTGGAATCTGTGGAAATGAATGAGCAAATGTGCTGGCTGAAGGCGCTGAAGGAAACCACATTGGTTTCATTTTGGATACAAATGTCCATGGAAATTCAAAATGGAAACTAATTATATAGTTGAACCTGCAGAGACGAGTTTAAGAATCTGTGTTGAGAGTGATGGACACAGCCTTCACAATTATACTTCAGAGAATGTAAACATCTAAGAGTCATTAGAAATATGTGTAGAATAATAAACCCTACATTGTTTGAGTTAGGGAAAACACCATTTGTGATATATAGATACTATAGCTGTTCCTAAAGATTCACCCTTTTTTGCACCAGCAAGATAACATATAAGATTTTAAGAGTTGACGAATGTTAATATTCTTGTTTGATAAACTGTGAACTTGAGACATAGTTAATAAGAACATATTAACACAACAAAATGTTTTCAGAATCCTTAACACCACTTTCCAACAACTTATATAATTTATATAAATTATTTTAGAGAATAATACATAAATTATATATTTAAACATGATATAGTGTTTAGTGGAATGTATAAGGAGTCAAATTGTGTTAAAAAGAGCAATTTTTAGAAAATTTGGAAAAATACTTTTTTCTGTTCAAATTATAACTAAATGGATTATAAAGGTTTCACTCAGCCAATATATATCATTCACAATTTATTAATGAATTTTACAAAAAAACACCATAAATTTTATATTTAAACATGTAAAAACTATTTGTTTTACATTTGGAAGAAAATAATTGTAGAAAAACAATTTATAATTAAACCTTTGTGTTTGGATTTTTTGAGTAAAAGTTTCTCAAAGGCTCTCCTGCACCATTCTCAATGCAAATCATTCCCACACCTATGGCAAGAGATAGGCGAACGTTGTGTAGAATGATTTGTGTTTGCTGGGAGGAGAGCTTGTGTGAGGCATGGTGAGGAGAGCTGGTGTGAGGCCTTTTGAGGAGAGCTGGTGTGAGGCCTGGTGAGGAGAGCTTGTGTGAGGCATAGTGAGTGGAGCTTGTATGAGGCATGGTGAGGAGAGCTTGTGGGAGGCATGGTGAGGACAGCTGGTGTGAGGCCTGGTGATGAGAGCTGGTGTGAGGCATGGTGAGGAGAGCTGGTGTGAGGCCGGGTGAGAAGAGCTTGTGTGAGACATGGTGAGGAGAGCTGGTGTGAGGCCTGGTAAGGAGAGCTGGTGTGAGGCATGGTGAGGCGAGCTGGTGTGAGGCATGGTGAGGAGAGCTGGTGTGAGGCCTGGTGAGGAGAGCTTGTGTGAGGCACAGTGAGGAGAGCTGGTGTGAGGCGAGCTGGTGTGAGGCCTGGTGAGGAGAGCTGGTGTGAGGCATGGTGAGGAGAGCTTGTGTGAGGCATGGTGAGGAGAGCTGGTGTGAGGCCTGGTGAGGAGAGCTGGTGTGAGGCCTGGTGAGGATAGCTTGTGTGAGGCATAGTGAGTGGAGCTTGTGTGAGGCATGGTGAGGAGAGCTTGTGTGAGGCATGGTGAGGACAGCTGGTGTGAGGCATAGTGAATAGAGCAGGTGTGAGGCCTGGTGAGGAGAGTTGGTGTGAGGCATAATGAGGAGAGCTGGTGTGAGGCATAGTGAGTGGAGCTGGTGTGAGGCATGGTGAGGAGAGCTGGTGTTAGACCTGGTGAGGAAAGCTGGTGTGAGGCCTGGTGAGGAAAGCTGGTGTGAGGCCTGGTGAGGAAAGCTGGTGTGAGGCCTGGTGAGGAAAGCTGGTCTGAGGCCTGGTGAGGAAAGCTGGTGTGAGGCCTGGTGAGAAGAGCTGGTGTGAGGCCTGCTGAGGAGAGCTGGTGTGAGGCCTGGTGAGGAGAACTGGTGTGAGGCATAGTGAGGAGAGCTGGTGTGAGGCATGGTGAGTGGAGCTGGTGTGAGGCATGGTGAGGAGAGCTGGTGTTAGACCTGGTGAGGAAAGCTGGTGTGAGGCCTGCTGAGGAGAGCTGGTGTGAGGCCTGGTGAGGAGAACTGGTGTGAGGCATAGTGAGGAGAGCTGGTGTGAGGCATGGTGAGTGGAGCTGGTGTGAGGCATGGTGAGGAGAGCTGGTGTTAGACCTGGTGAGGAAAGCTGGTGTGAGGCCTGGTGAGGAAAGCTGGTGTGAGGCCTGGTGAGGAAAGCTGGTGTGAGGCCTGGTGAGGAAAGCTGGTCTGAGGCCTGGTGAGGAAAGCTGGTGTGAGGCCTGGTGAGAAGAGCTGGTGTGAGGCCTGCTGAGGAGAGCTGGTGTGAGGCCTGGTGAGAAGAGCTTGTGTGAGACATGGTGAGGAGAGCTGGTGTGAGGCATGGTGAGGAGAGCTGGTGTGAGGCATGGAGAGGAGAGCTGGTGTGAGGCCGGGTGAGAAGAGCTTGTGTGAGACATGGTGAGGAGAGCTGGTGTGAGGCCTGGTGAGGAGAGCTGGTGTGAGGCATGGTGAGGAGAGCTGGTGTGAGGCATGGTGAGGAGAGCTGGTGTGAGGCCTGGTGAGGAGAGCTTGTGTGAGGCATGGTGAGGAGAGCTGGTGTGAGGCGAGCTAGTGTGAGGCCTGGTGAGGAGAGCTGGTGTGAGGCATGGTGAGGAGAGCTTGTGTGAGGCATGGTGAGGAGAGCTGGTGTGAGGCCTTTTGAGGAGAGCTGGTGTGAGGCCTGGTGAGGAGAGCTTGTGTGAGGCATAGTGAGTGGAGCTTGTGTGAGGCATGGTGAGGAGAGCTTGTGGGAGGCATGGTGAGGACAGCTGGTGTGAGGCCTGGTGATGAGAGCTGGTGTGAGGCATGGTGAGGAGAGCTGGTGTGAGGCCTGGTGAGGAGAGCTGGTGTGAGGCCTGGTGAGGAGAGCTGGTGTGAGGCCTGGTGAGGAGAGCTGGTGTGAGGCCTGGTGAGGACAGCAGGTGTGAGGCATGGTGAGGAGAGCTGGTGTGAGGCCTGGTGAGGACAGCTGGTGTGAGGCATGGTGAGGAGAGCTGGTGTGAGGCATGGTGAGAAGAGCTGGTGTGAGGCATGGTGAGGAGAGCTGGTGTGAGGCATGGTGAGAAGAGCTTGTGTGAGACATGGTGAGGAGAGCTGGTGTAAGGCCTGGTGAGGAGAGCTGGTGTGAGGCATGGTGAGGAGAGCTGGTGTGAGGCCTGTTGAGGAGTGCCGGTGTGAGGCCTGGTGAGGAGAGCAGGTGTGAGGCCTGGTGAGGAGAGCAGGTGTGAGGCCTTGTGAGAAGAGCAGGTGTGAGGCCTGGTGAGGAGAGCAGGTGTGAGGCTTGGTGAGGAGAGCAGGTGTGAGGCCTGGTGAGGAGAGCAGGTGTTAGTCCTGGTGAGGAGAGCTGGTGTGAGGCATAGTGAGGAGAGCAGGTGTGAGGCCTGGTGAGGAGAGCTGGTGTGAGGCATGGTGAGGAGAGCTGGTGTGAGGCATGGTGAGGAGAGCTGGTGTGAGGCATGGTGAGTGGAGCTGGTGTGAGGCCTGGTGAAGAGAGCTGATGTTAGACCTGGTGAGGAAAGCTGGTGTGAGGCCTGGTGAGGAGAGCTGGTGTGAGGCCTGGTGAGGAAAGCTGGTGTGAGGCCTGGTGAGGAAAGCTGGTGTGAGGCATGGTGAGGAAAGCTGGTGTGAGGCCTGGTGAGAAGAGCTGGTGTGAGGCCTGCTGAGGAGAGCTGGTGTGAGGCCTGGTGAGAAGAGCTTGTGTGAGACATGGTGAGGAGAGCTGGTGGGAGGCATGGTGAGGAGAGGTGGTGTGAGGCATGGAGAGGAGAGCTGGTGTGAGGCCTGGTGAGAAGAGCTTGTGTGAGACATGGTGAGGAGACCAGGTGTGAGGCCTGGTGAGGAGAGCTGGTGTGAGGCATGGTGAGGAGAGCTGGTGTGAGGCATGGTGAAAGGAGCTGGTGTGAGGCCTGGTGAGGAGAGCTGGAGTTAGACCTGGTTAGGAAAGCTGATGTGAGGCCTGGTGAGGAGAGCTGGTGTGAGGCCTGGTGAGGAAAGCTGGTGTGAGGCCTGGTGAGGAAAGCTGGTGTGAGGCCTGGTGAGGAAAGCTGGTGTGAGGCCTGGTGAGAAGAGCTGGTGTGAGGCCTGCTGAGGAGAGCTGGTGTGAGGCCTGGTGAGAAGAGCTTGTGTGTGACATGTTGAGGAGAGCTGGTGTGAGGCATGGTGAGGAGAGCTGGTGTGAGGCATGGTGAGGAGAGCTGGTGTGAGGCCTGGTGAGAAGAGCTTGTGTGAGACATGGTGAGGAGAGCTGGTGTGAGGCCTGGTGAGGAGAGCTGGTGTGAGGCATGGTGAGGAGAGCTGGTGTGAGGCCTGGTGAGGAGAGCTGGTGTGAGGCCTGGTGAGGAGAGCAGGTGTGAGGCCTGGTGAGGAGAGCAGGTGTGAGGCCTGGTGAGGAGAGCAGGTGTGAGGCCTGGTGAGGAGAGCAGGTGTGAGGCCTGGTGAGGAGAGCTGGTGTGAGGCATAGTGAGGAGAGCAGGTGTGAGGCCTGGTGAGGAGAGCTGGTGTCAGGCATGGTGAGGAGAGATGGTGTGAGGCATGGTGAGGAGAGCAGGTGTGAGGCCGAGTGAGGAGAGCAGGTGTTAGGCCTGGTGAGGAGAGCTGGTGTGAGGCATAGTGAGGAGAGCAGGTGTGAGGCCTGGTGAGGAGAGCTGGTGTGAGGCATGGTGAGGAGAACTGGTGTGAGGCATGGTGAGGAGAGCTGGTGTGAGGCATGGTGAGTGGAGCTGGTGTGAGGCCTGGTGAGGAGAGCTGGTGTTAGACCTGGTGAGGAAAGCTGGTGTGAGGCCTGGTGAGGAAAGCTGGTGTGAGGCCTGGTGAGGAAAGCTGGTGTGAGGCCTGGTGAGGAAAGCTGGTGTGAGGCCTGGTGAGGAAAGCTGGTGTGAGGCCTGGTGAGAAGAGCTGGTGTGAGGCCTGCTGAGGAGAGCTGGTGTGAGGCCTGGTGAGAAGAGCTTGTGTGAGACATGGTGAGGAGAGCTGGTGTGAGGCATGGTGAGGAGAGCTGGTGTGAGGCATGGAGAGGAGAGCTGGTGTGAGGCCGGGTGAGAAGAGCTTGTGTGAGACATGGTGAGGAGAGCTGGTGTGAGGCCTGGTAAGGAGAGCTGGTGTGAGGCATGGTGAGGCGAGCTGGTGTGAGGCATGGTGAGGAGAGCTGGTGTGAGGCCTGGTGAGGAGAGCTTGTGTGAGGCACAGTGAGGAGAGCTGGTGTGAGGCGAGCTGGTGTGAGGCCTGGTGAGGAGAGCTGGTGTGAGGCATGGTGAGGAGAGCTTGTGTGAGGCATGGTGAGGAGAGCTGGTGTGAGGCCTGGTGAGGAGAGCTGGTGTGAGGCCTGGTGAGGAGAGCTTGTGTGAGGCATAGTGAGTGGAGCTTGTGTGAGGCATGGTGAGGAGAGCTTGTGTGAGGCATGGTGAGGACAGCTGGTGTGAGGCATAGTGAATAGAGCAGGTGTGAGGCCTGGTGAGGAGAGTTGGTGTGAGGCATAATGAGGAGAGCTGGTGTGAGGCATAGTGAGGAGAGCTGGTGTGAGGCATGGTGAGTGGAGCTGGTGTGAGGCATGGTGAGGAGAGCTGGTGTTAGACCTGGTGAGGAAAGCTGGTGTGAGGCCTGGTGAGGAAAGCTGGTGTGAGGCCTGGTGAGGAAAGCTGGTGTGAGGCCTGGTGAGGAAAGCTGGTCTGAGGCCTGGTGAGGAAAGCTGGTGTGAGGCCTGGTGAGAAGAGCTGGTGTGAGGCCTGCTGAGGAGAGCTGGTGTGAGGCCTGGTGAGAAGAGCTTGTGTGAGACATGGTGAGGAGAGCTGGTGTGAGGCATGGTGAGGAGAGCTGGTGTGAGGCATGGAGAGGAGAGCTGGTGTGAGGCCGGGTGAGAAGAGCTTGTGTGAGACATGGTGAGGAGAGCTGGTGTGAGGCCTGGTGAGGAGAGCTGGTGTGAGGCATGGTGAGGAGAGCTGGTGTGAGGCATGGTGAGGAGAGCTGGTGTGAGGCCTGGTGAGGAGAGCTTGTGTGAGGCATGGTGAGGAGAGCTGGTGTGAGGCGAGCTAGTGTGAGGCCTGGTGAGGAGAGCTGGTGTGAGGCATGGTGAGGAGAGCTTGTGTGAGGCATGGTGAGGAGAGCTGGTGTGAGGCCTTTTGAGGAGAGCTGGTGTGAGGCCTGGTGAGGAGAGCTTGTGTGAGGCAAAAGTGAGTGGAGCTTGTGTGAGGCATGGTGAGGAGAGCTTGTGGGAGGCATGGTGAGGACAGCTGGTGTGAGGCCTGGTGATGAGAGCTGGTGTGAGGCATGGTGAGGAGAGCTGGTGTGAGGCCTGGTGAGGAGAGCTGGTGTGAGGCCTGGTGAGGAGAGCTGGTGTGAGGCATGGTGAGGAGAGCTGGTGTGAGGCCTGGTGAGGACAGCAGGTGTGAGGCATGGTGAGGAGAGCTGGTGTGAGGCCTGGTGAGGACAGCTGGTGTGAGGCATGGTGAGGAGAGCTGGTGTGAGGCATGGTGAGAAGAGCTGGTGTGAGGCATGGTGAGGAGAGCTGGTGTGAGGCCTGGTGAGAAGAGCTTGTGTGAGACATGGTGAGGAGAGCTGGTGTAAGGCCTGGTGAGGAGAGCTGGTGTGAGGCATGGTGAGGAGAGCTGGTGTGAGGCCTGTTGAGGAGTGCCGGTGTGAGGTCTGGTGAGGAGAGCAGGTGTGAGGCCTGGTGAGGAGAGCAGGTGTGAGGCCTTGTGAGGAGAGCAGGTGTGAGGCCTGGTGAGGAGAGCAGGTGTGAGGCTTGGTGAGGAGAGCAGGTGTGAGGCCTGGTGAGGAGAGCAGGTGTTAGGCCTGGTGAGGAGAGCTGGTGTGAGGCATAGTGAGGAGAGCAGGTGTGAGGCATGGTGAGGAGAGCTGGTGTGAGGCATGGTGAGTGGAGCTGGTGTGAGGCCTGGTGAAGAGAGCTGATGTTAGACCTGGTGAGGAAAGCTTGTGTGAGGCCTGGTGAGGAGAGCTGGTGTGAGGCCTGGTGAGGAAAGCTGGTGTGAGGCCTGGTGAGGAAAGCTGGTGTGAGGCATGGTGAGGAAAGCTGGTGTGAGGCCTGGTGAGAAGAGCTGGTGTGAGGCCTGCTGAGGAGAGCTGGTGTGAGGCCTGGTGAGAAGAGCTTGTGTGAGACATGGTGAGGAGAGCTGGTGGGAGGCATGGTGAGGAGAGGTGGTGTGAGGCATGGAGAGGAGAGCTGGTGTGAGGCCTGGTGAGAAGAGCTTGTGTGAGACATGGTGAGGAGAGCAGGTGTGAGGCCTGGTGAGGAGAGCTGGTGTGAGGCATGGTGAGGAGAGCTGGTGTGAGGCATGGTGAAAGGAGCTGGTGTGAGGCCTGGTGAGGAGAGCTGGAGTTAGACCTGGTTAGGAAAGCTGATGTGAGGCCTGGTGAGGAGAGCTGGTGTGAGGCCTGGTGAGGAAAGCTGGTGTGAGGCCTGGTGAGGAAAGCTGGTGTGAGGCCTGGTGAGGAAAGCTGGTGTGAGGCCTGGTGAGAAGAGCTGGTGTGAGGCCTGCTGAGGAGAGCTGGTGTGAGGCCTGGTGAGAAGAGCTTGTGTGAGACATGTTGAGGAGAGCTGGTGTGAGGCATGGTGAGGAGAGCTGGTGTGAGGCATGGTGAGGAGAGCTGGTGTGAGGCCTGGTGAGAAGAGCTTGTGTGAGACATGGTGAGGAGAGCTGGTGTGAGGCATGGTGAGGAGAGCTGGTGTGAGGCATGGAGAGGAGAGCTGGTGTGAGGCCGGGTGAGAAGAGCTTGTGTGAGACATGGTGAGGAGAGCTGGTGTGAGGCCTGGTAAGGAGAGCTGGTGTGAGGCATGGTGAGGCGAGCTGGTGTGAGGCATGGTGAGGAGAGCTGGTGTGAGGCCTGGTGAGGAGAGCTTGTGTGAGGCACAGTGAGGAGAGCTGGTGTGAGGCGAGCTGGTGTGAGGCCTGGTGAGGAGAGCTGGTGTGAGGCATGGTGAGGAGAGCTTGTGTGAGGCATGGTGAGGAGAGCTGGTGTGAGGCCTGGTGAGGAGAGCTGGTGTGAGGCCTGGTGAGGAGAGCTTGTGTGAGGCATAGTGAGTGGAGCTTGTGTGAGGCATGGTGAGGAGAGCTTGTGTGAGGCATGGTGAGGACAGCTGGTGTGAGGCATAGTGAATAGAGCAGGTGTGAGGCCTGGTGAGGAGAGTTGGTGTGAGGCATAATGAGGAGAGCTGGTGTGAGGCATAGTGAGGAGAGCTGGTGTGAGGCATGGTGAGTGGAGCTGGTGTGAGGCATGGTGAGGAGAGCTGGTGTTAGACCTGGTGAGGAAAGCTGGTGTGAGGCCTGGTGAGGAAAGCTGGTGTGAGGCCTGGTGAGGAAAGCTGGTGTGAGGCCTGGTGAGGAAAGCTGGTCTGAGGCCTGGTGAGGAAAGCTGGTGTGATGCCTGGTGAGAAGAGCTGGTGTGAGGCCTGCTGAGGAGAGCTGGTGTGAGGCCTGGTGAGAAGAGCTTGTGTGAGACATGGTGAGGAGAGCTGGTGTGAGGCATAGTGAGGAGAGCAGGTGTGAGGCCTGGTGAGGAGAGCTGGTGTGAGGCATGGTGAGGAGAACTGGTGTGAGGCATGGTGAGGAGAGCTGGTGTGAGGCATGGTGAGTGGAGCTGGTGTGAGGCCTGGTGAGGAGAGCTGGTGTTAGACCTGGTGAGGAAAGCTGGTGTGAGGCCTGGTGAGGAAAGCTGGTGTGAGGCCTGGTGAGGAAAGCTGGTGTGAGGCCTGGTGAGGAAAGCTGGTGTGAGGCCTGGTGAGGAAAGCTGGTGTGAGGCCTGGTGAGAAGAGCTGGTGTGAGGCCTGCTGAGGAGAGCTGGTGTGAGGCCTGGTGAGAAGAGCTTGTGTGAGACATGGTGAGGAGAGCTGGTGTGAGGCATGGTGAGGAGAGCTGGTGTGAGGCATGGAGAGGAGAGCTGGTGTGAGGCCGGGTGAGAAGAGCTTGTGTGAGACATGGTGAGGAGAGCTGGTGTGAGGCCTGGTAAGGAGAGCTGGTGTGAGGCATGGTGAGGCGAGCTGGTGTGAGGCATGGTGAGGAGAGCTGGTGTGAGGCCTGGTGAGGAGAGCTTGTGTGAGGCACAGTGAGGAGAGCTGGTGTGAGGCGAGCTGGTGTGAGGCCTGGTGAGGAGAGCTGGTGTGAGGCATGGTGAGGAGAGCTTGTGTGAGGCATGGTGAGGAGAGCTGGTGTGAGGCCTGGTGAGGAGAGCTGGTGTGAGGCCTGGTGAGGAGAGCTTGTGTGAGGCATAGTGAGTGGAGCTTGTGTGAGGCATGGTGAGGAGAGCTTGTGTGAGGCATGGTGAGGACAGCTGGTGTGAGGCATAGTGAATAGAGCAGGTGTGAGGCCTGGTGAGGAGAGTTGGTGTGAGGCATAATGAGGAGAGCTGGTGTGAGGCATAGTGAGGAGAGCTGGTGTGAGGCATGGTGAGTGGAGCTGGTGTGAGGCATGGTGAGGAGAGCTGGTGTTAGACCTGGTGAGGAAAGCTGGTGTGAGGCCTGGTGAGGAAAGCTGGTGTGAGGCCTGGTGAGGAAAGCTGGTGTGAGGCCTGGTGAGGAAAGCTGGTCTGAGGCCTGGTGAGGAAAGCTGGTGTGAGGCCTGGTGAGAAGAGCTGGTGTGAGGCCTGCTGAGGAGAGCTGGTGTGAGGCCTGGTGAGAAGAGCTTGTGTGAGACATGGTGAGGAGAGCTGGTGTGAGGCATGGTGAGGAGAGCTGGTGTGAGGCATGGAGAGGAGAGCTGGTGTGAGGCCGGGTGAGAAGAGCTTGTGTGAGACATGGTGAGGAGAGCTGGTGTGAGGCCTGGTGAGGAGAGCTGGTGTGAGGCATGGTGAGGAGAGCTGGTGTGAGGCATGGTGAGGAGAGCTGGTGTGAGGCCTGGTGAGGAGAGCTTGTGTGAGGCATGGTGAGGAGAGCTGGTGTGAGGCGAGCTAGTGTGAGGCCTGGTGAGGAGAGCTGGTGTGAGGCATGGTGAGGAGAGCTTGTGTGAGGCATGGTGAGGAGAGCTGGTGTGAGGCCTTTTGAGGAGAGCTGGTGTGAGGCCTGGTGAGGAGAGCTTGTGTGAGGCAAAAGTGAGTGGAGCTTGTGTGAGGCATGGTGAGGAGAGCTTGTGGGAGGCATGGTGAGGACAGCTGGTGTGAGGCCTGGTGATGAGAGCTGGTGTGAGGCATGGTGAGGAGAGCTGGTGTGAGGCCTGGTGAGGAGAGCTGGTGTGAGGCCTGGTGAGGAGAGCTGGTGTGAGGCATGGTGAGGAGAGCTGGTGTGAGGCCTGGTGAGGACAGCAGGTGTGAGGCATGGTGAGGAGAGCTGGTGTGAGGCCTGGTGAGGACAGCTGGTGTGAGGCATGGTGAGGAGAGCTGGTGTGAGGCATGGTGAGAAGAGCTGGTGTGAGGCATGGTGAGGAGAGCTGGTGTGAGGCCTGGTGAGAAGAGCTTGTGTGAGACATGGTGAGGAGAGCTGGTGTAAGGCCTGGTGAGGAGAGCTGGTGTGAGGCATGGTGAGGAGAGCTGGTGTGAGGCCTGTTGAGGAGTGCCGGTGTGAGGCCTGGTGAGGAGAGCAGGTGTGAGGCCTGGTGAGGAGAGCAGGTGTGAGGCCTTGTGAGGAGAGCAGGTGTGAGGCCTGGTGAGGAGAGCAGGTGTGAGGCTTGGTGAGGAGAGCAGGTGTGAGGCCTGGTGAGGAGAGCAGGTGTTAGGCCTGGTGAGGAGAGCTGGTGTGAGGCATAGTGAGGAGAGCAGGTGTGAGGCCTGGTGAGGAGAGCTGGTGTGAGGCATGGTGAGGAGAGCTGGTGTGAGGCATGGTGAGGAGAGCTGGTGTGAGGCATGGTGAGTGGAGCTGGTGTGAGGCCTGGTGAAGAGAGCTGATGTTAGACCTGGTGAGGAAAGCTGGTGTGAGGCCTGGTGAGGAGAGCTGGTGTGAGGCCTGGTGAGGAAAGCTGGTGTGAGGCCTGGTGAGGAAAGCTGGTGTGAGGCATGGTGAGGAAAGCTGGTGTGAGGCCTGGTGAGAAGAGCTGGTGTGAGGCCTGCTGAGGAGAGCTGGTGTGAGGCCTGGTGAGAAGAGCTTGTGTGAGACATGGTGAGGAGAGCTGGTGGGAGGCATGGTGAGGAGAGGTGGTGTGAGGCATGGAGAGGAGAGCTGGTGTGAGGCCTGGTGAGAAGAGCTTGTGTGAGACATGGTGAGGAGAGCAGGTGTGAGGCCTGGTGAGGAGAGCTGGTGTGAGGCATGGTGAGGAGAGCTGGTGTGAGGCATGGTGAAAGGAGCTGGTGTGAGGCCTGGTGAGGAGAGCTGGAGTTAGACCTGGTTAGGAAAGCTGATGTGAGGCCTGGTGAGGAGAGCTGGTGTGAGGCCTGGTGAGGAAAGCTGGTGTGAGGCCTGGTGAGGAAAGCTGGTGTGAGGCCTGGTGAGGAAAGCTGGTGTGAGGCCTGGTGAGAAGAGCTGGTGTGAGGCCTGCTGAGGAGAGCTGGTGTGAGGCCTGGTGAGAAGAGCTTGTGTGAGACATGTTGAGGAGAGCTGGTGTGAGGCATGGTGAGGAGAGCTGGTGTGAGGCATGGTGAGGAGAGCTGGTGTGAGGCCTGGTGAGGAGAGCTGGTGTGAGGCCTGGTGAGGAGAGCAGGTGTGAGGCCTGGTGAGGAGAGCAGGTGTGAGGCCTGGTGAGGAAAGCTGGTGTGAGGCCTGGTGAGGAAAGCTGGTGTGAGGCCTGGTGAGAAGAGCTGGTGTGAGGCCTGCTGAGGAGAGCTGGTGTGAGGCCTGGTGAGAAGAGCTTGTGTGAGACATGGTGAGGAGAGCTGGTGTGAGGCCTGGTGAGGAGAGCTGGTGTGAGGCATGGTGAGGAGAGCTGGTGTGAGGCCTGGTGAGGAGAGCTGGTGTGAGGCCTGGTGAGGAGAGCAGGTGTGAGGCCTGGTGAGGAGAGCAGGTGTGAGGCCTGGTGAGGAGAGCAGGTGTGAGGCCTGGTGAGGAGAGCAGGTGTGAGGCCTGGTGAGGAGAGCTGGTGTGAGGCATAGTGAGGAGAGCAGGTGTGAGGCCTGGTGAGGAGAGCTGGTGTCAGGCATGGTGAGGAGAGATGGTGTGAGGCATGGTGAGGAGAGCAGGTGTGAGGCCGAGTGAGGAGAGCAGGTGTTAGGCCTGGTGAGGAGAGCTGGTGTGAGGCATAGTGAGGAGAGCAGGTGTGAGGCCTGGTGAGGAGAGCTGGTGTGAGGCATGGTGAGGAGAACTGGTGTGAGGCATGGTGAGGAGAGCTGGTGTGAGGCATGGTGAGTGGAGCTGGTGTGAGGCCTGGTGAGGAGAGCTGGTGTTAGACCTGGTGAGGAAAGCTGGTGTGAGGCCTGGTGAGGAAAGCTGGTGTGAGGCCTGGTGAGGAAAGCTGGTGTGAGGCCTGGTGAGGAAAGCTGGTGTGAGGCCTGGTGAGGAAAGCTGGTGTGAGGCCTGGTGAGAAGAGCTGGTGTGAGGCCTGCTGAGGAGAGCTGGTGTGAGGCCTGGTGAGAAGAGCTTGTGTGAGACATGGTGAGGAGAGCTGGTGTGAGGCATGGTGAGGAGAGCTGGTGTGAGGCATGGAGAGGAGAGCTGGTGTGAGGCCGGGTGAGAAGAGCTTGTGTGAGACATGGTGAGGAGAGCTGGTGTGAGGCCTGGTAAGGAGAGCTGGTGTGAGGCATGGTGAGGCGAGCTGGTGTGAGGCATGGTGAGGAGAGCTGGTGTGAGGCCTGGTGAGGAGAGCTTGTGTGAGGCACAGTGAGGAGAGCTGGTGTGAGGCCTGGTGAGGAGAGCTGGTGTGAGGCATGGTGAGGAGAGCTTGTGTGAGGCATGGTGAGGAGAGCTGGTGTGAGGCCTTGTGAGGAGAGCTGGTGTGAGGCCTGGTGAGGAGAGCTGGTGTGAGGCCTGGTGAGGAGAGCTGGTGTGAGGCCTGGGGAGGAGAGCTTGTGTGAGGCATAGTGAGTGGAGCTTGTGTGAGGCATGGTGAGGAGAGCTTGTGTGAGGCATGGTGAGGACAGCTGGTGTGAGGCATAGTGAATAGAGCAGGTGTGAGGCCTGGTGAGGAGAGTTGGTGTGAGGCATAATGAGGAGAGCTGGTGTGAGGCATAGTGAGGAGAGCTGGTGTGAGGCATGGTGAGTGGAGCTGGTGTGAGGCATGGTGAGGAGAGCTGGTGTTAGACCTGGTGAGGAAAGCTGGTGTGAGGCCTGGTGAGGAAAGCTGGTGTGAGGCCTGGTGAGGAAAGCTGGTGTGAGGCCTGGTGAGGAAAGCTGGTCTGAGGCCTGGTGAGGAAAGCTGGTGTGAGGCCTGGTGAGGAGAGCTGGTGTGAGGCTTGGTGAGGAGAGCTGGTGTGAGGCCTGGTGAGGAGAGCTGGTGTGAGGCCTGGTGAGGAGAGCAGGTGTGAGGCCTGGTGAGGAGAGCAGGTGTGAGGCCTGGTGAGGAGAGCAGGTGTGAGGCCTGGTGAGGAGAGCAGGTGTGAGGCCTGGTGAGGAGAGCTGGTGTGAGGCATAGTGAGGAGAGCAGGTGTGAGGCCTGGTGAGGAGAGCTGGTGTCAGGCATGGTGAGGAGAGATGGTGTGAGGCATGGTGAGGAGAGCAGGTGTGAGGCCGAGTGAGGAGAGCAGGTGTTAGGCCTGGTGAGGAGAGCTGGTGTGAGGCATAGTGAGGAGAGCAGGTGTGAGGCCTGGTGAGGAGAGCTGGTGTGAGGCATGGTGAGGAGAACTGGTGTGAGGCATGGTGAGGAGAGCTGGTGTGAGGCATGGTGAGTGGAGCTGGTGTGAGGCCTGGTGAGGAGAGCTGGTGTTAGACCTGGTGAGGAAAGCTGGTGTGAGGCCTGGTGAGGAAAGCTGGTGCGAGGCCTGGTGAGGAAAGCTGGTGTGAGGCCTGGTGAGGAAAGCTGGTGTGAGGCCTGGTGAGGAAAGCTGGTGTGAGGCCTGGTGAGAAGAGCTGGTGTGAGGCCTGCTGAGGAGAGCTGGTGTGAGGCCTGGTGAGAAGAGCTTGTGTGAGACATGGTGAGGAGAGCTGGTGTGAGGCATGGTGAGGAGAGCTGGTGTGAGGCATGGAGAGGAGAGCTGGTGTGAGGCCGGGTGAGAAGAGCTTGTGTGAGACATGGTGAGGAGAGCTGGTGTGAGGCCTGGTAAGGAGAGCTGGTGTGAGGCATGGTGAGGCGAGCTGGTGTGAGGCATGGTGAGGAGAGCTGGTGTGAGGCCTGGTGAGGAGAGCTTGTGTGAGGCACAGTGAGGAGAGCTGGTGTGAGGCCTGGTGAGGAGAGCTGGTGTGAGGCATGGTGAGGAGAGCTTGTGTGAGGCATGGTGAGGAGAGCTGGTGTGAGGCCTGGTGAGGAGAGCTGGTGTGAGGCCTGGTGAGGAGAGCTTGTGTGAGGCATAGTGAGTGGAGCTTGTGTGAGGCATGGTGAGGAGAGCTTGTGTGAGGCATGGTGAGGACAGCTGGTGTGAGGCATAGTGAATAGAGCAGGTGTGAGGCCTGGTGAGGAGAGTTGGTGTGAGGCATAATGAGGAGAGCTGGTGTGAGGCATAGTGAGGAGAGCTGGTGTGAGGCATGGTGAGTGGAGCTGGTGTGAGGCATGGTGAGGAGAGCTGGTGTTAGACCTGGTGAGGAAAGCTGGTGTGAGGCCTGGTGAGGAAAGCTGGTGTGAGGCCTGGTGAGGAAAGCTGGTGTGAGGCCTGGTGAGGAAAGCTGGTCTGAGGCCTGGTGAGGAAAGCTGGTGTGAAGCCTGGTGAGAAGAGCTGGTGTGAGGCCTGCTGAGGAGAGCTGGTGTGAGGCCTGGTGAGAAGAGCTTGTGTGAGACATGGTGAGGAGAGCTGGTGTGAGGCATGGTGAGGAGAGCTGGTGTGAGGCATGGAGAGGAGAGCTGGTGTGAGGCCGGGTGAGAAGAGCTTGTGTGAGACATGGTGAGGAGAGCTGGTGTGAGGCCTGGTGAGGAGAGCTGGTGTGAGGCATGGTGAGGAGAGCTGGTGTGAGGCATGGTGAGGAGAGCTGGTGTGAGGCCTGGTGAGGAGAGCTTGTGTGAGGCATGGTGAGGAGAGCTGGTGTGAGGCGAGCTAGTGTGAGGCCTGGTGAGGAGAGCTGGTGTGAGGCATGGTGAGGAGAGCTTGTGTGAGGCATGGTGAGGAGAGCTGGTGTGAGGCCTTTTGAGGAGAGCTGGTGTGAGGCCTGGTGAGGAGAGCTTGTGTGAGGCATAGTGAGTGGAGTTTGTGTGAGGCATGGTGAGGAGAGCTTGTGGGAGGCATGGTGAGGACAGCTGGTGTGAGGCCTGGTGATGAGAGCTGGTGTGAGGCATGGTGAGGAGAGCTGGTGTGAGGCCTGGTGAGGAGAGCTGGTGTGAGGCCTGGTGAGGAGAGCTGGTGTGAGGCATGGTGTGGAGAGCTGGTGTGAGGCCTGGTGAGGACAGCAGGTGTGAGGCATGGTGAGGAGAGCTGGTGTGAGGCCTGGTGAGGACAGCTGGTGTGAGGCATGGTGAGGAGAGCTGGTGTGAGGCCTGGTGAGGAGAGCTGGTGTGAGGCATGGTGAGGAGAGCTGGTGTGAGGCATGGTGAGGAGAGCTGGTGTTAGGCCTGGTGAGGAGAGCTGGTGTGAGGCCTGGTGAGGAGAGCTGGTTTGATGCATGGTGAGGAGAGCTGGTGTGAGGCATGGTGAGGAGAGCTGGTGTGATGCATGGTGAGGAGCGCTTGTGTGAGTCATGGTGAGGAGAGCTGGTGTGAGGCATGGTGAGGAGAGCTGGTGTGATGCATGGTGAGGAGAGCTTGTGTGAGTCATGGTGAGTGGAGCTGGTGTGAGGCCTGGTGAGGAGAGCTGGTGTTAGACCTGGTGAGGAAAGCTGGTGTGAGGCCTGGTGAGGAAAGCTGGTGTGAGGCCTGGTGAGGAAAGCTGGTGTGAGGCCTGGTGAGGAAAGCTGGTGTGAGGCCTGGTGAGGAAAGCTGGTGTGAGGCCTTGTGAGGAAAGCTGGTGTGAGGCCTGGTGAGGAAAGCTGGTGTGAGGCCTGGTGAGAAGAGCTGGTGTGAGGCCTGCTGAGGAGAGCTGGTGTGAGGCCTGGTGAGAAGAGCTTGTGTGAGACATGGTGAGGAGAGCTGGTGTGAGGCATGGTGAGGAGAGCTGGTGTGAGGCATGGAGAGGAGAGCTGGTGTGAGGCCGGGTGAGAAGAGCTTGTGTGAGACATGGTGAGGAGAGCTGGTTTGAGGCCTGGTGAGGAGAGCTGGTGTGAGGCATGGTGAGGAGAGCTGGTGTGAGGCATGGTGAGGAGAGCTGGTGTGAGGCCTGGTGAGGAGAGCTTGTGTGAGGCATGGTGTGAGGCGAGCTGGTGTGAGGCCTGGTGAGGAGAGCTGGTGTGAGGCATGGTGAGGAGAGCTTGTGTAAGGCATGGTGAGGAGAGCTGGTGTGAGGCCTGGTGAGGAGAGCTGGTGTGAGGCCTGGTGAGGAGAGCTTGTGTGAGGCATAGTGAGTGGAGCTTGTGTGAGGCATGGTGAGGAGAGCTTGTGGGAGGCATGGTGAGGACAGCTGGTGTGAGGCCTGGTGAGGAGAGCTGGTGTGAGGCCTGGTGAGGAGAGCTGGTGTGAGGCATGGCGAGGAGAGCTGGTGTGAGGCCTGGTGAGGACAGCAGGTGTGAGGCCTGGTGAGGAGAGCTGGTGTGAGGCATGGTGAGGAGAGCTGGTGTGAGGCATGGTGAGGAGAGCTGGTGTTAGGCCTGGTGAGGAGAGCTGGTGTGAGGCCTGGTGAGGAGAGCTGGTGTGATGCATGGTGAGGAGAGCTGGTGTGAGGCATGGTGAGGAGAGCTGGTGTGATGCATGGTGAGGAGAGCTTGTGTGAGTCATGGTGAGGAGAGCTGGTGTGATGCATGGTGAGGAGAGCTTGTGTGAGTCATGGTGAGTGGAGCTGGTGTGAGGCCTGGTGAGGAGAGCTGGTGTTAGACCTGGTGAGGAAAGCTGGTGTGAGGCCTGGTGAGGAAAGCTGGTGTGAGGCCTGGTGAGGAAAGCTGGTGTGAGGCCTGGTGATGAAAGCTGGTGTGAGGCCTGGTGAGGAAAGCTGGTGTGAGGCCTGGTGAGAAGAGCTGGTGTGAGGCCTGCTGAGGAGAGCTGGTGTGAGGCCTGGTGAGAAGAGCTTGTGTGAGACATGGTGAGGCGAGCTGGTGTGAGGCATGGTGAGGAGAGCTGGTGTGAGGCATGGAGAGGAGAGCTGGTGTGAGGCCGGGTATGAAGAGCTTGTGTGAGACATGGTGAGGAGAGCTGGTGTGAGGCCTGGTGAGGAGAGCTGGTGTGAGGCATGGTGAGGAGAGCTGGTGTGAGGCATGGTGAGGAGAGCTGGTGTGAGGCGAGCTGGTGTGAGGCCTGGTGAGGAGAGCTGGTGTGAGGCATGGTGAGGAGAGCTTGTGTGAGGCATGGTGAGGAGAGCTGGTGTGAGGCCTGGTGAGGAGAGCTGGTGTGAAGCCTGGTGAGGAGAGCTTGTGTGAGGCATAGTGAGTGGAGCTTGTGTGAGGCATGGTGAGGAGAGCTTGTGGGAGGCATGGTGAGGACAGCTGGTGTGAGGCCTGGTGATGACAGCTGGTGTGAGGCATGGTGAGGAGAGCTGGTGTGAGGCCTGGTGAGGAGAGCTGGTGTGAGGCCTGGTGAGGAGAGCTGGTGTGAGGCATGGTGAGGAGAGCTGGTGTGAGGCCTGGTGAGGACAGCAGGTGTGAGGCATGGTGAGGAGAGCTGGTGTGAGGCCTGGTGAGGACAGCTGGGGTGAGGCATGGTGAGGAGAGCTGGTGTGAGGCCTGGTGAGGAGAGCTGGTGTGAGGCATGGTGAGGAGAGCTGGTGTGAGGCATGGTGAGGAGAGCTGGTGTTAGGCCTGGTGAGGAGAGCTGGTGTGAGGCCTGGTGAGGAGAGCTGGTGTGATGCATGGTGAGGAGAGCTGGTGTGAGGCATGGTGAGGACAGCTGGTGTGAGTCATGGTGAGGAGAGCTGCTGTGAGGCATGGTGAGGAGAGCTGGTGTGATGCATGGTGAGGAGAGCTGGTGTTAGGCCTGGTGAGGAGAGCTGGTGTGAGGCATGGTGAGGAGAGCTGGTGTTAGGCCTGGTGAGGAGAGCTGGTGTGAGGCCTGGTGAGGAGAGCTGGTGTGAGGCATGGTGTGGAGAGCTGGTGTGAGGCCTGGTGAGGACAGCAGGTGTGAGGCATGGTGAGGAGAGCTGGTGTGAGGCCTGGTGAGGACAGCTGGTGTGAGGCATGGTGAGGAGAGCTGGTGTGAGGCCTGGTGAGGAGAGCTGGTGTGAGGCATGGTGAGGAGAGCTGGTGTGAGGCATGGTGAGGAGAGCTGGTGTTAGGCCTGGTGAGGAGAGCTGGTGTGAGGCCTGGTGAGGAGAGCTGGTTTGATGCATGGTGAGGAGAGCTGGTGTGAGGCATGGTGAGGAGAGCTGGTGTGATGCATGGTGAGGAGAGCTTGTGTGAGTCATGGTGAGGAGAGCTGGTGTGAGGCATGGTGAGGAGAGCTGGTGTGATGCATGGTGAGGAGAGCTTGTGTGAGTCATGGTGAGTGGAGCTGGTGTGAGGCCTGGTGAGGAGAGCTGGTGTTAGACCTGGTGAGGAAAGCTGGTGTGAGGCCTGGTGAGGAAAGCTGGTGTGAGGCCTGGTGAGGAAAGCTGGTGTGAGGCCTGGTGAGGAAAGCTGGTGTGAGGCCTGGTGAGGAAAGCTGGTGTGAGGCCTGGTGAGGAAAGCTGGTGTGAGGCCTGGTGAGGAAAGCTGGTGTGAGGCCTGGTGAGAAGAGCTGGTGTGAGGCCTGCTGAGGAGAGCTGGTGTGAGGCCTGGTGAGAAGAGCTTGTGTGAGACATGGTGAGGAGAGCTGGTGTGAGGCATGGTGAGGAGAGCTGGTGTGAGGCATGGAGAGGAGAGCTGGTGTGAGGCCGGGTGAGAAGAGCTTGTGTGAGACATGGTGAGGAGAGCTGGTTTGAGGCCTGGTGAGGAGAGCTGGTGTGAGGCATGGTGAGGAGAGCTGGTGTGAGGCATGGTGAGGAGAGCTGGTGTGAGGCCTGGTGAGGAGAGCTTGTGTGAGGCATGGTGTGAGGCGAGCTGGTGTGAGGCCTGGTGAGGAGAGCTGGTGTGAGGCATGGTGAGGAGAGCTTGTGTAAGGCATGGTGAGGAGAGCTGGTGTGAGGCCTGGTGAGGAGAGCTGGTGTGAGGCCTGGTGAGGAGAGCTTGTGTGAGGCATAGTGAGTGGAGCTTGTGTGAGGCATGGTGAGGAGAGCTTGTGGGAGGCATGGTGAGGACAGCTGGTGTGAGGCCTGGTGAGGAGAGCTGGTGTGAGGCCTGGTGAGGAGAGCTGGTGTGAGGCATGGCGAGGAGAGCTGGTGTGAGGCCTGGTGAGGACAGCAGGTGTGAGGCCTGGTGAGGAGAGCTGGTGTGAGGCATGGTGAGGAGAGCTGGTGTGAGGCATGGTGAGGAGAGCTGGTGTTAGGCCTGGTGAGGAGAGCTGGTGTGAGGCCTGGTGAGGAGAGCTGGTGTGATGCATGGTGAGGAGAGCTGGTGTGAGGCATGGTGAGGAGAGCTGGTGTGATGCATGGTGAGGAGAGCTTGTGTGAGTCATGGTGAGGAGAGCTGGTGTGATGCATGGTGAGGAGAGCTTGTGTGAGTCATGGTGAGTGGAGCTGGTGTGAGGCCTGGTGAGGAGAGCTGGTGTTAGACCTGGTGAGGAAAGCTGGTGTGAGGCCTGGTGAGGAAAGCTGGTGTGAGGCCTGGTGAGGAAAGCTGGTGTGAGGCCTGGTGATGAAAGCTGGTGTGAGGCCTGGTGAGGAAAGCTGGTGTGAGGCCTGGTGAGAAGAGCTGGTGTGAGGCCTGCTGAGGAGAGCTGGTGTGAGGCCTGGTGAGAAGAGCTTGTGTGAGACATGGTGAGGCGAGCTGGTGTGAGGCATGGTGAGGAGAGCTGGTGTGAGGCATGGAGAGGAGAGCTGGTGTGAGGCCGGGTATGAAGAGCTTGTGTGAGACATGGTGAGGAGAGCTGGTGTGAGGCCTGGTGAGGAGAGCTGGTGTGAGGCATGGTGAGGAGAGCTGGTGTGAGGCATGGTGAGGAGAGCTGGTGTGAGGCGAGCTGGTGTGAGGCCTGGTGAGGAGAGCTGGTGTGAGGCATGGTGAGGAGAGCTTGTGTGAGGCATGGTGAGGAGAGCTGGTGTGAGGCCTGGTGAGGAGAGCTGGTGTGAAGCCTGGTGAGGAGAGCTTGTGTGAGGCATAGTGAGTGGAGCTTGTGTGAGGCATGGTGAGGAGAGCTTGTGGGAGGCATGGTGAGGACAGCTGGTGTGAGGCCTGGTGATGACAGCTGGTGTGAGGCATGGTGAGGAGAGCTGGTGTGAGGCCTGGTGAGGAGAGCTGGTGTGAGGCCTGGTGAGCAGAGCTGGTGTGAGGCATGGTGAGGAGAGCTGGTGTGAGGCCTGGTGAGGACAGCAGGTGTGAGGCATGGTGAGGAGAGCTGGTGTGAGGCCTGGTGAGGACAGCTGGGGTGAGGCATGGTGAGGAGAGCTGGTTTGAGGCCTGGTGAGGAGAGCTGGTGTGAGGCATGGTGAGGAGAGCTGGTGTGAGGCATGGTGAGGAGAGCTGGTGTTAGGCCTGGTGAGGAGAGCTGGTGTGAGGCCTGGTGAGGAGAGCTGGTGTGATGCATGGTGAGGAGAGCTGGTGTGAGGCATGGTGAGGAGAGCTGGTGTGATGCATGGTGAGGAGAGCTTGTGTGAGTCATGGTGAGGAGAGCTGCTGTGAGGCATGGTGAGGAGAGCTGGTGTGATGCATGGTGAGAAGAGCTTGTGTGAGTCATGGTGAGGAGAGCTTGAATGAAGCAGATAGCTTGAGCGAGGCAGGGGGTGGAGAGCTCGCTGGAGGGCAAGAACAGTAAGCTCGAGCGAGGGCGAGAGTGGAGAGCTCTGATGAGGCAGGGATTAGCTCACTGCTTTATAGCGGAGCTTCTAACGTCTAGTTTAGCAGTTGGAATTAGACTGGTGATACTGTGTTGCTGTTGTTATTTTAGTTTCAGTTACTTGGAACAAAAAGTTGCAAGTTGCACGGGCTTTAATGAGCCCGTAGTGGACTTACCTGGCACAGGAGCGGAGCAAGTACTCACCTAATTGTGCGTGTGGGTGATGAGCTTTGTCTCTTTGGTCCGGCCTCTCAACTGTTTATCAACTGGTGTACAGATTCCTGAGCCTACTGGGCTCTATCATATCTACATTTGAAACTGTGTATGGAGTCAGCCTCCACCACATCACTTCCAAGTGCATTCCATTTATTAACTACTCTGACACTGAAAAGGTTCTTTCTAACGTCTCTGTGGCTCATCTGGGTACTAAGTTTCCACCTGTATCCCCTTGTTCGTGTCCCACCCGTGATGAAGAGTTTGTCTTTGTCCACCCTCTCAATTCCCCTGAGAATTTTGTAGGTTGTTATCATGTCTCACCTTACTCTTCTGTTTTCCGGGGACGTGAGGTTCAGCTCCTTTAGCCTTTCCTCGTAGCTCATACCTCTTGTGTGAAGTACGGATTATGGTGACCCCGCACTGGGTCACGGGTTATGTAATAGCACGGGTTATGGTGACCCCGTAGTGGCTTTATCTGGCACAGAAGCGGCAGGTAGCACGGGCTATGGTGAGTCCGTAGTGGACTTATCTGGCACAGAAGCGGCAGGTAGCACGGGCTATGGTGAACCCGTAGTGGACTTACCTGGCACAGGAGCGGAGCAAGTAGCACAGGCTATGGTGAGTCCATAGTGGACTTACCTGGAACAGGAGTGGCAAGTAGCATGGGTTATGGTGAGCCCCATAGTTGATTTATCTGGCACAGAAGCGGGGAAAGTAGCACGGGCTATGGTGAACCCGTAGTAGACTTACCTGGCAAATGAGCGGCAAGTAGCACGGGCTATGGTGAACCCGTAGTGGACTTACCTGGCACAGGAGCGGCAAGTAGCACGGGCTATCGTGAACCCGTAGTGGACTTACCTGGCACAGGAGCGGCAAGTAGCACGGGCTATGGTGAGCCCGTAGTGGACTTACCTGGCATTGGAGCGGGGGCTAGTAGCCCGGGCTACGGTGAGCCCGTAGTGGACTTACCTGGTACATAAGCGGGGCAAGTAGCACGGGCAATCTTGAGCCAGTAGTGAACTTACCTGGCACAGGAGCGGCGCAAGTAGCACAAGCTGTGGTGAGGCCGTAGTGGACTTACCTGGCATTGGAGGGGGGCTAGTAGCCCGGGCTACGGTGAGCCCGTAGTGGACTTACCTGATACATAAGCGGGGCAAGTAGCACGGGCTATCTTGAGCCAGTAGTTAACTTACCTGGCACAGGAGCGGCGCAAGTAGCACTGGCTATTGCGAGGCCGTAGTGAACTTACCTGGCACAGGAGCGGAGCAAGTAGCGCTGGCTATGGTGAGGCCGTAATGGACTTACCTGGCAAAGGAGCGGAGCAAGTAGCACTGGCTATGGTGAGGCCGTAGTGGACTTACATGGCACAGGAGCGGAGCAAGTAGCAGGGGCTTTGGTGAGTCCGTAGTGGACTTACCTGGCAGACAAGCGGTAAGTAGCACAGGCTATGGTGAGCCCGTAGTGATCTTACTTGGCACAGGAGCCGGTCAAGTAGCACGGGCTATAATAAGCTCATAGTGGAGTTACCTGTCACTGTAGTGGAGCAAGTAGCACAGGCTATGGTGAGCCCGTAGTGAACTTACTTGGCACAGGATCCGGGCAAGTAGCACGGGCTATAATAAGCTCATAGTGGAGTTACCTGTCACAATAGTGGAGCTAGTAGCACGAGCTATTGTGAACCCGTAGTGAACTTTACTGGCACAGGAGCGGAACAAGTAGCACAGTTTATGGTGAGCACGTCGTGGACTTACCTGGCACAGGAGCGGGTCAAGTAGCACGGGGTATGGTGAGCACGTAGTAGACTTACCTGGCACAGAAGCAGGGAAAGTTTGTTTTTTTTCTATTTTTATTTTTACATGCATAGCATGCAAATTAAATACAATAAAAAACAAGACAAGAACATAGAAAACATAACAAAACAAAACAAGAAACCACCGGCCAGAGGGGCCGACAGCACAGTACAACATATTACAAACACGGTAAATGCACGAGAAATGTAGCATACACCAAGACACAAAAAACAAAACAATGTCAAACAAGCAAGCACAGTAACAGTACAAAACAAAACATCACAAAACAAATCAAACATCAAGAGTAAAAATATAAAATATAACAAGAAAATCCCAATATACAACAAAACAAAATAAAAATAACAAACAAGTACAACTTGTAATGCAAGCAGAAAACACCAGTGTCAATGTACATCACAGAAACAAGACATGAATAAAAACACTCTCACCACACCAACCGCCTCGCAACAAACAAAGGAAGAGGCCCAAAATATACAATAATAACAAACTAGCACTCCATGCAATCAAGAAACGAAACATAGTAACATATACAACAAAGAAACAAGCACCGCCCTGAAGGACCGGGAACAAAAACACAATATAAAGGACATCATGAAAATAGATACAAGAAAAACTCACAGCACACAACAAGCCAAAAATAAAAAAAAACAATAATAAAAACAATAAATAAAAACAATAACAAAAAAGCACAATCTAGCAATGCATAAGTAGAACACACATGGCAAAGTAACAATACAAAAGCAAATACAGGAATAAAAACGCCCTCACCAAAACACCTGCCTTGCAAATAAGGGATAGGCACGGGTACAAAAGACAATAGGGCAAACAAAACGCCATAGGGGCACACAACTCTACAGTAACATTGAATCAGCTGACATATTTGCCCGGGAACAAGACCCGGGGGAACCGCACATGAACGCCTCCCAAATCAGCCAATTTCCCCAAGTGATCTGACCCTCCACCGGGGGCGCCATGTTATCCGGAACCCCGGCAACAAACACATGCATACAGGGAACCCAGACGGTGTCACACCGGAGGCGAGTAACCGCCACCCTACGCCATGCATCGGGAACCCGCCCATCTTGAAAGTCCTCCAGTACTTCAGATCGCAGGAACTTGGCAACAACGTCCTCCAGAGCCTCAGGTCGCAGCCCCACAGGAAAGGGCTGGGCAGTGGGTACCATCACAGGGGCACCAGCAGCTGCAGGAACACCACCAGACGACCGCAGGGAACCGGGGCGGCGCATCCTTCCGTAAAGTCACTACCAGGCCACGCCCAGCACCAGCATCCGCACTATCTTTGGCAGAGGAAGCCACCACACCCCACTGCTGAGAGCCCCCTGGTGGGGAAGGAACAGAAGGCACACCCGAGACACGGGCATCATCACCAAAAGGTACATGAACCTTTCTCCACCACCACCCGCGGAGACAACGATGCATCCGGATCCACGCTGTCAACACCTGAAGACCCAGTCACTGAAGTCTCCAACATCGGCCCAGGCAGTAGACAAACGCCTGGAACGTTTGAGCTCCAGATATCGTCAGAGCCGGAAACGGACCCAGAAACATGGGCACCACTAGCCGGACGAACCGACGCTCGACGCAGAACGGCAGCAGCCTCTACCACAGGGGGAACCGGACCACACACAGCAGG
This sequence comes from Procambarus clarkii, assembly GCF_040958095.1. Classification (NCBI taxonomy): domain Eukaryota; kingdom Metazoa; phylum Arthropoda; class Malacostraca; order Decapoda; family Cambaridae; genus Procambarus; species Procambarus clarkii. The sequence continues at coordinate 6,504,988 of NC_091237.1, read as the reverse complement.
AGGCTCCGCAGCCACCCCAGCACCAAGCACAGGAGGGACCCGAGGTGAGGCGGCAGGGCCAGGTCCAGCAGCCGAAGACGAGGAGGCAGATGATGACGCTCCACAGGGAGTACCAGGAAGACCCACGGGAGCAGCAGGGCCAGAGACAGGAGCAGGAGTAACATCCGACGGCACGGCAACATCCGGAGGAGGGCTGGCGACAACCGGGAGAACAACGAGCGACGCTGGGGGAGCCTCAGCAGCGAACAGGACGCTCACCTCCTCACCCCCGGAGTCCTCCTGCAGAGGGAGCGGTGGGAAATCCTCCTCACGGAACAAATTCACGGGAGCGACAGGATCAGCAGTACACCCGGCAGCCTGATGCCCAAACAAGCCACACCGGAAACAGGTACGGGGTTGTCGGGCATAAAACACCCTCACGTAGTACCCTAACAGTCGGACAGATGACGGAATTTCCGACCTCAGTCGCATCCCGAGGGTCCGAATATTGTTCTTCACACCTGAACACGTTCCAGACGATAGTGAGTTAATCCGCACACTGACAACGGAGCCGTACCTCTGGAAGAAACGCCGGAGGAGAGTCTCAGGAAACTCCATGGGGTCGCCATGGACACTTACATATGTCACAGCACCACTACGGTCCGAAACGGTCACAGACCCGGTGCCGTCTTGCAGCTGCAATGTACGCCCCTCGTACCTCTGGAGAAAATCACGGTACACTGCTTCACCCACAAACTTGATGATGACACGGCGAGCAGTGACCAGCTCGACACCATATATGTCCTGGACCGGGACCCTGAGCATGTCACTCAAGACCAAGTCCACAAGCGGGTAACCAGCAAGTCAAGTAAACTCCAAACCTATGGAGTTTACCCTCACGACAGCTGGAATATGGCTGCCCATCGCAAACACGCCACGTCCACACCACCAGGAACAGCAGGGAGTGTCAATGGTGAGCACGTAGTGGACATACTTGGCACAGGAGTGGGGCAAGTAGCCCAGGCTATGGTGAGCCCCTAGTGGACTGACCTGGCACAGGAGCGGAGCAAGTAGCACGGGGTATGGTGAGCACGTAGTGGACTTACCTGGCACAGAAGAGGGGCAAGTAGCACAGGCTATGGTGAGCACGTAGTGGACTTACCGGGTGCAGGAGCGGGGCTGTAACATGAGTGATGGTGTGTCTTCGGCCGCTTGATGTCGGCGTCTTCATGACCTTGTGTTGGACCGAGTTTGCTCCTCACCTGGCAGGCTGGTCATCATTGGCCTGATGGCAAGCTTTCGGTTGTGTTAAGTGATTCATGAAAACCTTGCGAAATTGGTCGTTAAAGGTTAGTGAATATGATTGTAGCTGTTATTAGCGATTATGGGGATTATTGGAGATTTTTATGTAGTTACAAAAGTGATTCTTAAAATTTTTAATATCATGAGGATAATTTAAGTAGTTGTCTATAATGTGATTCTTTCACATTCATGTATTCGTAAGTAAATGATGTAGTTGCAAACCTACAGTTGCAAGTGTGAACCGACGACGGAGACAAAAATGCTATACAATAAGAAAATAACTAAGAAAACTATAGATTGCCATGAGAAGGATTCACGTTAATAACGTGATGAATCAATAAGAGAATTAGTAGGAGCCCCGAGGAGGATTCGTAGATTTGAATCAACCTCACGGTTCCTACTGACTTTCTCATTGATATATCACGTTAATGTGATTTATTTGAGTATTGGAAGAGAAGCGTTGTTGGTGAACTACTAGACCACAGCCAAAGTTCATGGTGGTGAACTAATAGACCACATCCAGAGTAAATGGCGGTGAACTACTAGACCACAGCCAGTAGATGAACTTGGCTTTAGTTGGAGCCAACGACCTCTGGAGGATTCAGTGGAATCGCAGGTTGCATTGCTTTTACTATGTCGTGGTGTTGTGGTCTAAGGCGTGTACCAGGGAATACCCAGAGCATAGCCTCATATTCTCCACATGGTTCTCGCTGGGTTTCTGTAGGATGCCTTATGGGCCATATGAGGCAGCTCTCATTTATATTCACCCAAACTCATTCATATAGCAGCCCATCCTCCTAAAATGAAAGTAATTATTTGGTCCAAAGCTCTGATACTTTGTGGTGACCCACCAGAAAGTTTACCTCTGTTTGACAAACTGGAAACTTTTTTAATTTTGAAACCTAGGCTAACCTCTCCTAGCAATCTTAGGGCTAATACATAATATCTTAGGCCTAATACACATATGTGCTATACTAGGCTAAGGAATATTTAAGTTTGATCTTCGTTTTTTTCTGGACTATAAAAGGAATGGTACAAAAAGTGGTTTTTACTGGTTCGACCGAATAGTTACTATAAGTGCTATCGTTTCAGGAGGATGGAGTTGCATATATATGTATAATCAAACAATTTCAAACAGTTATGCAAAGTTTATCAATTGTTTAAAACAAATTAATCCTAAGTTATAAAGAAAATAAATGGCTATAATATATAAAGCCATTCATGATATATAATAGTGTTTCAAATACTTGTGATTTATATTGTTTTTATTGTCAATGACTATATGTAATTGGATTAGGCAACTTGTTATTACTTATTATATCATGAAATCTTCTTGAGTTTCAGTAAAACCTCCCACCCCTCCCAGGACTCACCGGCGCAGATGTATCAAGAGACGTACCGGTCTGTTGAATCTAAGAACTTCAAGAATGTAGTAGGCAGCTTGGAAGAGGGTATTGAGCGGGTGCTGAAGGAGGAGTATGTGTTCATGGAGTGGGAAGCATCTCTCCTCTACAAATATGGTCAAGACTGTCGACTCTATTGCCTTCCGGAAGCTTATTTCCCCTCTCAGGCATCATTTGCACTCCCGAAGGGATCACCTCTCCTTCCAGTATTTAACAGACTGTAAGTCATTGCTCTTATTTACGGGCTATTCATGCCCGTGCCATCTCTTGGGAGGCTTAATCTTCATCAATCAATCAATTACTTTTTCATTCCATTTCAAACTATGCTAGGCTGTTTATCTTACTAAGTTAAACAAAATCTCTAAATGCAACTTTAAATCCATTAGACATCAGAAGTATTTATTATATGATTGAAACTATGAATTTATAAACGTCTTACTAAAGGGAGAAAGATAGAAGAAGAGGAAGGAAGTAGTGTAAAGAAGGAGAGAGGGAGACGGGTGGGCAATTTAAAATGAAAGATACAGCGATGAAGAAAGAAAGAAGTTTTTTTTAGATTTCATAATAAAATTGGATCATAGTGTGACGGGTTGTGGTATCGCAGCTATACTGAACCAAGATGATATGGCTCTCCCTCACACAAATAAAAAAAGTGCTGCTATTGGCCTTGCAGTGTGTAAGTCGCAGGGCGAAACAAATGAAAATCATCAAATAAATAATTAAAACAATTTATTTAAATATTAATGAACAAAAATGACACATGACAATACTTGGCTATTACTATATAACAAATAAAATAAGTAAATGAAAGTGTAACTGTAATACAACACAAAAATATACTGGTGGTGCTGAAGACAACTACCATACCACCACAGCATGCAGCATACGACGTTGGCTGAAGGCAGACGGCGTTGCAGGAGACTAAGGTGTTACTAGAGCACTAAGGGAGAGACTGGCTCTCCAGGGTTGTTGTTGTTGTTAAAGATTTGCTACCTGGAACAAAGTTCCAAGTAGCACGGACTATGGTGAGCCCGTAGTGACTCTCCAGGGTTGTTGTTGTTATTTACGATTCGTTACTCAGAACGATAAGTTCCAGTAGCACGGGCTATGGTGAGCCTGTAAGTGGAGGCTCTTTGGAACCATTATCTGTATCAGTGGCTGATACTAGAGATGTGGCGATGGATGGGGGTCTTCATGATGGTTTTCAGCCTGGAGGGCTGGCTGGCCTCCTCTCCAGGGAGGCGGCGCCCTTTATATAGTCCAGCGGTGATGACTCATCCGGTGTCAACGCGAGGTGGACATCTGGTCAACTAGCAAACTGCTCGTTGTGGCTGGCGGTGCCTTTGTGTTGAGCTGCACCACTGTCAGTTGAAGGCGGCTAACTGCTTGTTTGTGGGGGCAAACTACCAGTTAGCAGAGGCGCCCGGCTTGCCTCTGAGTCGTACCAGGCCGTGCCAGGCCCTGGGGGGTACAGAAAGGTGGCAAGACTGATGACTCATCAGGGCTGGTGTAGTGAAGAGGCATTGAAGGTGAAGGGAAAAGGCAGTTCCACTGCTATGCAGAGGATTCACGTGACAATAGGGATATGCTGTGAAAAAATACCAGGGATATATTGCTTGGTGAATCTACAACCAGTTTTTATTTTAACATATCAACACAGAAGCGCTTATTGTAAAAAATAGTAATTGAATAATAAAACAAAATTAAATATTAACATAAATATAAAACTGGAGCCTTAGATGAATGTAGGAGTCTAGGATCTCCTTTGCTGTTAGTCAATGTCTCTCGTTTGGGGAGAAATTGGAACTTATTACAAGATGAAGGCTGCTACCATCGTCTCTGCCAAATTAGTGTGCTTTAGTGCTATAATTACTATTATATATTAGTGGCATGTACATTAGTAGTTTATATATTAGTGGCATATATATAAGTGGTATACATTTATGTTTTTATATTATTAGTATATATATTTGTAGTATATATAAGGTTATGAATAAATGGAGCAAAGTCACTGACACTTAAATATCCTAGACTTGATAATGACATTAGAATGCATAAAGTAACCTATCGCACTTAAATTCTTGAATTTATGTCACGCAAATTTACTTAAATGTTGACTAATAAGCAGCAAATATCTAGACATCAATTAACCGAGTGTTTATCTGGTTGCCCAAAATCTAACCACCTCTGTCCCCACTTAAACTTTTTTTTCAGTAATTTTTTATCATACTGGGATCCAATGCAATAAATTAAGATTACTTAAGGTTGTGGTAAGAAGAGAGAGAGAGATACTGGTAGTGTGCTGTTTACTGTGGCTTCATTTCACTATTTTCCCTTCCTCACTTTTATTTCGTGAGTTTATGATCGCAGCAAGTAAATACAAGGTCACAGCATGTTAAAACAACACTACTCTCTTTGTGTATTCTTAAGCAAGCACATGGATCTCTTAATAACTATGAAACATTAGTTTTGGGGGAGCTTCCTTCTATGCCTGCAGAGGTAATGTTTACATTGTAGTTACATTGTAGTCCGGGGTCTAGTTGGCTGCAACATACTGTTACTCCTTTACAATGAAGAGAATGGTTTTACATCTCGCTATGACTATAAACAATATCTCATTTGGCAACCATATAAAAGAGATATATGTACAACACTTTAATATTTTTTACTATTGAAGATATATTTTTTAATTAGAAAAGATTGGAATATTGTCATGATTTGACTGCAAGATCGCTCTTAATATATCTGGTGTTATGAGTTTTGGTGCAGTGAGAGCCTCGAGGATCTGTTATTTCTTATGTAACAATGGCTTATATTATACAGTTATTAGTCTTAAAGAAATATTATTATCATATAGAGTAACATTTAGAAATATTATTTATAATACTCGTTTTTTTATTATATATATGATATAAATGATAAGTAACATTATTGTCACTAAATTTAAATGTGGTGTGTGATATGTATATGTATGTTGACAGAGTGTTGGAGATGCAGTCATCTGGGGTCCTGAGGAAGTTGCAGGAAGATTGGGCGCCACGCAACATGGATAATTGTAACCAGCTCCACACGGAGCCCATCCAATTGAAAATCTTGTTCACGGTATATCTGGTGCTCTGTAGTGGCATGGTCATCAGTGTCCTCGTTCTCATTGGCGAGATCTTTACCGCCAGACTCATGAAAGCTCCCAAACCATGAGAACACAAATTCCAGCGTCTTACACTACTTACACGGCAAAGCCATTTAGGGTATTCCGTGTAACTTACGTCACTACCAAAAACTGGGTCAACCTTCACACATGTGTTTGTCATTATAACTTGAACATTTAAGCAAACTAATTATTGCAGCGTAAAACATTACAAAATAAAGTACTACTACACTCGCATAGCATATCCATTTGCTGAAACTAGTTCCGGATTTCGCAACATAAATACTCTGCAAGACATGACCAATTGTCTAATGCTTTGATTGTTCCTTTGTCAGAAAACGCTCAGCAAATTGATTGGGAGAAGGCTTCTTCAATAACGAATTATATAATCAGTTTAAATAAGAACATTAATGAATCTGCTTTACTGATTACAAAATCATGTAATTTGAACATAAGCAGTGGTTTGTATAATTTGGTTTGATTTGATAATTTTGATTGATCAGTTAAACGGCAATTTGAGTAGGATCATTGATAAACATTTATCTCACTAATACCTTAATAATATCACATTATCTCATTATTGGCATTGTACCTCACCTTACCTCTTTCATGCTTATATATCCACACCCACTGAACTGTAAACCAATCCTTCTGAAGATGTATTATTAAATACCAACGAACTTAACGAATTTTCTGTCTTAATTCTTTCTTCGTGGTCTGACACTTTCGAAGTTTTTATGACGTGTTAATTTCTTCATGATTTACACACACACACAAACACACACATGTTAGTTAGTTATGAGGAAAGGCTGCGGGAAATGCACCTCACGACACTGGAAGACAGAAGAGTAAGGGGGGACATGATCACAACCTACAAAATCCTCAGGGGAATCGACCGGGTAAACAAGGATGAACTATTCAACACTGGTGGGACGCGAACAAGGGGACACAGGTGGAAGCTGAGTACCCAAATGAGCCACAGTGACGTTAGAAAGAACTTTTTCAGTGTCAGAGTAGTTAGTAAATGGAATGCATTAGGAAGTGATGTGGTGGAGGCTGACTCCATACACAGTTTCAAATGTAGATATGATAGAGCAAAGTAGGCTCAGGAATCTGTACACCAGTTGATTGACGGTTGAGAGGTGGGACCAAAGAGCCAGAGCTCAACCCCCGCAAGCACAATTAGGTGAGTACAATTAGGTGAGTACACACACACACACACACACACACACACACACACACACACACACACACAGGAAAGGGGACTATAAGAGGATAAGAGACTATCTGGATGAAGTGCAGTGGGAGGAAGAAATTAGAGGAAAAACAGTCCAAGATATGATGGATCTAGTCATACAGAAATGCCAGGAGGCCGAAGAGAGATTTATACCAACAGTAAAGGGAAAAAATAAGAAGGAATATAATAACCCATGGTTTAATAGACAGTGTCAGGAAGCAAAAATGGCCAGCAGGCGGGAGTGGAGGAAGTTCAGAAGACAAAGGACAGAGGACAACTGGATCAGATACAACAGAGCTAGGAACGATTACATTAACATAAGACGAACATCGGAAAGGGACTATGAGAACGATATTGCAATCAAAGCGAAAAAACAACCTAAGTTACTACACAGTCATATAAGAAGAAAAATGTCGGTGAACGACCAAGTGACAAGACTAAGGAAGACAGAGGGGGCATATACTGAAAGTGACACGGAAATCTGCGAGGCACTGAATGCCAGTTTCCATGGAGTGTTCACTACCGAGCCTGAGCAGCTCCCATTGCTGGAAGGGGTTACCCTAGATGAAAGACTATCAGATATAGAGGTGACAGCAGAGGAGGATATGGAGGTAATGAAGCAGTTGACAACTCTAGATGCAACTAAAGCAGTTGGACCAGACAAAGTATCACCGTGGATACTAAAAGAAGCAGCACAGGCCCTCAGCGTGCCTCTGGCAATGATCTTTAATGAGTCACTTATGTCGGGAGAATTGCCCAGTTGCTGGAAGAAGGCAAATGTCGTGCCGATCTTCAAGAAAGGTGATAGGGAGGAGGCACTTAACTATAGTCCTGTATCACTGACAAGCATCCCCTGTAAAATACTGGAAAGAATAATTAGGCTACGACTGGTTGCACACCTGGAG
>NC_091237.1:6372014-6492014 GCF_040958095.1 Procambarus clarkii | reverse complement strand
CAGTCCTTGGACCTATACTGTTTCTGGTATATGTAAATGATCTCCCAGAGGGTATAGATTCGTTCCTCTCAATGTTTGCCGACGATGCAAAAATTATGAGGAGGATTGAAACAGAGGATGATAGTAGGAGGCTACAAGATGACCTGGATAGACTGAATGAATGGTCCAACAAAATGGCAGTTGAAGTTCAACCCGAGTAAATGCAAAGTAATGAAACTAGGCAGTGGAAACAGGAGGCCAGGCACAGGATACAGAATAGGAGATGAAGTACTTAATGAAACAGACAGAGAGAAAGATCTAGGAGTTGATATCACACCAAACCTGTCTCCTGAAGCCCACATAAAGAGAAAAACGTCTGCGGCATATGCGAGGCTGGCTAACATCAGAACGGCGTTCAGGAACCTGTTTAAGGAATCATTCAGAATCTTGTACACCACATATGTAAGACCAATCCTGGAGTATGCGGCCCCAGCATGGAGTCCATACCTTGTCAAGCACAAGACGAAGCTGGAAAAAGTCCAAAGGTATGCTACTAGACTGGTCCCAGAACTAAGAGGCATGAGTTATGAGGAAAGGCTGCGGGAAATGCACCTTACGACACTGGAAGACAGAAGAGTAAGGGGGGACATGATCACAACCTACAAAATCCTCAGGGGAATCGACCGGGTAAACAAGGATGAACTATTCAACACTGGTGGGACGCGAACAAGGGGACACAGGTGGAAGCTGAGTACCCAAATGAGCCACAGAGACGTTAGAAAGAACTTTTTCAGTGTCAGAGTAGTTAGTAAATGGAGTGCATTAGGAAGTGATGTGGTGGAGGCTGACTCCATACACAGTTTCAAATGTAGATATGATAGAGCCCAATAGGCTCAGGAATCTGTACACCAGTTGATTGACGGTTGAGAGGCGGGACCAAAGAGCCAGAGCTCAACCCCCGCAAGCACAATTAGGTGAGTACAATTAGGTGAGTACACACACACACTGTGAGTCTGTGTGTGGAATCAACACACAGTTGAATCAACAACCTAGGTCGTTGACAACATTATTTGGAGAACCTATGGCGATTCCACGACCCAGAGATGGCTTCTTAAATCTTGCTGGAATCAACCTAACTGAGGACCAAATCACTCTCTTAAATCTGGGTATAAACTGTCACGTTATGTCCAGACCAAGTGAGATGACCCAGAAAGTAGAGTTGGAAATCCTTTTGGACGACATATTCGACCTCGGGAAGCAAAAGAAGGTTACCAGTAAAGACACCTTGCAAGCAGAACTTATTGCAAAAGGAGGAAAGATTCAAGGTAACTATAGAAGCACCATACTGTCCTCCGAACTCAAAACAACAGCTAAGAGCATTCGCGAGAACAAGGAGATAGTCGTCAGACGAGGTGACAAGTCGCCAATATACGTTATTCTTAAGAAAGACGAATATCTGGCAAAAATGAACCTCATACTCTCTGACCAAACTAAATTCCAAAGGGTAACGAAGGACACTACAGCCGAATTGAAAACGAAGGTAAACAGATTGATCGAAACTGTGAACGCCAAGAAATCCGGACTCCACCTGCTAAAAGTTGTTGGGGAATACAAACCTGGGTATGCCTATGAAAATGTCAAGACCCACAAGCCTGGAAAGCCACTTCGGCCAATCATCAGCCAGATACCCACAACCACATACAGACTGGCTAAGCCACTGAATGGCTTGCTGACTCCTTTTGTATCTTGCTTGTACTTTCAGCTTGAAGTCTCCCAAGGAATTCGTTGACTTACTGGGGGGAGCACGGACCACGGGGATAAGTTCCTTGTTGGATGTAGTTACTATTTACCAACGTACCTGTGGATGAAACAATCAGGATGATAGCAGACAGAGTGTATCGTGACCTGGCTTGCACTCCTCTTGACATACCAGAAAAAATACTGAGGAAACTACTCCAAGGCTGCATTAAAGAGACCCCCTTCATGAGCCCAGATGGGCACATGTATAAGCAAGTAGATGGAATCGCCATGGGTTCTACCCTAGGTGTCCTATTTGCGAACTTCTACATGAGTACCATCGAGCGAAAAGTCTTAGTCGACATGAACTTGAAACCGGCCATATACTGCAGGTATGTTGACGACATGTTTACACAGGTACCTGATGTCAGACATCTGCAGGACCTGAAGGAGGCATTTGAGCAGAGTTCCGTGCTGCGTTTTACTTACGAGATGGAAAAGGATGGGAAGCTGCCCTTTCTAGATGTAACAGTCATGGAAAAGAGCGGAGGTTTCCACACTGCAGTCTACACTAAGGAAACGAACATAGGAATGTGCCTCAATGCCAATAGTGACTGACCAGACAGGTACAAGAGGAGTGTCGTCAACGCTTACATCGACCGTGCTCTCAACCACAGCTCAAGATGGAAGCAAGTCGATGAAGAACTCTGTAGGGTAAGGCAGGTCCTATTCAACAACGGCTTCACCTACGGTTTTGTTGAAGATATCATAAAAAAAAGGTGAAACGCCCAGCAACCTCTGAAGAGTCAACCAACACAACACTTGTATCCCCTATTAGACTATTTTACAAGAACTTCTTTTCGGCGGCTTATAAAACGAAGGAAAGGGTTCTGAAAGATATTGTTGAAAGGAACGTTATCCTTACAGACAAAAATCTGAAAATGCAATTGACAATGTACTATATAACCAAAAAAACGACCAGTCTACTCATGAAAAACTCCCCAGACACCAAGCATAACGCCTTGATGAAAACCAACGTCGTCTGTGCCTTTAAATGCCCACTTGGGGAACTCCCCAAAGAGCTCAGTATATAGGCAAGACAACAACGTCTATTTCCAGGCGAAAAACAATGCATAAACAACAGGGTTCCATCAAGGAACATATAATCTCTTCTCACAACCAGAACATCACCAGAGAAACCTTAATAAAAAACACATAAATCATCGATAGGTACAACGATAGCAGGCGACTCGACATCAGCGAGGCATTACACATCAAAAAGCCAACATCAGCAATCAACAGCCAATTAATGCACAACTATATTCTATCCACTTCAAGACCCCGAACCAAGATGGAACCAGCAAGAGGAAGTATGGGCCAATAGGCCTCCTGGAATTACTTTCATTCTTATGTTCTCATATCCAAGTTATATCCATTGTTTCGTGTTCAGTGTTGTGTTTATCACAAGTTTATTCACCTCACCGAAAACTTTTGTACCATATCAACTCACCCAATAGAGTATAAGTACGATGAATTTGTGTGTAAATTAAGTCTTTGAAAGTGTAATAAGCCATTACGAAACGCGTTCAGGCGTCAGATCATAAATAAAAATGAATTTTGGAGAATTGATATTTCCATTACCACCGACAGTGAAGAAAAACAAAAGAAATATTAAGAAAATTTATGTTAGAATTTTTAATCTTACCTTTTCGGTCATATTCCACAACATATATATATATATATATATATATATATATATATATATATATATATATATATATATATATATATATATATATATATATATATATATATATATATATATATATATATATATATATATATCTATATATATATATATGTCGTACCTAGTAGCCAGAACTCACTTCTCAGCCTACTATTCAAGGCCCGATTTGCCTAATAAGCCAAGTTTTCATGAATTAATATATATACTATAATTTTTTTCTTATGAAATGATAAAGCAACCCTTTTCTCTATGTATGAGGTCAATTTTTTTTTATTGGAGTTAAAATTAACGTAGATATATGACCGAACCTAACCAACCCTACCTAACCTAACTTAACCTATATTTATAGGTAAGGTTAGGTTAGGTAGCCAAAAAAAACTAGGTTAGGTTAGGTTAGGTAGGTTAGGTAGACGAAAAAACATTAATTCATGAAAACTTGGCTTATTAGGCAAATCGGGCCTTGAATAGTAGGCTGAGAAGTGCGTTCTGGCTATTAGGTACGACATATATATATATATATATATATATATATATATATATATATATATATATATATATATGTATATATATATATATATATATATATATATATATATATATACATATATATATATATATATATATATATATATATATATATATATATACATATATATATATATATATATATATATATATATATATATATATATGTCGTACCTAGTAGCCAGAACTCACTTCTCAGCCTACTATTCAAGGCCCGATTTGCCTAATAAGCCAAGTTTTCCTGAATTAATATATTTACTATATTTTTTTTCTTATGAAATGATAAAGCAACCCTTTTCTCTATGTATGAGGTCATTTTTTTTTATTGGAGTTAAAATTAACGTAGATATATGACCGAACCTAACCAACCCTACCTAACCTAACCTAACCTATATTTATCGGTAAGTTTAGGTTAGGTAGCCAAAAAAAGCTAGGTTAGGTTAGGTTAGGTAGGTTAGGTAGACGATAAAACATTAATTCATGAAAACTTGGCTTATTAGGCAAATCGGGCCTTGAATAGTAGGCTGAGAAGTGCGTTCTGGCTATTAGGTACGACATATGTATATATATATATATATATATATATATATATATATATATATATATATATATATATATATATGTATATATATATATATATATATATATATATATATATATATATATATATATATATATATGTCGTACCTAGTAGCCAGAACGCACTTCTCAGCCTACTATGCAAGGCCCGATTTGCCTTATAAGCCAATTTTTCCTGAATTAATTTATTTTCTCTAATTTTTTTCTTATGAAATGATAAAGCTACCCATTTCATTATGTATGAGGTCAATTTTTTTTTATTGGAATTAAAATTAACGTAGATATATGACCGAACCTAACCAACCCTACCTAACCTAACCTAACCTATCTTTATAGGTTAGGTTAGGTTAGGTAGCCGAAAAAGTTAGGTTAGGTTAGGTTAGGTAGGTTAGGTCGTCGAAAAACAATTAATTCATGAAAACTTGGCTTAATAGGCAAATCGGGGCTTGCATAGTAGGCAGAGAAGTGCGTTCTGGCTCTTAGGTACGACATATATATATATCATATATATATATATATATATATATATATATATATATATATATATATATATATATATATATATATATATATATATATATATATATATATATATATATATATATATATATATATATATATATATTATTAAATATGACCGAAAAAGTAAGATTAATAATTCTAACACGAATTTTCTCAATCTTTCGTACATTACGCTTCACTGTTGGAGGTAAATCAAAAATCACTTCTCCAAAATTCATTTTTATTTCTAGTCTGACGCGACACGGGCGCGTTTCGTAAAACTTATTACATTTTCAAAGACTTCACAAATACACAACTGATTAGAACTTACGTCTCTCTGATATTATATCTACATTTGAGTGAGATGGGAAGGGTGATGTGGCATTAACACACGACAGAACAGGAGGGGATATTAATAGGGTATTAAAAGTATCAACACAAGACAGAACAGAAACAATGGGTATTGAATAGAAGTGTTTGTAGAAAGCCTATTGGTCCATATTTCTTACATATTTTATACACTCTGTCGACTATCATTCCGATTGTCTCGTCCACAGGTACGTTGGTAAACAGCGATTCTACGTCCAACGAGGCTCTTATCCCTGTGGCCCGTGTGCCCCGCAGTAAGTCCACAAATTCCTTTGGAGACTTCAGGCTGAAGGCGCAAGGAACATAAGGAGTCAGCAGGCCGTTGAGTCGCTTCGCCAGTCTGTACGTGGGTGTGGGTATCTGGCTAATGATTGGCCGAAGTGGGTTTCCAGGCTTGTGCGTCTTGACATTTCCATACGCATATCCAGGTTTATATTCCCCAATGATCTTTGGCAGGTGGAGTTGTTTACCAACGTACCTGTGGACGAGACAATCGGAATGATAGCCGACAGAGTGTATCGTGATCCAGCCTGTACTCCTCTTGACATGCCAGAAAGTATTCTGAGGAAACTACTCCAAGCTTGTACTAAAGAGGCACCCTTCTTGAGCCCAGATGGGCACATGTATAAGCAAGTAGATGGGGTCGCCATGGGTTCTCCCCTAGGTGTCCTGTTTGCAAACTTCTACATGGGTACCATCGAGCAAAAAGTCTTAGTCGACATGAACTTGAAACCGGCCATATACTGCAGGTATGTTGACGACATTTTTACACAGGTACCTGATGTCAGACATCTGCAGGAGCTGAAGGAGGCATTTGAGCAGAGTTCCGTGCTGCGTTTCACTTACGAGACGGAAAAGGATGGGAAGCTGCCTTTTCTAGATGTAACAGTCATGGAAAAGGGCGGAGGTTTCCACACTGCAGTCTACACTAAGGAAACAAACATAGGAATGTGCCTAAATGCCAACAGCGACTGCCCCGACAGGTACAAGAGGAGTGTTGTTAACGCATACGTCGACCGTGCTCTCAGCCACAGCTCAGAATGGAAGCAAGTCGACGAAGAACTCTGTAGGGTAAGGCAGGTCCTAGTCAATAACGGCTTCTCCAATGGTTTCATCGAAGACATCATAAGAAGGAAAGTGAAAAGCCATGCAACCTCTGAAGAGACAACTAACACAACACCTATACCCCCTATTAGACTATTTTACAGGAACTTCTTTTCCACAGCTCATAAAACGGAGGAAAGGGTCCTGAAAGATATTGTTAATAGAAACGTTATCCCTACAGACAAAAATCAGAGGATACAACTGACGATTTACTATAAAACCAGAAAAACGGCCAGCCTACTCATGAGAAACTCTCCAGACACAAAACAGAACGCTTTAAAAGAGACTAACGTCGTCTATGCCTTCAAATGCCCACTTGGGGACTGTAAGCTCCAAAAAACCCAGTATATAGGCAAGACAACAACATCTCTTTCTAGGCGTTTAACGATGCATAAGCAACAGGGCGCCATTAAGGAACATATAATCTCTTCCCATAACCAAACCATCGCCAGAGAAATCCTAGTAAACAACACAGAAATCATCGATAGATACAGCGATAGCAGGCGGCTTGACGTTTGCGAGGCACTACACATCAAGAAGTCAACACCAGCAATCAACAGCCAATTATTGCACAACTATATTCTACCCACCTCAAGACTCCGCTCCAATATAGAAGCATCAAGAAATATGGACCAATAGGCTTTCTACAAACACTTCTATTCAATACCCATTGTTTCTGTTCTGTCTTGTGTTGATACTTTTAATACCCTATTAATATCCCCTCCTGTTCTGTCTTGTGTTAATGCCACATCACCCTTCCCACCTCACTCAAATGTAGATATAATATCAGAGAGATGTAAGTTCTAATCAGTTGTGTATTTGTGAAGTCTTTGAAAATGTAATAAGTTTTACGAAACGTGCCCGTGTCGCATCAGACTAGAAATAAAAATGAATTTTGGAGAAGTGATTTTTGATTTACCTCCAACAGTGAAGCGTAATGTACGAAAGATTGAGAAAATTCGTGTTAGAATTATTAATCTTACTTTTTCGGTCATATTTAATAATATATGTCTACAGGAAAGACTGCTACCAAAATATACTAATATATGTATATATATATATATATATATATATATATATATATATATATATATATATATATATATATATATATATAATATGTCGTACCTAATAGCCAGAACGTACTTCTCAGCCTACTATGCAAGGCCCGATTTGCCTAATAAGCCAAGTTTTCCTGAATTAATATATTTTCTCTAATTTTTTTCTTATGAAATGATAAAGCTACCCATTTCATTATGTATGAGGTGAAATTTTTTTATTGGAGTTAAAATTAACGTAGATATATGACCGAACCTAACCAACCCTACCTAACCTAACCTAACCTATCTTTATAGGTTAGGTTAAGTTAGGTAGCCGAAAAAGTTAGGTTAGGTTAGGTTAGGTAGGTTAGGAAGTCGAAAAACAATTATTTCGTAAAAACTTGGCTTATTAGGCAAATCGGGCCTTGCATACTAGGCAGAGAAGTGCGTTCTGGCTACTAGGTACGACATACATATATATATATATATATATATATATATATATATATATATATATATATATATATATATATATATATATATATATATATATATATATATATATATACATATATATATATATATATATATATATATATATATATATATATATATATATATATATATATATATATATGTCGTACCTAGTAGCCAGAACTCACTTCTCAGCCTACTATTCAAGGCCCGATTTGCCTAATAAGCTAAGTTTTCTTGAATTAATATATTTACTATAATTTTTTTCTTATGAAATGATAAAGGAACCCTTTTCTCTATGTATGAGGTCAATTTTTTTTTATTGGAGTTAAAATTAACGTAGATATATGACCGAACCTAACCAACCCTACCTAACCTAACCTAACCTATATTTATAGGTAAGGTTAGGTTAGGTAGCCAAAAAAAGCTAGGTTAGGTTAGGTTAGGTAGGTTAGGTAGACGAAAAAACATTAATTCATGAAAACTTGGCTTATTAGGCAAATCGGGCCTTGAATAGTAGGCTGAGAAGTGCGTTCTGGCTATTAGGTACGACATATATATATATATATATATATATATATATATATATATATATATATATATATATATATATATATATATAAAAGGAGGGAGGACGGAGAGGGAGACGGACACGTGGTGACCAAGGTCCTACACTTGAACCAATTTAAACGAGGATCACGATGCCTGAGCCAGCCAAGACTTGACCTGTGTAGGTATGAATACTTGCTGAAGGCCCCGGGGGTGACAAGAAGAACCGTGTCTCTTTCATTCCAACACTATGAACGTAGAAAGGTGCGTTGTCTGAGCCTTGTATATGGCGAGGCAGGTACAGTGTATGGGTGAGGGTGAGGGGAGGGTCGCCGCCGTCTCAGTGCCGCCACCCACCAGCCTCCAGGCGGGGTGCGGGGGGAATGGGGGAGGCTCTCGAGCTGCCTACAGTGATGTTAGTGGAAAGTTAGTGCGTTCATAAGCAAATCGGTGAGTGTAGTGTTAAAAACAAAGTGCACTAGTGATTTCCCCGAGTGTTGATAGTGTGTAACAAGTGTGACGGCTGCCTCCCTCGCGTGCCCCCCCCTCCACCACCCCCGCCCGCCATCTTCCCCCACCCCGCTACCTGCGCCCGACCCAGCCAGCCGCCCATCAACACACTGCCTACCCACACACGGTGCCCAGGCCATGCCCTACTCCCCCAGGAGGGTAATGCTTGCCGTGTTACTCTCCACCCGGGAAGGAGAGGGTGCACTCAGCGGGCAGCCAGGCGTCATCACATCTAGGCATGGCACATGTCGCACCTGACACACAGCCTCTTTCCAGCCAAGAAGATGAACACCCAAGAGGAAACTGTCAAGTGTGTGACAGACGGTATCGTCTCAATTCAAATGGAACTGTCTGCTATCATTCTGTCAATTCAGGTGGCTGTCTAGGGTCTAGGCGCCTGCCCCGGGACAGTGACGATGGACAACCTGCTGCAGGAGCGAGGAACAATACCTCCCTCAACTTCATTTCAGCAGATAATCTGCTTGAAGCAGTCAAAGCGACGTCCACCAGGACCTTGCCCCACATTCCCAAGGCTGCCCGTCATCAAGCAGCAGCCAAACTCACCAGTCTGCTGACAAAGGTCAACAATGCTCCCAGAACCTCTGAATCGTGGCACAATCTCCTTCTATTTGGGAATGAATGCCTAGCATTACCGCCCAGGAGAGACAAGTCATTAGCAACCTCTGTAATCAGGGCACATAATGAATTCCCCAGAGCAGACAACCTGGTCCGCCTCCCCCCTCGTGCCAAGAACACCAGCCGCAGGACGACCAACAATAACTCATCTGAGAACCACAAAATGAGAGCACAGATCACCAGGAAAATAGAAGAGGGCAATACAACAGGTGCCATCAGAATCATGACCAGCGATGACACTATTGCCCCCAGGAACGCGACGACAGCAGAGGCTCTTCAAGACAAACACCCACCCAGAGCCCCAAACAGCAGCAGGGATTCCCAGGAAAACAATGCTGGCATAGAACCCTTGACTGTTCGAGAATCTGAGGTGTACATAGCAGCCATGTCTTTCCCAACAGGTTCAGCAGGGGGCTTTACAGGCCTAAGACCCCAGCACATCAAACAAATGCTGAACCCGGTGCTTGGAGATGCTGCAAAGGACCTTCTAGTGGAACTTACCAGTTTCTCCAACATATGTTTGGCTGGCGGCATTCCTGAGGACATCAGGCCTGCCTTTTATGGAGCAGCACTCTGTGCTCTAAAAAAGAAGGATAGGGGTATCAGGCCCATTGCCGTTGGCAACACCCTCCGACGCCTTGTAGCTAAGGCTGCAGTGAGATCTATCAGCCAGGAAGCAGCCACCTTGCTGAAACCTCATCAGCTCGGGTTTGGGATTCTCCTAGGTTGTGAAGCTGCAGCACATGCAGCGCGGGCTTACATTGTTGATCTCCCGGACCAGAAGGCACTAGTAAAGCTTGACTTCAAAAATGCTTTCAATCAAGTCAGACGAGACGCTGTCCTCAGGGCTGTACACAACCATTTCCGTCCCCTTTACCCATTCATCCGATCGTGCTACAGTGGGGGCACTAAGCTTCTTTTTGGGGAGCATGAAATAAACTCCTGTGAAGGTGTCCAACAAGGTGACCCCTTAGCCCCCCTCCTTTTATGCCTAGCTATCAAAGAGGTCACTGATAGTCTGACAAGCGAGCTAAACATCTGGTACCTGGATGATGGCACTCTAGCTGGAACTCCGGAAACCATTTTGGAGGATATAAGGAAAATCCAGGAGCAGGGAGCAGGAGCCTTAGGCCTCATTCTCAATGCATCCAAATGTGAAATAATCTCCCGCAACCCAGACATCACTGGGCAAATACAAAATGTTCTTTCAGGCATTCTCGTTGTCGAGCCACCGGACTGCACTCTCCTGGGTGCCCCCATTGGCCCACGAGCAATCGAGGAGGTCCTGGTTGCAAAAATCACTGACCTAAAGAGAATGCTGGACAGGATTGACAAGACTGATGCCCATGATGCTCTCTTTCTCCTCACAAGATGCCTATCTCTCCCTAAGTTGACCTACTTTCTTAGATGTTCTCCATCCTACAGCAGCCCTAAGTTAAATGTGTATGACACCCTTCTGAGGTCCATGCTGGTGAAAGTCCTGAACCTGCCATTGGACGACTCTCAGTGGGAGCAAGCAACCCTTCCTGTAAGACTCGGCGGCCTTGGTGTCCGCACAGCCTCCCAAATTGCTCTACCAGCCTTCCTTTCCTCCTCCCATGCATCGCACGACCTCGTCAGAGATATTTTACCTGCAACCCTGAGAGATTCAGCAGGAATACACGATCCTGCTTTCACTGAATGTTCAAATCAGTGGGATGTTCTTGCAGCCCCAGCAACCATTATAGAGCCAACAAAACAACACAAACAGTCCGGCTGGGACCACCCTCTAGTGGAAAAGTAGCTGATGCCATGCTCAGCGTCGCAACATCAGAGAAGGAGAAAGCCTGCCTCAGAGCAG
The DNA here is from genome assembly GCF_040958095.1 of Procambarus clarkii. Classification (NCBI taxonomy): domain Eukaryota; kingdom Metazoa; phylum Arthropoda; class Malacostraca; order Decapoda; family Cambaridae; genus Procambarus; species Procambarus clarkii. The sequence continues at coordinate 6,480,424 of NC_091237.1, read as the reverse complement.
TGCATGCCCCCCATGCAGGAGACTTCCTCCTGGCAGTACCCATGTCAGCAATGGGCACGCGCCTAGATCCAGAATCCCTTCGTGTAGCATTGGCCCTCTGCCTTGGTGCCCTAATTCACACTGAATACAAGTGTATTTGCAACAGGGTGGAAGCAGACCAATATGGACTGCATGGGTTGCATTGCGGAAGCACAAAGGGCTGGCATGCAAGACACAACGAGGTCAATGACATCATCAAGAGAAGCCTCGTCTCAGCTAGGTGCCCAGCGAAGAGAGAACCTCGCATCCTAGGGGTCCAAAACCCAGATTTCCCCGCACTTCGCTCTGATGGCATCACCATATACTCATGGAAGGAAGGTAGACAGTTGGTGTGGGACTACACATGTGTATCCACCCTGGCTGACACGTATGCACACTTCGGAGCTGATCAAGCAGGTGGGGCGGCCAACCACAGGGAAACAGCAAAATCATTCAAGTACAGGCGACTGGAAGGTCAGTACCTCTTTGTTCCCATAGCGTCTGAGACGCATGGCCCCTGGGGCAAGAGTGCCTTGGTATTTCTCAAGGAATTGGGTTCCAAGCTCATTGACGTCACCAGAGACCCAAGGGCTTCAAGTTTTTGGTTTCAGCGTCTCAGTGTGGCGATCCAGAGGAGAAATGCTTGCTGCGTCCTCGGTTGCTGTCCAGAAGCGGAGGAGCTTCAAGAGATCCATAACTTTTAGGCATTTGTCTTGTATGTTTTGTAACCTTTAAATACACAATAAAGGAAAAAAAAATGTGGTTTCCTCCGAGGCTATGGGTCCCCCTTCTTCCAGCCAGAGGTATATATATATATATATATATATATATATATATATATATATATATATATATATATATATATATATATATATATATATATATATATATATATATATATATATATATATATGTCGTACCTAGTAGCCAGAACGCACTTCTCAGCCTACTATGCATGGCCCGATTTGCCTAATAAGCCAAGTTTTCATGAATTAATTGTTTTTCGACTACCTAACCTACCTAACCTAACCTAACCTAACTTTTTCGGCTACCTAACCTAACCTAATCTATAAAGATAGGTTAGGTTAGGTTAGGTAGGGTTGGTTAGGTTCGGTCATATATCTACGTTAATTTTAACTCCAATAAAAAAAAATTGACCTCATACATAATGAAATGGGTAGCTTTATCATTTCATAAGAAAAAAAAATAGAGAAAATATATTACTTCAGGAAAACTTGGCTTATTAGCCAAATCGGGCCTTGCATATTAGGCTGAGAAGTTCGTTCTGGCTACTAGGTACGACATATATATATATATATATATATATATATATATATATATATATATATATATATATATATATATATATATATATATATATATATATATATATATATATATATATATATATATATATATATATATATATATATATATATATATATATATATACATATATATATATATATATATATATATATATATATATATATATATATATATATATATATATTGTGACGGTAACGCGTTGGTGTTCGGCTGTTCAAAGCTAGGGGTATGGCCTCGTCACATAGAATTAAAAAAAATAGAAAATCTGGAACTTCGTCTGTGGTAAGGTAAGGAGAAGACACACAAAACACAAGTAAATTTTAACAATGAAATTTTAATTACGTTAGATAAACAAAACATGAATAAAATGATCATACAAATTCGTATAATAAAATCAATCAATCAAAATAATATGAATAATTTAAATGACAAAGTGAAAAGTTACGTTAAGACAAGTGAGCAATAACAAGAAGTGCAAATAACGTAAATATGGGTGCAGGAATATTGGCTTTAAGCTATCACCTCTCTTAGTACACGTAAGCCAAAGCTTTAGTCTACCAGGAAGAAGTGTTAACTGTATGAAAGCACTGAATATTCTGAGGACTGAGGTCGTGGCGGCCCCAGACATCAAGTAGTATGATGGGTGAGTGCAGTAGCAGCTGGACCGGCGGCCAATCAGCGAGGAGCCGGCAACAAGACAGGCAGTTTGGCGGTTTGAGGATGAGCAGGTGTTCCTGGCTGCATACGTTTTGCGCTCTGGCAAACCTTGCTGGTGTTGTTGTCGTTGTTGGACATTTCTTCCATAGTAGTTTTATATAGATGTATCGACGTATTTTTGGAGGGAAGAGCAGGCTCAATCTCTTGAAGGAGATTATCGTCACATCTCTCCCCCGAAGCCTGCGGTTCTGGAAGAAGTTACGTCGTTATGTGGTGGAGTAATGGATGGAGTCGCTTCTACTTCATAAACTCTGGAGAGATCATGGGCTAAGATGTTGTCGGAATCTTGGTATAGCGTGTCTCCAGGTTGAATTTCTGCAGTTAGCAAGCCCATAGTAGAAGACGTGGAGATGGGAAGTGGGCGTGCTGCAGGAGGTGTAGGGTGGTGTGGTCCGTGTTGATGGTGGACCGAGCACTTTGCAGGTGTGGAGTGAAGTGCTGGATCTTCAGGATGATGAAGAGTAGCTCCTTGCCAATTGTTCCGTAGTTCCTTGTAGCAGTAGTCGCTGACAGGTGTATTCTCCTCGCCTCGTTGCTGCATCACGACACCACCAACGTCGATACCACTGGTGTCGACATGGAGGATGAAGGGCTTATCTGACGAGGTGAGAGTGGAATTAGAATAGGGCAAAGGAGCACGATTATTATCCTGAAAGTATTTGGGAAGATCATTAAGGATTTCGGAATTAGAAAGCGCTGACTCCTTGTCAGTGCTTTCGGGAGGAGAAGCTGGGAAGGTCTCACTGTGGATGTAGGGTTCTGTGAAGGTAGAACAGTTAGTCAGGACAGTGGGAGGAGTACCATTATATTGCTTCAGGAGGTTGACGTGGCACAGCTGGGTCTTCCGCCGCCTATCTGGAGTCTCTATGACGTAGTTGTTGTTATTTCTGCACTCTTTGACACGGTAGGGTCCTGAAAACCTGTTTTGTTAAGGTGAACCTGGGATAGGGAAGTATGCTAAAATGAAGTCTCCTGGCTTAAATTTTCTTACTTTGCTGGTCTGGTCGTAATGAGTCTTCATTCTCTCCTGGGCTTTCAATAGATTATCATGGGCAAAACGGTGGACTCTCTCTAGAATGTGTTGAAGGTTTTGAAGAAACTGGGGCACATTCTGATGCTCACTGAAGGTGGCATCTCTGAGAGAGTCTTTGAAAGCCTTAAGGGGAGTACGGCACTTACGGCCGTAGAGCATCTCATAAGGAGATACTCCTAGGGACTCATTGGGGAGACTTCTGTAAATACACATTATAAGGTCGATTTGCTTATCCCAATCCTTAGAGGTTTCACTACAAAACTTTTTCAAGAGTGCTTTGATAGTCTGATGACTACGTTCAAGAGAACCCTGTGAAGCAGGATGATAGGGGCTGGACAATACCTGTTTGATGTTGAACTCCTCCAGTGTCCTATTGAAGAGATCACTGGTGAAGTTGGTACCACAGTCGCTCTGAATCTCCCTGGGAAATCCGTATTGAGTGAAGATCTTCAATAGATGTTTTACCACCGTAGCAGCCGTGATGTTCTTCACTGGAACTGCTATGGGAAATCTGGTGGTAGGACACAGGATGGTTAGGATGTAGGCGTTACCTGAACTGGTCCGAGGTAAAGGACTGACACAGTCTATTATGAGTCTGTGGAAAGGTTCCGCAGGCACCTGTATGGGAATCAGTGGCACTCTGGGAATGGAGATGTTCGGTTTGCCTGCCATCTGACATGTATGACACTGTTTTACGTACTGTTTGACGTTATTTACCATACCTGGCCAGTAGTAGTCTTGACGAATTCCATGGTAAGTCTTGTTGAAGCCGTAGTGGGAGAGTGCTCCGTGGGCCAGGTGTAGAATAGTGGGCCGCAGGCTGGTAGGAATCACAAGTTGTTCGATGTTGGCCCAATCGTCCTCCTCCTTCAGTTTACTGGGTCTATATCTGCGGTAGAGCAAGTCGTTCTCTAGGAAGAACCCAGGAATACTGTCGGGTTGAGTCTCAGCCTGGAAAAACAATGGTGTTAAAGTATGATCTTCCCTCTGCAACTTACGGAACTCCAACTTGGTCAGATTCGGGGGTAGTTTCTGAGGGTCTTGAGGGACAGCGGTAGCAGTAGAGTCAGCTGGCTGTGGACGTGCGGCTTGTGCACGGGTGGTCACGAGAACAGGAGGAGAAACTTCATCACTCTCTTGAACCTCTGCTGGAACATATGCTAGAATAGGGTTTATTGGCACAGAGTTACACACCTGGGGTTTGTCCATGACGATCAGGTTGGTCGGTTGCAGGTCTTCTGCCAAGTCGTTGCCTAGGAGAAGTTGCACTCCAGGCATGGGAAAAGGCTTTTCCCTGACGGCGACTTGGACTTCTCCGTTCACGTAGGGGCAATCCAGGTGGACTCTGGCGAGAGGGTATGGAGTGGTAGCAGTGAGGTCAGTGATGAAGACAGTTTCTCCGGTGTAGACGATGTTGGGCACAGCCGACTTCAAGATGATCGATTGAAGAGCCGCTGTGTCCCTCAAGATCTTCAATTTGAAACGTCCCTCCGGATTTGAACCGTTGGCAGAGACAGTTCCAGTATACAGGTGGTTACTGAAAAGAGAAAGATCATTAACATCAACACCAACATTCATCACAGGCTTACCGGACTTAGGAGGAGTTGGTTTGGGTTTTTGTTGGTCAGTGGTTCCCTTGTATTGAGACTTACCACACTTGTCTATGGTATGTCCATAGAGTCTACAATACTTGCAGTACAGTTGCGAACCAGCTTGATCGGTGCTCACTTTCTCGTAACTGTACCACGACTTCTTACTGGAGGATGGTTCGGGTGTCAGCCGGTGGATGAGGCTGTAAGTGTCAGCCGACTTAGCACACTTCAGGTAGTCGGTTTCTTCTTTATCTGCTAAATAGAGACGGACAGGAGGCGGCACACGCCTCAAGAATTCTTCAACAAGCATCAGGTTGACGAGTTCTGTAAAAGTAGAGACATGTGCTGCTTCCAGCCATTTCATGAAATATCTCCGTTTTGTGTTAGCAAACTCAAGGAAGGTAGTGGTACTTGCCTTTAGGTGGTCACGGAATTTCCTTCTATAACTTTCGGTGGAAAGGAGGTAGGCGTCCAACACTGCTTGTTTCAGAGTCGGGTAGTCATTCTCAGACGCCAGAGTACTGAGTGTGACTGCAGCTCTACCTGTAAGATGGACTCTGAGAAGTGTGACCCATTGGTCGACAGGCCAACTGAGTTGATTAGCAAGGGTTTCAAAGGTGGTAAAGAACACATCAACTTCTGCTTCTACAAAGGATGGCATTAACTTACTTGCATGTGATATATTAAAACTGACGGGAAGATTGGCAGTAGCTTGCTGGCGTTGAGTGAAGTGTGAAGTTTCCAAGGCGATTTCACGTTGACGACACTCTAGAGCCAGAGTCGCTTGTTGCTTGTCATGTTCGCGTTGCATCTCTAACTCGCGTTGTTTGGTTTCAAGCTGTACTCTCTCACGTTCACGGAGCAAGGCGACCTCACGTTCGTGGAGGGCGAGTCCACGTTCGTGTTCTTCTCTCCTCAAGGCAGCTTCGCGTTCTTGTTCGTCTCTCCTCAAAGCAGCTTCGCGTTCGTGTTCTTCCCTTCGTATGGCAGCTGCTTCTCTTTGCTGCTCACGTTCAATCTTGGCCAGTTCTAGTTTGAGTTTCATCGTTGCCAAGTCAGTTTTATCTGCAATATAGTAAGTTTCATGAGTTTCAGAGTCTATCTTACCTTGCTCTAAATAGTAATCCAGCAACAGGTTGTGTAGGTCATTTTTGTTGGCTTGGTAGGGAACTTCTAGTTGATACTCATGTGCAAGAGTTTGTAATTCAGTCCTCTTGGCACGACTTAAAGTCCCTATTTCACCTGCTGGATTTGCACGGAAAGCTTGGAGACGAAACATGGTGAAATTAGCAAATAAATGTAACACGAATATTCAGTTAGTGAATGTCAGAAACAGCACAACGTGGCAACTGATACCTATCCTGTGGGATCTTTAACAATTAAAGTTAAGTACAAGATGTTAAATGATTAATTTAAATCAAGGGCGCAGGAAATCTTGTACCCGGTACTCATGTAAGAGGATAAGGGCAAGAAAATCCTACTAACAAATGAAACAGAGTTTCGAAAACAAATGAAACAGTTAATTGCCTCAAAAGTAAAATTGGTAGTCCAAGGATGTAGGCATACCTTGCCAAGTCTCTATAGGACATAAAGCAAGTTTTTCCTACTGAATTTAATATGATACTTACAGAATTAGCGAACTTTTGTGCTCTGAAAAAGTAAGCTAATTCCCTACCGTTGTATGTATCATCATCTCTGACTGACGTGTAGGGGTGCGAGGTGTCAACTGGTGACGAGAACTGCTGCTGAGGTCCCAATTCAGCAACTAAAGTTCGAGCTAGAGGAACTATGGCCCTCTTTGTCCTCCTACAGTCAGATTGCAGAAGATTGGGTACTCTTGACCCGGGGCAGACCACAGTACCAGGGTACCAATATGATGATCTGTCAAAAATGAGAAGTATCCAAGGGACAAAGATGGTAAACACGAGTAATAACACGGAGGGAGAGATGACCAATTAAGAGTATGACTGCGGCCTACAGTCACCACGTAATCCAAAGTTGTCTCACCTTCACCATATGTTACTCTCGTAATGCACAATACACCGCACCATAGAAAAATGAAATTGAATATGAAAAATAGTAAAGCTACGTTAACAAAGTTAAATACGCTTACCATAAATTACCACTTGGCACCAGTATCTGAGTGAAGCTCCTAGGACAGGCCCCCATATAATATGTGACGGTAACGCGTTGGTGTTCGGCTGTTCAAAGCTAGGGGTATGGACTCGTCACATAGAATTAAAAAAAAATAGAAAATCTGGAACTTCGTCTGTGGTAAGGTAAGGAGAAGACACACAAAACACAAGTAAATTTTAACAATGAAATTTTAATTCCGTTAGATAAACAAAACATGAATAAAATGGACATACAAATTCGTATAATAAAATTAATCAATCAAAATAATAAGAATAATTTAAATGACAAAGTGAAAAGTTACGTTAAGACAAGTGAGCAATAACAAGAAGTGCAAATAACGTAAATATGGGTGCAGGAATATTGGCTTTAAGCTATCACCTGTCTTAGTACACGTAAGCCAAAGCTTTAGTCTACCAGGAAGAAGTGTTAACCGTATGAAAGCACTGAATATTCTGAGGACTGAGATCGTGGCGGCCCCAGACATCAAGTAGTATGGTGGGTGAGTGCAGTAGCAGCTGGACCGGCGGCCAATCAGCGAGGAGCCGGCAACAAGACAGGTAGTTTGGCGGTTTGAGGATGAGCAGGTGTTCCTGGCTGCATACGTTTTGCGCTCTGGCAAACCTTGCTGGTGTTGTTGTCGTTGTTGGACATTTCTTCCATAGTAGTTTTATATAGATGTATCGACGTATTTTTGGAGGGAAGATAAGGCTCAATCTCTTGAAGGAGATTATCGTCACAATATATACATCTGAAAACTCACACCCCAGGAGTGACTCGAAACCATGCTGCCAGGAGCAACCTGGCAGACAAATGCAAACAAGCCTGAAGGAATTTCAGGCTTATTCGCATTTGTGTTCCTCACGTGTGCCCCAAAGATTGAGGTGGTTTGATAAAATGCTATGCCCAAGATTACCATCCGAGTGCCGGTGGGGAAGTGGTTCATATAGCTTCGGCTATCACTTCCTCATGTCCGGTCGTGATGGTCAAGTGAATTAAGGCATCCTGTACATACCAGTTGCGTTGCTCCTGGCAGTATGGGTTCGAATCACTTCTGGGGTGTGAGTTTTCAGTTGCATATAGTCCTGGGGACCATTCAGGCTTGTTCGCATTTGTGTTCCTCACGTGTGCCCCAAAGAATGAGGTGATTTAATAAAATGCTATGCCCAAGATTACCTTCCGAGTGCCGGTGGGGAAGTGGTTCATATAGCTTCGGCTATCACTTCCTTATGTCCGGTCGAGATGGTCAAGTGGATTAAGGCATCCTGTACATACCAGTTGTGTGGCTCCTGGCAGTATGGGTTCAAGTCACTTCTGGGGTGGGAGTTTTCAGTTGCATATAGTCCTGGGGACCATTCAGGCTTGTTCAAATTTGTGTTCCTCACGCGTGCCCTTAAAAATGAGGTTATTTGATAAAATGCTATGCCCAAGATTACCATCCGAGTGCCGAGTATATATATATTGGTGTATACTGGCAGCAGGTTTTCTTTTAAACATGTCTCATTGAATATGACCGCATATTCTGTATTTACTATCTTCTGATTTAGGGCTTCTATCCTTCTAACTATTTTCTTAGCATCAGGGCTTAGCTGAAAGAGGAGTTCTCCAAAACTCATTCTCGTAATTTCAAGGTGAAGAAAAGAAGTGAATTACTATAGAATGTATTACACTCATTTATACAATTTGCACATCGTTTCGAACCTCCATGGTTCATTCTCAAGTGAAAAGAATTTTCAGGACTGGTTGATTTTATACCCGCACTGGGTCAGGTGATAAGACAATAAAGGTGAAAACATGGGGGATACATAAGGGATAAATTGGGGGTGAAACATAAGAACATAAGAATAGAGGTAACTGCGGAAGGCCTATTGGCCCATACGAGGCAGCTCCTATCTACATACAAAGATTAATCAGGTGTAATTGGCCTGTTATGTTGAACAGTGACTTCTGTGTTGGCATCGTTATGTTCTGGTCTTGTCCTTACTCTCATGGTGGGTAGAGTAAATAGTTCCGTGATTTGGGTGTTCATGGTAGGTTGTTCTATTCTTATGTGAATTGCTTCAAGAATTTGTAATCTTCTTGCATCTTGGGTTTTGTCTATTATTCAGGTATTTTTGTTCAACATTTCTCTTGTTAGGGTGATGTCATGGGCTCGTCTCATGTGATTCCTGGGGGCACCGGATTGAAGATGGCATGTCAAACGTCTCGTCAGCTTGGTCGACGTAATACCTATGTACTTAGATTGAAGGTTACATCCTTCGTGGGGGCAAGTGTACATGTATACAACGCTTGACTGCTGTAGAGGGTTCTCCGTCGGCTTCGGGCTGTTTTTTATAAGGAGTTTGGAAGTCTTCTTGGTTTTGTAGAATATTATCAGGTTTATGTTTTGGTTAGGAGTAATGCTTTTTACTCCTTTAAGGAATATTTCTTTCATTATTCTTTCCTCTTTTATATGTTCACTGAGCATGGTTGATTTGTAATATAATTTTATTGGAAGTATTGTAGTTTCCGTTCTGGGTTCAGGATTATACCAACGGTCCAAGTGTCTTCTTATAGCAGCGTTTATTTCCGCGTTGCTATATCCGTTGTTCACCAATACCTGAGTTACTCTTTCAAACTCTCTACTCACGTTGCTCCATTCAGAGCAGTGGGTAAGCGCTCGACGAATATAAGCATTGAGAACACTGGCTATGTATCTTTGGGGGCACTCACTTCTACTATTCTGGCTTAATCCTATGTTGGTGGGCTTAGTATATACGTTGGTGCTTAAAGAGTTTCCTGTTTTTGTTATTAGTACATCCAAGAATGGCAGACTGTTATTTTCACTATTTCCATGTGTAAATCGGAGTACTGACTCTCTCTCTAGATGGTTTTTTAGATCAATTAGTTCATCTGAGTCTTTAACTATTACGAATATGTCATCTACATAACCGCAATATACAGTGGGTTTTTGTCTGCTACTGAAGACTCTGTCTTCGATGGTTCCCATATAAAAATTAGCAAATAAAACTCCTACGGGGGAGCCCATTGCTGCTCCGTCTATTTGTAAATACATGTCTCCTTGTGGACTGATGAAAGGGGCTTCCTTTGTACATGCTTCGAGAAGACTCTTCAAGTGTGGCTCAGGTATGTCTAATTTGGGGGTGCTCTCGTCTCTGTATACTCTGTCCAGTATCATTCCTATGGTTGTGTCGACTGGGACGTTGGTAAATAGGGATTCGACGTCCAGGGAAGCAATGATTCCATCGGGCTGAGTAGATTTGATTAATTCTAGGAAATCTGCTGATGATTGTAGACTATATTTACTTGGAGTGTATGGAGTTAGGAGTTCATTTCTAACTAATTCTTTCGTGTAGAAAATTCTAACACGAATTTTCTACACGAATGTGTAGTGCCTTGCAGATATCAAGCCGATATCTGCGAGGCACTACACATTAAGAAGTCGACACCAGCAGTCAACAGCCAATTAATGCACAACTATATTCTACCCACTTCAGGACTCCGCACCAATATAGAAGCATCAAGAAATATTGGCCAATAGGCCCTTTGCAGTTACTTCCATTCTTCCCTTCAACTTACAAAATATTATGCCCATTGTTTCGTGTTCTGTCTTGTGTTGAAAGTTTGATTTCACCTCATCCAAAACTGTTGTAATATATCACCTCACCCAAATGCCGGTATAAAATCGAAGCTGTTTAAACTCTGTTCAGTTATAGTTGTGTGTATGTAAACTAAAGTCTTTGAAAATGTAATAAGTTTTACGAAACAAGTTCAAGTGTCGCGTCAGACTAGAAATAAAAATGAATTTTGGAGAATTGATTTTTCAGTTACAATCAACAGTGAAAAGAAATATAAGAAAGATTGAGAAAATTCGTGTTAGAATTATTAATCTTACTTTTTCGGTCATATTTAATAATATATGTCTACAGGAAAGACTGCTACCAAAATAAATATATATATATATATATATATATATAAATATATATATATATATATATATATATATATATATATATATATATATATATATATATATATATATATATATATATATATATATATATATATATATATTAGTATATTTTGGTAGCAGTCTTTCCTGTAGACATATACAATTAAATATGACCGAAAAAGTAAGATTAATAATTCTAACACGAATTTTCTCAATCTTTCGTACATTACGCTTCACTGTTGGAGGTAAATCAAAAATCACTTCTCCAAAATTCATTTTTATTTCTAGTCTGACGCGACACGGGCGCGTTTCGTAAAACTTATTACATTTTCAAAGACTTCACAAATACACAACTGATTAGAACGTATCTCTGATTTTATATCTACATTTGAGTGAGGTGGGAGGGGTGATGTGGCATTAACACAAGACAGAACAAGAGGGGATATTAATAGGGTATTAAAAGTATCAACACAAGACAGAACAGAAACAATGGGTATTGAATAGAAGTGTTTGTAGAAAGCCTATTGGTCCATATTTCTTGATGCTTCTATATTGGAGCGGAGTCTTGAGGTGGGTAGAATATAGTTGTGCAATAATTGGCTGTTGATTGCTGGTGTTGACTTCTTGATGTGTAGTGCCTCGCAAACGTCAAGCCGCCTGCTATCACTGTATCTATCGATGATTTCTGTGTTGTTTACTAGGATTTCTCTGGCGATGGTTTGGTTATGGGAAGAGATTATATGTTCCTTAATGGAGCCCTGTTGCTTATGCATCGTTAAACGCCTAGAAAGAGATGTTGTTGTCTTGCCTATATACTGGGATTTTTTGGAGCTTACAGTCCCCAAGTGGGCATTTGAAGGCATAGACGACATTAGTCTCTTTTAAAGCGTTCTGTTTTGTGTCTGGTTCCGTGCTGCGTTTCACTTACGAGACGGAAAAGGATGGGAAGCTGCCTTTAATAGATGTAACAGTCATGGAAAAGGGCGGAGGTTTCCACACTGCAGTCTACACTAAGGAAACAAACATAGGAATGTGCCTAAATGCCAACAGCGACTGCCCTGACAGGTACAAGAGGAGTGTTGTTAACGCATACGTCGACCGTGCTCTCAGCCACAGCTCAGAATGGAAGCAAGTCGACGAAGAACTCTGTAGGGTAAGGCAGGTCCTAGTCAATAACGGCTTCTCCAATGGTTTCATCAAAGACATCATAAGAAGGAAAGTGAAAAGCCATGCAACCTCTGAAGAGACAACTAACACAACACCTATACCCCCTATTAGACTATTTTACAGGAACTTCTTTTCCACAGCTCATAAAACGGAGGAAAGGGTCCTGAAAGATATTGTTAATAGAAACGTTATCCCTACAGACAAAAATCAGAGGATACAACTGACGATTTACTATAAAACCAGAAAAACGGCCAGCCTACTCATGAGAAACTCTCCAGACACAAAACAGAACGCTTTAAAAGAGACTAATGTCGTCTATGCCTTCAAATGCCCACTTGGGGACTGTAAGCTCCAAAAAAACCCAGTATATAGGCAAGACAACAACATCTCTTTCTAGGCGTTTAACGATGCATAAGCAACAGGGCTCCATTAAGGAACATATAATCTCTTCCCATAACCAAACCATCGCCAGAGAAATCCTAGTAAACAACACAGAAATCATCGATAGATACAGCGATAGCAGGCGGCTTGACGTTTGCGAGGCACTACACATCAAGAAGTCAACACCAGCAATCAACAGCCAATTATTGCACAACTATATTCTACCCACCTCAAGACTCCACTCCAATATAGAAGCATCAAGAAATATGGACCAATAGGCTTTCTACAAACACTTCTATTCAATACCCATTCTTTCTGTTCTGTCTTGTGTTGATACTTTTAATACCCTATTAATATCCCCTCTTGTTCTTTTCTTGTGTTAATGCCACATCACCCCTCCCACCTCACTCAAATGTAGATATAAAATCAGAGATACGTTCTAATCAGTTGTGTATTTGTGAAGTCTTTGAAAATGTAATAAGTTTTACGAAACGCGCCCGTGTCGCGTCAGACTAGAAATAAAAATGAATTTTGGAGAAGTGATTTTTGATTTACCTCCAACAGTGAAGCGTAATGTACAAAAGATTGAGAAAATTCGTGTTAGAATTATTAATCTTACTTTTTCGGTCATATTTAATAATATATATATATATATATATATATATATATATATATATATATATATATATATATATATATATATATATATATATATATATATATATATATATATATATATATATATATATATATATATATATATATATAAATATATTAGTATATTTTGGTAGCAGTCTTTCCTGTAGACATATATTATTAAATATGACCGAAAAAGTAAGATTAATAATTTTAACACGAATTTTCTCAATCATTCGTACATTTCTTTTCACTGTTGGAGGTAATTCAAAAATCAATTCTCCAAAATTCATTTTTATTTCTAGTCTGACGTGACACGAGCGCGTTTCGTAAAACTTATTACATTTTCAAAGACTTTAGTTTACAAATACACAACTGAATAGAATTTAAACATCTCCGATTTTGTTTATATCTACATTTGAGTGAGGTGGATGGGGTGAGGTGGCATTAATAGGGTATTAATTTCATCAACACAAGACAGAACAAGAGGTGGCATTAATAGGGTATTAATTTCATCAACACAAGACAGAACACGAAACAATGGGTATTGAAATGGGAGTGATTGTAGAAAGCCTATTGGTCCATATTTCTTGATGCTTCTATATTGGAGTGGAGTCTTGAGGTGGGTAGAATATAGTTGTGCATTAATTGGCTGTTGATTGCTGGTGTTGACTTCTTGATGTGTAGTGCCTCGCAAATGTCAAGCCCCCTGCTATCGCTGTATCTATCGATGATTTCTGTTTTGTTTACTAGGATTTCTCTGGCGATGGTTTGGTTGTGGGAAGAGATTATATGTTCCTTAATGGAGCCCTGTTGCTTATGCATCGTTAAACGCCTAGAAAGAGATGTTGTTGTCTTGCCTATATACTGGGTTTTTTGGAGCTTACAGTCCCCAAGAGGGCATTTGAAGGCATAGACGACGTTAGTCTCTTTTAAAGCGTTCTGTTTTGTGTCTGGAGAGTTTCTCATGAGTAGGCTGGCAGTTTTTCTGGTTTTATAGTAAATCGTCAGTTGTATCCTCTGATTTTTGTCTGTAGGGATAACGTTTCTATTTACAATATCTTTCAGGACCCTTTCCTCCGTTTTATGAGCTGTGGAAAAGAAGTTCCTGTAAAATAGTCTAATAGGGGGTATAGGTGTTGTGTTAGTTGTCTCTTCAGAGGTTGCATAGCTTTTCTCTTTCCTTCTTATGATGTCTTCGACGAAACCATTGGAGAAGCCGTTATTGACTAGGACCTGCCTTACCCTACAGAGTTCTTCGTCGACTTGCTTCCATTCTGAGCTGTGGCTGAGAGCACGGTCGACATATGCGTTAACAACACTCCTCTTGTACCTGTCTGGGCAGTCGCTGTTGTCATTTAGGCACATTCCTATGTTTGTTTCCTTAGTGTAGACTGCAGTGTGGAAACCTCCGCCCGTTTCCATGACTGTTACATCTAGAAAGGGCAGCTTCCCATCCTTTTCCATCTCGTAAGTGAAACGCAGCACGGAACTCTGCTCAAATGCCTCCTTCAGCTCCTGCAGATGTCTGACATCAGGTACCTGTGTGAAAATGTCGTCAACATACCTGCAGTATATGGCCGGTTTCAAGTTCATGTCGACTAAGACTTTTTGCTCGATGGTACCCATGTAGAAGTTTGCAAACAGGACACCTAGGGGAGAACCCATGGCGACCCCATCTACTTGCTTATACATGTGCCCATCCGGGCTCAAGAAGGGTGCCTCTTTAGTACAAGCTTGGAGTAGTTTCCTCAGAATATTTTCTGGTATGTCAAGAGGAGTACAGGCTGGATCACGATACACTCTGTCGGCTATCATTCCGATTGTCTCGTCCACAGGTACGTTGGTAAACAGCGATTCTACGTCCAACGAGGCTCTTATCCCTGTGGCCCGTGTGCCCCGCAGTAAGTCAACAAATTCCTTTGGAGACTTCAGGCTGAAGGCGCAAGGAACATAAGGAGTCAGCAGGCCGTTGACTCGCTTCGCCAGTCTGTACGTGGGTGTGGGTATCTGGCTAATGATTGGCCGAAGTGGGTTTCCAGGCTTGTGTGTCTTGACATTTCCATACGCATATCCAGGTTTATATTCCCCAATGATCTTTGGCAGGTGGAGTCCGGATTTCTTGGCGTTCACAGTTTCGATCAGTTTGATGACCTTTGCTTTTAATTCGGCTGTAGTGTCCTTCGTTACCCTTTGGAACTTTGTTTGGTCAGAGAGTATGATGTTCATTTTCGCCAGATATTCGTCTTTTTTAAGAATGACATATATTGGCGACTTGTCACCTCTCCTGACAACTATCTCCTTGTTCTCACGAAGGCTTTTAGCTGCCGCTTTAAGCTCGGGGGACAGGTTAGGTAGTCGAAAAAACATTAATTCATGAAAACTTGGCTTATTAGGCAAATCGGGCCTTGCATAGTAGGCTGAGAAGTGCGTTCTGGCTACTAGGTACGACATATATATATATATATATATATATATATATATATATATATATATATATATATATATATATATATATATATATATATATATATATATATATGTCGTACCTAGTAGCCAGAACGCACTTCTCTGCCTACTATGCAAGGCCCGATTTGCCTAATAAGCCAAGTTTTCATGAATTAATTGTTTTTCGACTACCTAACCTACCTAACCTAACCTAACCTAACTTTTTCGGCTACCTAACCTAACCTAACCTATAAAGATAGGATAGGTTAGGTTAGGTAGGGTTGGTTAGGTTCGGTCATATATCTACGTTAATTTTAACTCCAATAAAAAAAAATTGACCTCATACACAATGAAATGGGTAGCTTTATCATTTCATAAGAAAAAAATTAGAGAAAATATATTAATTCCAGAAAACTTGGCTTATTAGGCAAATCGCGCCTTGCATAGTAGGCAGAGAAGTGCGTTCTGGCTATTAGGTACGACATATATATATATATATATATATATATATATATATATATATATATATATATATATATATATATATATATATATATATATATATATATATATATATATATATGTATATATATATACATATATATATATATGTATATATATATATATATATATATATATATATATATATATATATATATATATATATATATATATATATTAGTATATTTTGGTAGCAGTCTTTCCTGTAGACATATATTATTAAATATGACCGAAAAAGTAAGATTAATAATTCTAACACGAATTTTCTCAATCTTTCGTACATTACGCTTCACTGTTGGAGGTAAATCAAAAATCACTTCTCCAAAATTCATTTTTATTTCTAGTCTGACGTGACACGGGCGCGTTTCGTAAAACTTATTACATTTTCAAAGACTTCACAAATACACAACTGATTAGAACTTACGTCTCTCTGATATTATATCTACAATTGAGTGAGGTGGAAAGGGTGATGTGGCATTAACACAAGACAGAACAGGAGGGGATATTAATAGGGTATTAAAAGTATCAACACAAGACAGAACAGAAACAATGGGTATTGAATAGAAGTGTTTGTAGAAAGCCTATTGGTCCATATTTCTTGATGCTTCTATATTGGAGCGGAGTCTTGAGGTGGGTAGAATATAGTTGTGCAATAATTGGCTGTTGATTGCTGGTGTTGACTTCTTGATGTGTAGTGCCTCGCAAACGTCAAGCCGCCTGCTATCGCTGTATCTATCGATGATTTCTGTGTTGTTTACTAGGATTTCTCTGGCGATGGTTTGGTTATGGGAAGAGATTATATGTTCCTTAATGGAGCCCTGTTGCTTATGCATCGTTAAACGCCTAGAAAGAGATGTTGTTGTCTTGCCTATATACTGGGTTTTTTGGAGCTTACAGTCCCCAAGTGGGCATTTGAAGGCATAGACGACGTTAGTCTCTTTTAAAGCGTTCTGTTTTGTGTCTGGAGAGTTTCTCATGAGTAGGCTGGCCGTTTTTCTGGTTTTATAGTAAATCGTCAGTTGTATCTTCTGATTTTTGTCTGTAGGGATAACGTTTCTATTAACAATATCTTTCAGGACCCTTTCCTCCGTTTTATGAGCTGTGGAAAAGAAGTTCCTGTAAAATAGTCTAATAGGGGGTATAGGTGTTGTGTTAGTTGTCTCTTCAGAGGTTGCATGGCGTTTCACTTTCCTTCTTATGATGTCTTCGACGAAACCATTGGAGAAGCAGTTGTTGACTAGGACCTGCCTTACCCTACAGAGTTCTTCATCGACTTGCTTCCATCCTGAGCTGTGGCTGAGAGCACAGTCGACGTATTCGTTAACAACACTCCTCTTGTACTGGTCTGGGCAGTCACTGTTGGCATTTTGGCACATTCCTATGTTTGTTTCCTTAGTGTAGACTGCAGTGTGGAAACCTCCGCTCCTTTCCATGACTGGTACATCTAGAAAGGGCAGCTTCCCATCCTTCTCCATCTCTTAAGTGAAACGCAACACAGAATTCTGCTCAAATGCCTCCTTCAACTCCTGCAGATGTCTGACATCAGGTACCTGTGTAAATATGTTGTCAACATACCTGCAGTATATGGCCGGTTTCAATTTCATGTCGACTAAGACTTTTTGCTCGATGGTACCCATGTAGAAGTTCGCAAACAGGACACCTAGGGGAGAACCCATGGCGACCCCATTAGGAAGCCCCTCATCTCGTCATACTTTCCTCTTCGGTATCTTGGCTTTTTCCTTTTCGATCCCTACCTTGGATAGGCTATCCCAACCTCCACCAGATATTGAAATGTCAATATGCTGTGGTCACACATTCCTATGGGGCTTCAAATTTGACTTCCCTTATGTCTGACTATTTCAAGATGAATTTCAGGTCGATTCTAGCTGGCTCGTTGTTGCCTCTCATTCCTGTGGATCCTTTGACATGTTGGCTAAGAAAGTATCTTGTTGTCACTTCCAAGAGTTTACTTCTCCATGTATCTGCACCTCCAAGTGGTTCCCCATTCTCCCAGTCTATTTTTCCATGGTTGAGGTCTCCCATGATTAAGAGTCTAGATCCATTCCTGCAGGCAGCTGAAGCTGCTCTTTCTATTATATTAATGGTTACCATGTTGTTTTTATCAAGCTCTTGTCTGGGACTTCAGACATTTAATGGAGGGTTGTAAATGACTGCTACTATTATCTTAGATAGTAGCAGTCATTTTCAAGTGACAAGAGACAGTAAGTGACCCCACCTACTGACAACTGTGATAGTGGCCTCAGAACACGGTACACAGTAGCTAAGTGACCCCCACTTACTGACGACTGTAACAGTGGCCTCAAAACACGGTACACAGTACCAACAAATTTGTATGTTTCGTATACATATTCTTTCTTAGTATAAAAACCACAATATAATGATGTTTACAGTTAAAATCTTGTACTTAACATGCAAATAGTTATTAAATGACGTTTAGTGAAGTGATAGACATAATCAAGACTTAATAAGAACGTGGCATGCCAGTGTAAACACTATACGTCTGAATGCCCACAAACATGATCGAACGCCCAAAACACTAGACTATGGCCAGTTTATTGGTAAACTCCTATTACTTTTTTTATGTGATAGTTATACTTGTATATAATAATAATTATTATAGTTAAATGCCTAATATGTAACATTAATTAATAAAAATGAAGCCAAGAAACCACACACCTGGCTGTACAAGTCTTTTGTTTTCAAGTAAAGCAAAGTCCATTATCACTAAGCAGAAATCTGCTACCTGAACTATTACAAACTTTGTCTTCAGACAAGACTCAGCCCCTCTGTTTAAGTCATCTAACATGTTAAACATTCACTCCACAAATTCTCATGTGCTATTTACATGTACAAAAACTTGTGCCTAAGTGCTTATCTCGATCTGAAAGTTTTCATTTATAAGAGTAATAGAACCTATGAGCACCACACCAGAAATAAATATATCTATGATATCCCCAAAGTCAAACTAAATTAGATTTTTTTTTTATTTATATATACTAGAGTTCTTACATTCTTGTTCAGCCATTAGCACGCATATCATTTCGGGCAAGTCCTTAATCCTAATTTTCGCACTAACACATCCCCAGGAAGCACCTGTAGCAGTTGTCTTGCTCCCAGGTACCTATTTACTGCTAGGTGAACATGTAACGCTGAGCCCCAGTTCATTCCGAACACAGCGATTACACAACACATAACACCTTGCCTCAGCAATCGTTTCTACCACTGTGTACTTCTACACACACCAGACCCTTGAGGCGTAGCACTAGGTTTGTTCAGGAACACAATGAGGAAACATATGGAAGGTATTTAAAGGCCGTCGGGTGTTGTCATTTAATTACAAAGAATAGACTCTGACAAATAACATATTAACATACTCTACTTAGTTAAATAAACTCCCAATTTCCCATATACCACTTGACCTTACGAGTGTAGGACACCACCTGCACTCTTAACTTCGCCTAAGTCCCTAATACTGAATGATTACTATAATGCATCACACCCGGTTACTCTTACATTCAATACTCACATACTGCAGACTTAACTTGGTCACTAAGATCACATCAGGCTCCCGCATAGCTGTTTGCTACACTTCATTGCTGCCACAGACGAGATCCAGAGGACTTGCCAGTTCCACTCCCACAACCAGACTGTCTTCAGCCAGCCTTGACCTCAAACATTTCACTCCGCCTCTCAAGGAAGGTATAATCCGATTAACCTTATCCCTAGAAGCGGTAACCTTGTTCCTACAAGCCTGAGTCTTCTAATAATTCAAAGTCAAACTAATAATTCCAGGAATTATTAGTTTGGCTAAGCAGCTGCGGTCTTAATCCCTTGACCTTTCTTGGATGTGTGACAATAGTGTGTATACTTAACATGTACTTCAATCCTCATTCGTTAAGTGTTGTAGTAATGATCCTCTAGCTAATAATCCCTACCAACTTGTGAATTACAACACCACTCCCCCTCCCTAAACACGCATATGTCCCCATATGCATCATTGCAATGGTTCCATTGGAACAAGGACGTGGAGGATGCACCCACCATATATGTTCAACTAAAAATTCATCCAATAAGTTCATCATGAACACGATGAACTAATTTAAAATTTCCCCCGACATGACTCACACCACTGCAACATATACATTAAATTCACATCATAGTATAATTAAAATAGTCTGTAATGTTTTTTTTCCATCCCTCACAATGCACATATACCTAAACTGCTGACATATAATACATACATAATCATATAATTACATGGACCAGAATGCTGGCACTTAAACAGAAAGGACACTAGTCATTAATATGTACACAACACATATATATCTAAGGTTCTTCATCCTTAGTAACAAGTTAATAACAATTTAACATCTTGCCCTGTACTGTTCACGTAAGGGCTTACAATGATCACACAATGTTTCACTGGCCTCATCCACAAATGGCCGCATCACTTCTCTTGTCTTCGTCTCCCATGGTTGCCAGGTCATAGATCCTCCATGACCCAGACAAAACACAGGCTGTCCCAGCCTGGTGATTGCTGTCAATGTCCCATCGCTGCTCTGAGCTAATGTGATCCTGGCATCCAGAGCAACGGAGATTCCTTCCCCAGGGTCATGTCCCCTCGGGTCCATGCTGCCGTCTCGTTCCAGGGCACCAACCCCAGAACGCTGTAGATACCTCACAGCACTCTGGTCATCTTTCCTCGCTGTGCTCACCACAGCTGTAGCACATTACTCTAGACCCATCTGCCCAGAGTGTGTCCACCTGTATTCACACCTTCCAGACCGCAGTATCTGCAAAATAGTCCCTCGGAGCCCTCTGGCTCGATCCAATGAGTACATGACACCCCCTCGGCTCCTTACTCTCTCCCCGTATATAGCCTGAGTGCAGCTACAAAGCCATTGCAGCTGACCCTTATCCCTGCATTCATGTCAGGGGGCGAATTTCGCCTATAATGTCACGTTGGTTTCACTTCCTCCCCCGCTTTTTTCTAGAGTTACTGAGTTTAGCGTCATGGCTTCCCTTCTACTCTACCTGAAGCTCTGTGACATGATCCCGGGAGACCTTCTCAAGCCTAACACTCAGTAATGGTGCCGATAATGGTAATATATATATATATATATATATATATATATATATATATATATATATATATATATATATATATATATACATACACATGTATTATCACAATAAATACCTCATTAAAAATAATTTCCAACTTATGTCACTAAAGCATCGTACTGCCACTGGCTCGCCTCAAGCGAGATTCTTGTAGCAACTTAATTAATGAGAAATTAGTATATCTACTTGGGTCGCTCACTGCAACCACCAACACCTGAAATTTTTAAATTCTACCTTGTAATCTTATCCATAAGACTTACCAACTCCGACTTAATTAAAGAAAATTTTAATGAAAATATTGAAATTTTATTAGTCTTTTATGAGTCTTGGTAGATATATCGACTTGGCTCGCCTACTGCAGCCACCAACTCCTGCAATTATCCACATTTCATCTTATCCATAAGACTTACCCACTCCGACACACCATCACCTCTGGTCATCCCAACCACTGATGACCTCATTATAACGCCACACATCCCCCCCAACCACTTCCTGCGTCATAACGCACCGACCTTGCTACGCCGATACTCACCTTACCGACCACTACCTTGCGCCCCTGCGCCACCATATACTCCACAACACCACACTCCATACCAGGCGTCCAAACGCCACTAGACTACACCACCCAATTGCTTCCTCAACGCCATCAACACTCGGCGTCTCGAACGCCATCAACACAACACACAGCTTCCCCAACGCCCTCAACACAACACACGGCGTCCCCAACGCCATCAACACAACACCCGGTGTCCCCAACGCCATCAACAAAACACACGGCGTCCCCAACGCCATCAACACAACGTCGACCACCAGGGGGGTCTGGACGTGCCCCCCCCCCTGATTTGCCAGTTGTCGCCTGGTGTTGCGTGGAGGCGGGTGTGGGTTGTGGTGCAGTGCGCCCGCTTGCCGGTGGACCTGGCTGGCAATTTGGTTGTTGGTATGGTTGTTGGTGGTGTCTCCCGCGTTCGGCGGATTGACACGGCGTGCCTCGATTTTTCTAGGGCTGTGGACTGGCGGCTAGTGGAACTTGCAGTCGTCAATGAGCTCAAGCTGAACGTTAAGGATTTGTTGGGGCTGGAAAAGCTCTCTCCTACTCGGGTGGCGGTATCCTTCCTCTCGGGTCCATTGTACCGGGAGTTTGTGGCTCTCTGGGCTGGCCAGGCGGTTCCAATCTCTACCTCGGCTGTGTCTGTAGATGTTACGGATCCCCGGGGGGAGGGGGGGGGCAATTTGTGAGCGTTCATGGCGTGCCGGTGACCTTCCCCACAGACGAGCTGAGGGCGGTGTTTGCACGGTATGGCACGGTAGTGGTTCACCCTTTCAACACTTTGAGTGCAGGCCGGCTGAGCGGGCTCCGTACGGGCTCTCGTACGCTTGTTATGCGGGTTACATCGCCTATTCCGTCCAGGCTTTTGTATCGTGGGCTCTCGCTTCAGGTCTTTTATCAGGACCAGACCCGGACCTGTTTCTGGTGTGGTGCTGAGGGCCATATGGCGTCCGGATGTGACGCTCCTCGTGCTGAAGCTCCCTTGGTTTTTTTGGAGAGTGACTTCCCCTGCTTGGATGAGAGTGGAGCTTCCTCGGCACCTGCTGCTCTGACCCGGTGCCTGGTGTGGTTCCAGCGATGGTTTCGGCGGGTGCTCCCTCTGGCTCTGCTTGGTCTGGCCCTGGTATGTCTGACCCACCGGTGTGCTCAGTGGGCCTGGGGGCTCCTGCCTCGGGTGCTCTCCATTCGGTGGTTGCGAAAATGCATCCGCGGCCGGTTGCTTCCGTGAAGTCCTTTGATGCTGCTGGTGGGATGGTGCCTGCCTCCCCTGCCGCTGGTTGTCTGCTTCCCGAGGCTGCTGGGGTTGTGTTGAGTGTGCCCTCTCCCCTGCCCTCCACCTCTTCCCCGCTCTCTGTCCCTGCATCGACTCCCTCGTCGCCTTCAGTGGTCTCCTCACCTTCTGGTCTGTCTTCACCTGCGCCTGCCATGTCGTCCGGGTTGGTTGCCCCCTGTGTGCTGGAGTGTGCTCTCCCGCCTGCTGGGCCTGCTCTTCCTCCGGCTTCCGTCTCTGGGTGTGGTGGTGGACTTCTGCCCCGTGCTGTGGAGGCTTCTGTTCTGCATGGGCGTGTTACCTCGGTTTTGCGACCGCCCTCAACAGGTTTTTCTGGGGCGCCCCTTGCTGGGGGTCATAGTTCCGACGATCAGCAGCTTCATGTTAAGCGCCGTCGTTCAGCTCGGGCTGAGTCACCTCGTCGGTCGTGGGTGGAGGACTGTGATGCAATGGAGGATGAGGATGTGGACGTCGCCGTGTCGTCTTCTGTGGTGTCCTCCGTGGTGGAAGTTGTGTCCCCTGCCAGTGGCTCCCCTTCGGTGGGCGATTGCCCCTGGTGATCGGGATCTGGTGGTCATATTATCTAAGGATGGGAGTCGGGAGACTTCGCCTCCTGTTCCGGTTGGCGGGGGCCCTGAGGCTTCGGTGGAGGGCTCCTCCATGGAGCTCGATGCGGCGCCTGATGTCAATCGCTGTGCCTGCCCTGGGGTCCAGGTTGATGTGCGGCCAGTGGGTCGCAACGGGCTGGGGGTGTCCTGAGGTTGTCCCGATGGCGCCCTCTCTTGTATGTGCGTCCTTGAATGATCGGGGTTTGAATGCTCTTGGGGTCCAGTTGGGCCTGTTGGATGTTCTGCGGGAGCAACATGTGGATGTGGCTCTTATTCAAGAGCATAATGTTCATGATGTGTCTGTGTTGCAGTGTTTGAGTGTGCATTTTCATGTGGTGCTCAACCCGCCGAGGACGCCTTTTGGGGGGACCCTTATGTTGTTTTCTCAGAGGGCTTCCTTCTCCGTGCTTCACACGGAAATGGACGAGGATGGGCGGGTGTTATTTGTGAGGGTGGAGTTTTTGGGGGTCGTCATTCCGTTCATGATGGTGTACGCCCCCTCGGGGGCAGCGCGCCGTCGGGAGCGGGAGGAGTTTTTTAGGGTGGGGCTTCTCCCTTTTTTGCACCATGATATGCGGGGCATGATTTTTTGGGGGGATTTTAATTGTGTGACGAGTGCGCGGGATTGTTGTAGCGCTCGTCCACAGAATGTTTCGAGTGCGCTGCTGGAGGTGGTGCGTTCCTGCGGTTTCCGGGACGCTGCTGTGCTCTTTGGGGGCGAGTTGTCATTTACGTTTGCTGCACGTGGGTGTGCGTTCGCGGCTGGATAGGGTGTATGTCACTGGAGGGGAATGTACGGTGTTTGATTTCCGCACTGTCCTGGTTGCATTCTCAGATCATAGTTTGATGGTGGTCCAGATTGGTGTGCCCAATCAGGTGCGGGTTGGAGCAGGGTGGTGGAAGTTAAACTGTGGGTTGTTGCGTTGTCCGCGGGTTTGTCGTCAGTTTCGGGGTTGGTGGGTCGGGGTTCGGGCCCGGCAGTGTGCGTTCCCGTTTATCTTGGAGTGGTGGGATTGGTGTAAGGTGCAGTGTCGTTTGTTATTTTGCGTGGTGGCTAAACGCGAGGCTGCTGGGCGCTTTGGTTTGCTGTGGTTGTTACAGGCGGAACTTTCGAGGTTGTATGTGCAGTACAGTGCTGGGGCTGATTGTTTTGACGAGATTGTGGATTGTAAGGTGCATATTTGTGGATTGCGGATTGAGTGGGCGGAGGGTGTTCGTGTGCGTGCTCGTGTGAGTGAACGTGTGGATGGGGAACGGATCTCTCCGTTTCTTCTTGGGAAGGTACGGGCTGCGCAAGACTCTGTTCTTTTTACGGCCCTGCATCGACCGGATGGTTCTGTTGTTTCAGATACGGGTGGTGCGTTGCATTATGTTCGGCAGGAGTTGGCTGCACTCTATGCAGAGGTGGCTGGGGACGCCGCGCTTGCGGAGGACTTCTTGGGTCGGTGAGTGCCTGGGTTGTCCGTTGCAGATTGTGCTGGTCTGGTGGAAGAGGTTTCCTCGGCGGAGCTATTTGCGGTGGTCCGTTCGTTCCGGGAAAGTGCCGGGTTCGGATGGTCTTCCTGTTGAGTTCTATGTCACCTTTTGGGATGTGTTGGGGGATATTCTTCTGGAGGTGGTCTGTACTTGTCTTCGGGGGTGCGTTCTGCCTATGTCTCAGTGAGTGGGGATTGTGCGGCTCCTCCCGAAGCCGGGCGATTTGCGATTCTTCTCGAACTGGAGGCCCATTACTTTGTTGAATGTGGACTACAAGGTCCTGTCTAAGGTCTTGGCTGGTCGGTGTCGCAGTATTGTGGCGTCTGGTGTCTCTGTGGAGCAGTTTTGTGGCATTCCGGGTCGGTCTTTGTTGCAATGCAATCCTTTGTTTCGCGATGTGCTCCTGTACGTGTCAGGCTCGCGCTCATCAGCGGCGATGCTTTGTTTGGATTGGTCGAAGGCATTCGACCATGTGTTGCTCGCTTTTCTGTTTCTTGTGTTGGAGCGGCTGGAGTTTCTGCCTATGTTTGTTCGTTGGGTGCGCATGTTGTACACTCAATGGTGTAATCGGATTTGCGTTAATGGATTTTGGAGTGATTTTTTCCTGTACGTCGCTCGGTGCGGAAGGTTTGTCCGCTTTCTATGCTCCTGTATGTCATCTCTCAGGAGCCTTTTTTTCGGGGAGTCAAGGCGTGTCCGTTAATCGCAAGCTGCCGTCTGATCTTCGGTTGCCCGTATTTGGCTGATACCGTCTTGTTCGTTGGCTCGGAGGGGTCTGTTGGGGCTGTTCAAGTCGTGGTTGAGCGGTTTGAGTTGGCCACTCGGGCCCGGGTCAGTCGTGAGAAGTCCGGTCTACTGGGTCTCGGTGGGTGGTCCTCTCGCCTGGTGTGAGTGGGGTCTTGGTTTCTGATTTTCAATTCTTTGAGTGTTTTGAGGCTTACCTGGTTCGCTTCCTACGAGAGGTCTTTGGCTTGTAATTGGGGTGCTGTTTCCCATAGTGTCGGTGTTGCGATTAGGTTGTTGGCTGTGCGCCCATTGACCATTTATCAACGGGCACTGCTTGTTATTTGCAAGGTTTTGTCGCGAGTTTGGTTCGTGGCTTGTTGCTTCCCCCTGGATCGCTGGCTGGCACTGGGGTTGGAACGCCAGGTCTATCGGTATGTGTGGTGCGGTCGTTACCACCCGGTTCGTCGGTCGACGCTGGTGTTGGCTGTACGGGAGGGTGGGGTGGGTATTCCTGATGTGTTTCCTAGGGCTCGGGCGTTGTTCTGGGTCTCGTTGTGTCAAGAGTTAGTGCTGGGTGGGGGGCTCAATGCTTTGGGTATTTATTATTGCTCTATTAGGTTTAGCTTTTTGATGGATTTCGGTGTTTGTCTGGAGGCGGCCTTCTGCACCCCTCCTGTTTACTCTTGGGCAGTGGCCATTCTTCGGGAGGTCTGCCGTTGTCCAGGTTTTCTGTCCTTATCGGTTAAGGCGGTATTACAGTCTACTGGGTTGGTGGTGGTGTTGTCGTCGTGTTCCTCCTTTACGGACAACCCAGCCCACAACTCGGTAGAGTGCTTATACCTCACTAGGAGATCACCCTTGGCGTTTCTGGCTCTTGGAGTCAGCTCAGCTTGTGGCTCAACGTCACACATTTAGGGGATGCGGCTCCAACACTTATCCTCGTTGTCACGTGCACACACCCACTCGAGCCGCTGTGACTCCCCACTCTCTCCTTAGGTGATATGATCTCCTCAATCCCCTTTTGACTTATTAGTATTACCTTCTACCCTGTCTACAGCAGTGGTTCTTGGTTCTTTCTCTCTCACTCTCTTCTTCTGTACTATTTCATGGGAAGCCTCACTAGGACAAGGGCAAACACCAGCAAATTGGAATACATTTACTGGACAAAGCACATACACAATACATACACACATATAATAATAATGAATCCCATACTCTATACTATTACAATCAGGTTGCACTCCAACATCATCAGAACTCTATCATCAGCTTATCAAGTGGTATCCTGTCTCCTGGTTCACCACCTGATACTATCAACCTCCTCAAGTTGATCAAGTCTACATACACTGTTGCACTATCAACAAGAGAAATATATATATGTATCTATAAATGTGTACAAAGAAAATCAGCATGTGAATGTAATGACATATATCAGTATAAATGTTCCTTGATACACAACAATGATCAATTGATCACTCTATCAGTCCTAGAACACGTACATCAGTAGATAATCCAGCCTACGACTGTAACTCTAAACTTCAGTATAAAACACTCCTTGACATAAGAATGCAAACAGTCACTCACCTCTCACTGCGTCTTGCACGCTAATGACAACCAAACACTATCAACTCCCTACAAGTAATCCACCAGAACTTCCCTTCCACCTCTGGAAGTTCACTACCCTGATATCTTCAGGTTCTTCTGGGTTTAACTACTAGGATCCTCCACAGCTCTCTTGGCTGCTACACCATGAAGTTTCCTCGAGCAACTATGGTGCTTCACCACCTCTACAGAAGCACGTGACACTCCTCTTCACTGCTTCTCCTCACAGCTCGAGGTCCTCGCCTCCACTACCTTGGAGTCTCATCAACTACTTCATCTGTGCTGGCTTCAAAGTTCTCAGCAACTTCTTTCCCAAAGACAAACCTGCAAACCATCGACACTCCAATAAAAATGTTTCCCCTTTAACACACAAACAAAAATAATCACACAATATGTTTGCCTCAAACCTCCATCTGTCCTCTACATACAGTGAGAGTGGACTCCCCCGTTTTGGGCGGGTCCATACTCCACCTTGCCTGGCGGGTGTGAGTCACACTGGGAGGGTCCTTCGCCGTCAGGAGCCGGGCTCCCTCAGTTGCCTGCCAGCGCTCAGAGGAGACGGAAGTTGCTCCGTGTTCCTCCCTCTCCACTCTCTTATTTCAGGCCTTCTGCCTTATTAAAACATGTCTAACTTATCAATAAACATTGCTACTGTCGCTGGGCACACGACCAACTACAAGCAATCACTATGAACTGGCTTATATCGTGCTTACCACAGATTGTCTAGTCGAGGGCGCTCCTCCCTCTGACGAAGCTTGGTCAGGGCGCTGCCACGGCCCACAATAATGCCTCTGGGCGGTTTAATAAACACTTCGTCGACCAGGACTTGAGACCACAACGTTCCCAGCTCGATTCCACAGCTGGTACGTCTGCACACTTCTCTTATCTTCGAGATATATCACTAGGGGTTCCTTTCTGACGGGAGCTCAACGGAGTGCGGCTTTCCCCTGCGATGTCTGGCACTCAAGTCAGGTCAAAGCCCCTCCAGAAGCAAGCCTCACGCCTCCAGCAAAATGTCCACAACTTCTAGCCAGTCATTTATCTGTTTTCTTCTTCACTGCTCATAATCTCAAATTGTTTATCATATCCAACCAGCTATTTTACATATGGGTTATCACCTCAATATTTGCTAGACTTTCTAATCAGGTCAGGCTTGATGAATAACTCTCAAGGAGGGACACTCGTTTCTCCTGCACGCTGAGATCATAACACTCCCCTCCCCTTATTTTTGAGAGTTATTCCAGTGGCAAGGCTCGGGATAATACATCCGCCACCTCACTGTCTCGTTCTTCAACCGATATACTCCCTTAGGAGTCTACAATTAGTTCGTTGCACCTTGCAACATCCGGCTCACAACTCTCCAGAAACATGATCTTCTCACAAACGATTCGACTTCTCTGGCACCTCTTGGTTAGCCTGTTTTCCTTGGACGCCTGCACTCCATCGGTCCATTCTACTTATTGTTTCCACCCTCCGTTTCCTCGTCTTCTTCTCTTCACGTCCAGAGTCAGACATCTACTGTCTGTACCTCCTCTGTCGTCTTCACACTTCCATCTACTGCCATTATACTTCCGTCTCCTGTCATCATACTTCACTCCCTCGTCTTCACCGACGATCCTCCCTTTCGTCTCCTCATTTATCCGAGACCTCATCCTGTTTGACTTCCATCGAGTCCTCGGCTTTCTTCTACTCCTCCATGCTTGTATCATCATCTTCTTCCCACACTTCTCACCTCTATACAACTCCATTTCTTCTCCTTCATCTCTTCTTCGTTCCCTAAAAGTTTCTTCAAGCACTGTACTACACTCAACAGCACTCGACCGTACATGTCGCTTTACCTCTCCTAGTGTGCTCGTAAGCATCTCTCCACACATACTGTCTTTTCTCCTTTCATTTTCCCTGCTATTACTCTTCTTCACTATCCCTCCTCCACGTTTTCTGTGAAGTATGTCAACTCCTGACATCTCAAACAACTTAACTCCACTATCCATATGCCTCTGTGCTCGTGGACCACTTGACGCTCTAATCTCGTCCTCGGTATGTCCACATTCTTCTTCATTTCTACTCAGCACAGTTGCATTCACCTTCCGACTCTTAATTTCAGCAGTCTGGGCTCTACTCAGGTCCATTCTCTTCACATGATTCTTCTTCGGCTGGGCCATCTTCACTTTTGACCTCACCGAGACTTCATTTTCCTGGGCTGGACCTTCATTAAACAGCCACGCTCTATCTACGTCGATATCTTCTACCGGTTGAATCGACACTGTCTCATCTTCTCCAGTGTCTTCCTTGTCGGCCACCTCTGTCTTCATCACTACCGAGACAGGGTACTCAATGGCTTGGCGGTCTCCTGACTCATCCCCTCGGATGTCAGTCAGGTTCACACTCTCAGGTGTCCCACCCGTGCCTTCTGGGCACTCCTCTAGCACAGTCTCCGCTATGACTCTTGGCAACACCTTTGTCCCGCACAAGTCATTCCCCAGGATCACTTGGACTCCTGGAACAGGTATGTCGGGGCACACTCCCAACATCACCTCTGCCGACACATATTCCGACCTTAGCTGGACAGAGCATACGGGCATGTCACTCTCAGACAATAACCCATATACTTTCATCTTCCCACTGTCAGCTAACCGTCGATCATTCCCAATCAGGCTTCTCGCAATCAAGCTCTGATTAGCTCCGGTATCCCTTAAGATACCAACTTCTACCTCAGGTTGGCTTCCTATACTGATCCAACCTTTGCTCATGAACGGCCTATACCTCTCGTTCACTAAGTTCACCTGTGGTTTGTCTCGGAACACATTAGTATATTTACTTCCGGGGTCACACATGGCCAGGGTCACAACTCTTTTGCCCTGCCGGCAGTCTCGCATCACGTGACCCAATCCGTTACAATTGTAACACCTCACCTGGGAAAAGTCTCTCCTATACGTACCAGAGTGGCTCTGACTTTGTCCACTCGCATGAGAGTTCCTCGGGCCAGGCACACTACCTGCACTCTGTGAGGCTGTACTGGACTCTTGATTTCCTGGATAACGACCAATTTCTCGTTTAGCTCCTCCATCTTCACTTTCAGACGAAGTGCGCGACCTACTCTTCTGAGTTTTAGGGTACTTTCTTTTATCTGTCCATTTATCAAAATTCTTCTCACCCCAGACTCCTCTGGGTCTTTCATAATTTCTTCCTCCCCAGACTCCACTGGATCTGCCATTGCTGCATCTCGCCTCGCTTCTCACTCTGTTCTCCCTCAAGCTCTCATATGCTTCAGTAATCATATCCGCCATATCTGCGGCATCTTTCACCTTCTTTATCCCTGCTTCTTGGATCTTGAACTTTGTTTCTGGATGCATCATCTCCAAGAACTTCTCCATGACCATCAGTTGCTTCAGGTCAGCATAAGATCCAACTCCAGCAGCGTCAATCCACTTCTGGAATCGTCTTTCCAGATCCCTTGCTGTCTCAGCAAAAGTACACGCTCCAACTTTGATCATCTCTCTGAAGCGCTTCCTATAAGCTTCTGGGGTTAACTGAAACGAGCGCAATGTGCTGCCCTTTACTGTGGCATAATCCTGGCATTCTTCCAGTGACAATTGGGTGTATGCCTCCCTGGCTGCACCGGTCAATCTTAACTGGACCAGCTGGGCCCATTCCTCCTGTGGCCACTCCTTGATGCTGGCAACTTTTTCAAAATGCTCGAAGAAGCTCTCCGCCTCTTCGGGAACAAACAAGGGAATGTCCTTCTCCCTAACCCTAACATCTGGTGAGTGTAATACCTGGGTGGTGCTCTCTGGCAACCCATGTTCAATCCTTTGCTCAGTCAAGGTTCTATTCGCTTCTATCTGCATTTGTTTTGTTCTCTCTTTTTCTTTTTCGACCTGGGCTCTTTCTTTTTCGACCTGGGCTTTTTCTTTTTCGACCTGGGCTTTTTCTTTTTCTTTCTCCTGTTCCAACTCCAGTTCTCTTATTCTGGTTTTCTCTTTTTCTTTCTCCACCTCTAGTCTTGCTCTCTCTACTTGCAGCCTGGTTTTCTCTTTTTCCCTCTCGGCTTCATTTTTCATCTGGCGTTCTTACTTCATTTTTTCCAGCTGGAACTGTCTCTCCTTGTCTTCTCGTTGTTGCTGCATCTGGAGCTCTAACTGGAATCTCTCCAAGCTCCTATTTCGGCTACTCCTGCTACTGCGGCTACTCTTGCTACTCCTACTTGATCCCTGGGATCTCACTTCATCCTGCCCATCATCCTCCTTTCCACTTTCAGGTCCTTTCTGGGCTCTTTGTTCTGCCGCTTCACTTTTGGCTCTTAACTGCCTCAGGATCTCATCCTTCATCCCAGCTACTTTAGATGCTTTCAACCTAATGCCACATTTTTCTGCTATTTGTTTCAATTGATCCCTCGTGCAACCTTCCAACTCCTCAGGCTTGCCTGACTCCACAAATGCTTGCACCTTATCCATCTTTGTCCTGTGAGTCTTCCCAAGAGAGAGAATATACACCTGCGATCACATAGTGTATCTATTTCAACAAGTGGTGTACCAATCCACTCTTGGACAGGGTGTGGGTGTGTCAGTTCACTCTCCCGGACACAGGCCCCCAATTTATTATAGTCTACTGGGTTGGTGGTGGTGTTGTCGTCGTGTTCCTCCTTTACGGACAACCCAACCCACAACTCGGTAGAGTGCTTATACCTCACTAGGAGATCACCCTTGGCGTTTCTGGCTCTTGGAGAGGGGCTCAACGTCACACATTTAGGGGATGCGGCTCCAACACTTAGCCTCGTTGTCACGTGCACACACCCACTCGAGCCGCTGTGACTCCCCACTCTCTCCTTAGGTGAAATGATCTCCTCAATCCCCTTTTGACTTATTAGTATTACCTTCTACCCTGTCCACACCAGTGGTTCTTGGTTCTTTCTCTCTCTCTCTCTTCTTCTGTACTATTTCATGGGAAGCCTCACTAGGACAAGGGCAAACACCAGCAAATTGGAATACATTTACTGGACAAAGCACATACACAATACATACACACATATAATAATAATGAATCCTATACTCTATACTATAACAATCAGGTTGCACTCCAACACCATCAGAACTCTATCATCAGCTTATCAAGTGGTATCCTATCTCCTGGTTCACCACCTGATACTATCAACCTCCTCAAGTTGATCAAGTCTACATACACTGTTGCACTATCAACAAGAGAAATATATTTATGTATCTATAAATGTGTACAAAGAAAATCAGCATGTGAATGTAATGACATATATCAGTATAAATGTTCCTTGATACACAACAATGATCAATTGATCACTCTATCAGTCCTAGAACACGTACATCTGTAGATAATCCAGCCTACGACTGTAACTCTAAACTTCAGTATAAAACACTCCTTGACATAAGAATGCAAACAGTCACTCACCTCTCACTGCGTCTTGCACGCTAATGACAACCAAACACTATCAACTCCCTACTAGTAATCCACCAGAACTTCCCTTCCACCTCTGGAAGTTCACTACCCTGATATCTTCAGGTTCTTCTGGGTTTAACTACCAGGATCCTCAGCAGCTCCTCCAGGCTGCTATCATGAAGTTTCCTTGAGCAACTACGGTGCTTCACCCTTCTGCTAGGGTCCTCCACAGCTCTCTTGGCTGCTACACCATGAAGTTTCCTCGAGCAACTATGGTGCTTCACCACCTCTACAGAAGCACATGACACTCCTCTTCGCTGCTTCTCCTCACAGCTCGAGGTCCTCGCCTCCACTACCTTGGAGTCTCATCAACTACTTCATCTGTGCTGGCTTCAAAGTTCTCAGCAACTTCTTCCCCAAAGACAAACCTGCAAACCATCGACACTCCAATAAAAATGTTTCCCCCTTTAACACACAAACAAAAATAATCACACAATATGTTTGCCTCAAACCTCCATCTGTCCTCTCCCCCGCTGGCTTCAAAGTTCTCAGCAACTTCTTCCCCAAAGACAAACCTGCAAACCATCGACACTCCAATAAAAATGTTTCCCCCTTTAACACACAAACAAAAATAATCACACAATATGTTTGCCTCAAACCTCCATCTGTCCTCTACATACAGTGAGAGTGGACTCCCCCGTTTTGGGCGGGTCCATACTCCACCTTGCCTGGCGGGTGTGAGTCACACTGGGAGGGTCCTTCGCCGTCAGGAGCCGGGCTCCCTCAGTTGCCTGCCAGCGCTCAGAGGAGGCGGAAGTTGCTCTGTGTTCCTCCCTCTCCACTCTCTTATTTCAGGCCTTCTGCCTTATTAAAACATGTCTAACTTATCAATAAACATTGCTACTGTCGCTGGGCACACGACCAACTACAAGCAATCACTATGAACTGGCTTATATCGTGCTTACCACAGATTGTCTAGTCGAGGGTGCTCCTCCCTCTGACGAAGCTTGGTCAGGGCGCTGCCACGGCCCACAATAATGCCTCTGGGCGGTTTAATAAACACTTCGTCGACCAGGACTTGAGACCACAACGTTCCCAGCTCGATTCCACAGCTGGTACGTCTGCACACTTCTCTTATCTTCGAGATATATCACTAGGGGTTCCTTTCTGACGGGAGCTCAACGGAGTGCGGCTTTCCCCTGCGATGTCTGGCACTCAAGTGAGGTCAAAGCCCCTCCAGAAGCGAGCCTCACGCCTCCAGCAAAATGTCCACATCTTCTAGCCAGTCATTTATCTGTTTTCTTCTTCACTGCCCATAATCTCAAATTGTTTATCATATCCAACCAGCTATTTTACATATGGGTTATCACCTCAATATTTGCTAGACTTTCTAATCAGGTCAGGCTTGATGAATAACTCTCAAGGAGGGAGACTCGTTTCTCCTGCAGGCTGAGATCATAACACTCCCCTCCCCTTATTTTTGAGAGTTATTCCAGTGGCAAGGCTCGGGATAATACATCCGCCACCTCACTGTCTCGTTCTTCAACCGATATACTCCCTTAGGAGTCTACAATTAGTTCGTTGCACCTTGCAACATCCGGCTCACAACTCTCCAGAAACATGATCTTCTCACAAACGATTCGACTTCTCTGGCACCTCTTGGCTAGGCTGTCCTCCTTGGACGCCTGCACTCCATCGGTCCACTCTACTTATTGTTTCCACCCTCCGTTTCCTCGTCTTCTTCTCTTCACGTCCAGAGTCAGACATCTACTGTCTGTACCTCCTCTGTCGTCTTCACACTTCCATCTACTGCCATTATACTTCCGTCTCCTGTCATCATACTTCACTCCCTCGTCTTCACCGACGATCCTCCCTTTCGTCTCCTCATTTATCCGAGACCTCATCCTGTTTGACTTCCATCGAGTCCTCGGCTTTCTTTTACTCCTCCATGCTTGTATCATCATCTTCTTCCCACACTTCTCACCTCTATACAACTCCATTTCTTCTCCTTCATCTCTTCTTCGTTCCCTAAAAGTTTCTTCAAGCACTGTACTACACTCAACAGCACTCGACCGTATATGTCGCTTTACCTCTCCTAGTGTGCTCGTAAGCATCTCTCCACACATACTGTCTCTTCTCCTTTCATTTTCCCTGCTATTACTCTTCTTCACTATCCCTCCTCCACTTTTTCTGTGAAGCATGTCAACTCCTGACATCTCAAACAACTAAACTCCACTATCCATATGCCTCTGTGCTCGTGGACCACTTGACGCTCTAATCTCGTCCTCGGTATGTCCACATTCTTCTTCATTTCTACTCAGCACAGTTGCATTCACCTTCCGACTCTTAATTTCAGCAGTCTGGGCTCTACTCAGGTCCATTCTCTTCACATGATTCTTCTTCGGCTGGGCCATCTTCACTTTTGACCTCACCGAGACTTCATTTTCCTGGGCTGGACCTTCATCAAACAGCCACGCTCTATCTACGTCGATATCTTCTACCGGTTGAATCGACACTGTCTCATCTTCTCCAGTGTCTTCCTTGTCGGCCACCTCTGTCTTCATCACTACCGAGACAGGGTACTTAATGGCTTGGCGGTCTCCTGACTCATCCCCTCGGATGTCAGTCAGGTTCACACTCTCAGGTGTCCCACCCGTGCCTTCTGGGCACTCCTCTAGCACAGTCTCCGCTATGACTCTTGGCAACACCTTTGTCCAGCACAAGTCATTCCCCAGGATCACTTGGACTCCTGGAACAGGTATGTCGGGGCACACTCCCAACATCACCTCTGCCGACACATATTCCGACCTTAGCTGGACAGAGCATACGGGCATGTCACTCTCAGACAATAACCCATATACTTTCATCTTCCCACTGTCAGCTAACCGTCGATCATTCCCAATCAGGCTTCTCGCAATCAAGCTCTGATTAGCTCCGGTATCCCTTAAGATACCAACTTCTACCTCAGGTTGGCTTCCTATACTGATCCAACCTTTGCTCATGAACGGCCTATACCTCTCGTTCACTAAGTTCACCTGTGGTTTGTCTCGGAACACATTAGTATATTTACTTCCGGGGTCACACATGGCCAGGGTCACAACTCTTTTGCCCTGCCGGCAGTCTCGCATCACGTGACCCAATCCGTTACAATTGTAACACCTCACCTGGGAAAAGTCTCTCCTATACGTACCAGAGTGGCTCTGACTTTGTCCACTCGCATGAGAGTTCCTCGGGCCAGGCACACTACCTGCACTCTGTGGGGCTGTACTGGACTCTTGATTTCCTGGATAACGACCAATTTCTCGTTTAGCTCCTCCATCTTCACTTTCAGACGAAGTGCGCGACCTACTCTTCTGAGTTTTAGGGTACTTTCTTTTATCTGTCCATTTATCAAAATTCTTCTCACCCCAGACTCCTCTGGGTCTTTCATAATTTCTTCCTCCCCAGACTCCACTGGATCTGCCATTGCTGCATCTCGCCTCGCTTCTCACTCTGTTCTCCCTCAAGCTCTTATATGCTTCAGTAATCATATCCGCCCTATCTGCGGCATCTTTCACCTTCTTTATCCCTGCTTCTTGGATCTTGAACTTTGTTTCTGGATGCATCATCTCCAAGAACTTCTCCATGACCATCAGTTGCTTCAGGTCAGCGTAAGATCCAACTCCAGCAGCCTCAATCCACTTCTGGAACCGTCTTTCCAGATCCCTTGCTGTCTCAGCAAAAGTACACGCTCCAACTTTGATCATCTCTCTGAAGCGCTTCCTATAAGCTTCTGGGGTTAACTGAAACGAGCGCAATGTGCTGCCCTTTACTGTGGCATAATCCTGGCACTCTTCCAGTGACAATTGGGTGTATGCCTCCCTGGCTGCACCGGTCAATCTTAACTGGACCAGCTGGGCCCATTCCTCCTGTGGCCACTCCTTGATGCTGGCAACTTTTTCAAAATGCTCGAAGAAGCTCTCCGCCTCTTCGGGAACAAACAAGGGAATGTCCTTCTCCCTAACCCTAACATCTGGTGAGTGTAATACCTGGGTGGTGCTCTCTGGCAACCCATGTTCAATCCTTTGCTCAGTCAAGGTTCTATTCGCTTCTATCTGCATTTGTTTTGTTCTCTCTTTTTCTTTTTCGACCTGGGCTCTTTCTTTTTCGACCTGGGCTTTTTCTTTTTCGACCTGGGCTTTTTCTTTTTCTTTCTCCTGTTCCAACTCCAGTTCTCTTATTCTGGTTTTCTCTTTTTCTTTCTCCACCTCTAGTCTTGCTCTCTCTACTTGCAGCCTGGTTTTCTCTTTTTCCCTCTCGGCTTCATTTTTCATCTGGCGTTCTTACTTCATTTTTTCCAGCTGGAACTGTCTCTCCTTGTCTTCTCGTTGTTGCTGCATCTGGAGCTCTAACTGGAATCTCTCCAAGCTCCTATTTCGGCTACTCCTGCTACTGCGGCTACTCTTGCTACACCTACTTGATCCCTGGGATCTCACTTCATCCTGCCCATCATCCTCCTTTCCACTTTCAGGTCCTTTCTGGGCTCTTTGTTCTGCCGCTTCACTTTTGGCTCTTAACTGCCTCAGGATCTCATCCTTCATCCCAGCTACTTTAGATGCTTTCAACCTAATGCCACATTTTTCTGCTATTTGTTTCAATTGATCCCTCGTGCAACCTTCCAACTCCTCAGGCTTGCCTGACTCCACAAATGCTTGCACCTTATCCATCTTTGTCCTGTGAGTCTTCCCAAGAGAGAGAATATACACCTGCGATCACAAAGTGTATCTATTTCAACAAGTGGTGTACCAATCCACTCTTGGACAGGGTGTGGGTGTGTCAGTTCACTCTCCCGGACACAGGCCCCCAATTTATTATAGTCTACTGGGTTGGTGGTGGTGTTGTCGTCGTGTTCCTCCTTTACGGACAACCCAACCCACAACTCGGTAGAGTGCTTATACCTCACTCGGAGATCACCCTTGGCGTTTCTGGCTCTTGGAGAGGGGCTCAACGTCACACATTTAGGGGATGCGGCTCCAACACTTAGCCTCGTTGTCACGTGCACACACCCACTCGAGCCGCTGTGACTCCCCACTCTCTCCTTAGGTGAAATGATCTCCTCAATCCCCTTTTGACTTATTAGTATTACCTTCTACCCTGTCCACACTAGTGGTTCTTGGTTCTTTCTCTCTCTCTCTCTTCTTCTGTACTATTTCATGGGAAGCCTCACTAGGACAAGGGCAAACACCAGCAAATTGGAATACATTTACTGGACAAAGCACATACACAATACATACACACATATAATAATAATGAATCCTATACTCTATACTATAACAATCAGGTTGCACTCCAACACCATCAGAACTCTATCATCAGCTTATCAAGTGGTATCCTATCTCCTGGTTCACCACCTGATACTATCAACCTCCTCAAGTTGATCAAGTCTACATACACTGTTGCACTATCAACAAGAGAAATATATTTATGTATCTATAAATGTGTACAAAGAAAATCAGCATGTGAATGTAATGACATATATCAGTATAAATGTTCCTTGATACACAACAATGATCAATTGATCACTCTATCAGTCCTAGAACACGTACATCTGTAGATAATCCAGCCTACGACTGTAACTCTAAACTTCAGTATAAAACACTCCTTGACATAAGAATGCAAACAGTCACTCACCTCTCACTGCGTCTTGCACGCTAATGACAACCAAACACTATCAACTCCCTACTAGTAATCCACCAAAACTTCCCTTCCACCTCTGGAAGTTCACTACCCTGATATCTTCAGGTTCTTCTGGGTTTAACTACCAGGATCCTCTGCAGCTCCTCCAGGCTGCTATCATGAAGTTTCCTTGAGCAACTACGGTGCTTCACCCTTCTGCTAGGGTCCTCCACAGCTCTCTTGGCTGCTACACCATAAAGTTTCCTCGAGCAACTATGGTGCTTCACCACGTCTACAGAAGCACATGACACTCCTCTTCGCTGCTTCTCCTCACAGCTCGAGGTCCTCGCCTCCACTACCTTGGAGTCTCATCAACTACTTCATCTGTGCTGGCTTCGAAGTTCTCAGCAACGTCTTCCCCAAAGACAAACCTGCAAACCATCGACACTCCAATAAAAATGTTTCCCCTTTAACACATAAACAAAAATAATTACACAATATGTTTGCCTCAAACCTCCATCTGTCCTCTACATACAGTGAGAGTGGACTCCCCCGTTTTGGGCGGGTCCATACTCCACCTCGCCTGGCGGGTGTGAGTCACACCGGGAGGGTCCTTCGCCGTCAGGAGCCGGGCTCCCTCAGTTGCCTGCCAGCGCTCAGAGGAGGTGGATGTCGCTCCGTGTTCCTCCCTCTCAACTCTCTTATTTCAGGCCTTCTGCCTTATTAAAACATGTCTAACTTATTAATAAACATTGCTACTGTTGCTGGGCACACGACCAACTACAAGCAATCACTATGAACTGGCTTATATCGTGCTTACCACAGATTGTCTAGTCGAGGGCGCTCCTCCCTCTGACGAAGCTTGGTCAGGGCGCTGCCACGGCCCACAATAATGCCTCTGGGCAGTTTAATAAACACTTCGTCGACCAGGACTTGAGACCACAACGTTCCCAGCTCGATTCCACAGCTGGTACGTCTGCACACTTCTCTTCTCTTCGAGATATATCACTAGGGGTTCCTTTCTGAGAGGAGCTCAATGGAGCGCGGCTTTCCCCTGCGATGTCTGGCACTCAAGTGAAGTCAAAGCCCCTCCAGAAGCGAGCCTCACGCCTCCAGCAAAATGTCCACATCTTCTAGCCAGTCATTTATCTGTTTTCTTCTTCACTGCCCATAATCTCAAATTGTTTATCATATCCAACCAGCTATTTTACATATGGGTTATCACCTCAATATTTGCTAGACTTTCTAATCAGGTCAGGCTTGATGAATAACTCTCAAGGAGGGATTGTTTCTCCTGCAGGCTGAGATCATAACAGCGGTATATGGGGTTTTAATTCGTCCTGTTCCGCCGCGGGTGGAGGGTTTGTTCCCGTGTGGGGATTGGGGGGAGGTGTGGGCGGCTTTGAGAGCTCGGTTTCTGGCGCCGCAGCAGCGGGAATTGTTGTTTCGTTTATTGCATTTGTCGTTGGTGACGAATGCGCGGTTATTCATGCTAGGTTTGCGTGCCTCTGATGCCTTGTGCACTGTGGTCTCCCTGAGACTCAGTTGCATGTTTTCTATTTTTGTGCGCGGTTAAGGGGATTGCTTGCTTGGTTTCGTGACGTGTTGGCCGAGGTTTGTGGGCCAGGGTGTCGAGATGGCCTTTTGAGGGTTTTGTTTTTGTCTTTTCCGCAGGGATCGCGCCGGGTGCGCAATACATTGTGTCTTCTCGTTGCTGACTTTGTGTATTGTGTGTGGGTGGGTCGGAGGGAAGGTTATGGGGTTGCTAGGGTTTTAGGGTTTTTGCGGGGCCGTTTGCGGTTTACGTAGTGGTGGGTGCAGCATGCTTTTCCGCGCGAGTTTTGCGGTTGGTTCATGGGTGGGTATGTTCGTGGGGATGCTTTTGGGTGAGTGGTCATGGGTCGGTTGTTGGTTGTGGGTTGGGTGGGTGGGGTTTCTGCATTTTTTGTCTTCAGTCCCCAGTCCTCCGGTGGGCCTCCTCAGGTGGGTTGGGCGGGGTGTGTGTGTGCAGTGGTTGTGGCCCGTATGTGGTTGCTCCTGTGGTTGTGTGTTCGGTTTGGTGTGTGTGTGTGTGAGGTGTGCTTTCCTGGCTTCTGCATGGGCCTTTGCTTTTGCCCTGTGTGGGTTATTTACGCTGTTTTGTTTCCACTATTATGTTTCCACTCTTATGTTCTTTATGGTGTGCGTGTTTATTGAGTGTGTCACTGTATAGTCTTTCCATGTCCATGTACTTGTTGTAATGTCCATTTTTCGTGTTTGTTTTATAATTTGCTTCCGTACCTGGCGTTTCTAGGTTCTGGTGATGTTTTGTGTTATTATGTGCCTGTATTTGTCCTGGTTTATGTATTGTGTATTATGCTATACCTTGTATAATTCTTATTCATCAATTCTTAAACACGGAAAAAAAAAGTAATACCGTACTGCCTTGCGATGACTATTAGTTAATGTACTTTCAGTGAATACCGTACTGGTATTGCAACGACTCTTAGTTACACCCTGTGTGGGTAGTTTACGCTGTTTTGTTTATGCTATTATGTTCTTTCTGGTGTGTGTGTTTGTTGTGCGTGCGTCTCTGTGTATTGCTGTTCACCCGTTTATTTCTTGGGGTATGTCTGTTACTGTGCCTTGCGCCTCTTTTGTATGTTACTGTATTTCGTATGCCTTGTGCTTTTGCTTTCTGCTGTTTCTGTAGTTGTGTGCGTTGTGTGTGTGCGTGTATGTTGGTTTCATCTGGGTACGTTTTTTTTTTGTGTCTTTCCATGTCCATGTAATTGCTGTATCTCCATTTTTTGTTTGCTTTGTAGTTTGCCTCGGTACCTGGCGTTTCTAGGTTCTGGTGTCGTTCTGTATTATTATGTACTTGTATTCGTCTTTCTGTTTCTGTATTGTGTATTTTGCTATACTTTGTATATTTCTTTTATAAAAATAAAAAAATAAAAAAATGTCATGCACTATACTATATCCATGATATCAACAGTCAAAACATGCACATTTCACTACAATAAATACTATGCATTACGCTGGCGTTTAATAAGCCACTACACCTGCTTTACACTACACACCCCGGCGTACAAACGCCAATACACAACCATGCACTACACTCAGCATCCAAACTCCAATTCACACTGCGTCACCACCTCCCAACCCCACACACCCCCACTCACGAGACGCTCCACGTGTCCCACGGTAACACTCTCCATAATGCTACCTGCATCTACAAAAAATCTCCATGGACCTCTCCACGGTACAATAGACGTCGAACCCAGGCGGCAAATTACGCTTCGCTCGTTATGCCTAGGCGTCCATAATTCACTGCGCCTATTATCTGTATCTACGTTTGACAACGCCGGAAATCGCTCAAATCTTTACATAATATTTAATTATCTTTAAAATATTTGGTTTACACTTTACGTGAAATTTAATTTACTTCATATTACGCAGTTTTCATGCTGTTTTTGTCCTTAGCAACGTTTTCTCACTATTACCGCCATACCAACGATATATATAACAAGCCCCATGGTGCGGCCCACTCGGCCCCCACTCGGCCCCCACTTGGCCCGCAACATAGCCCACGCTGGCCCACATTCACCTGTGCTAGTTTTCCTCGCCAATCGTTATAATTCGCTCTACGAACGCTGCACCTGTTTTGGATCACGATGATTCAGTGTTCCAGGCTTGCATCTTAGCCGTCTCTCGTTGCGGGAATCTGGAAATAAATAAACCCCCACATGTGCCCCACAATGGCCTAGTCCCTTTAATTAACTAAATCCTCTGGCCTGGTCTCACCTGACCTTTCTGTCCTCCGTCTAGTAACAACCGTTCTCAACACAACCCGACATCTACCAATTCCCAAACATTCCCTCACCAACTAAACCAGTAACACTCACTTCCTTCATTTCTCACTGTGTTCCAAAACCTGTTTGCTCTGCCACCAAATATGTCGTAATGCTGAACTCCGGTTCATTCTGAACACAGCGATTACTGAACACATAACACCGTGCCTCAGCAATCGTTTCTACCACTGTGTACTTCTACACACACCAGACCCTTGAAGCGTACCATTAGGTTTGTACAGGAAGACAATGAGGGAACATATGGAAGGTATTTAAAGGCCGTCGGGTTTTGTCATTTAATTACAAAGAATAGACTCTGACAAATAACATATTAACATACTCTATTTAGTTAAATAAACTCCCAATACCCATATACCACTTGACCTTACGAGTGTAGGACACCACCTGCACTCGTAACTTCCGCCTAAGTCCGTAATACTGAATGATTACTACAATGCGTCACACCCGGTTAGTCTTACATTCAATACTCACATACTGCAGACTTAACTTGGTCACTAAAATCACATCAGGCTCCCGGATAGCTGTCTGCTACACTTCGTTGCTGCCACAGACTGAGATCCAGAGGACTTGCCAGTTCCACTCCCAAAACCAGAATGTCTTCAGTCAGCCATCGCCTCAAACATTTCACCCCGCCTCTCAAGGAAGGTATAATCCGATTAACCTTATCCCTAGAAGCGGTAACCTCGTTCCTAGAAGCCTGAGTCTTCTAATAATTCAAAGTCAAACGAATAATTCCAGGAATTATTAGTTTAGCTAAGCAGCTGCGGTCTTAATCCCTTGACCTTTCTTGGATGTGTAACAATAGTCTGTATACTTAACATGTACTTCCAATCCTCATTCGTTAAGAGTTGTAGTAATGATTCTCTAGCAAATAATCCCTACTAACTTGTGGATTACAACAAACAGGTGCATCAGTGTGAAAGAAACTCTGCCCATTTGTTTCCACTTCCGACGGGGATTGAACCCGGATTCTTGGGACTACGAACGCCGAGTCAGTGAACTCAGCTGTCAGGCCCCTAAAATCTGTGCAAGCACTCCATGCAAATAAAATGACCCAGTCTATGGAACTCACTCACTAATCAATTAAAATTTGTCCAACCTAAGACTTATTCAAAAGTAAAACCAAAAAGTACCTAATTTTAACCTCATAATTGACCTTGTGCTTCAAGCTCACACAGTATCTTTACTACCCACTTTCCCAATATTAGTACTTAAAACATATATCTTTACCAGTGTAATTGTGAGATTTTTTCTTTGACTTTTACTTGATAAAAAAAAATTCATATTGATGTTATATTAAAATAACTACCTCACATGGGAGGCAGACCTAAAACAGAAAGAATTGCTTACTAGCAAATTTTTTAACCTCAAGCCTGAGACCATAAGAAAAGCGGGAGCAAACCACCAGGCTTCCACCACAAGGGTAAAAACTTGTCCACTTGGGCCGTTGGCTGCTTCTAATAATATCTGTCATTAGAGGGTAACCGCCGGGAACTCACTTCGAATTTCTTGAAGTGTGGTGCTTTGAATCGGACTCGAGCTCTAGGAACAGACTCAATTTACACATAAGCATGCAGGGCATTGCAGAATATGAAAAGTGGGACAATATGATTGCGGGATTGAACTTAAACGACCGTTTCTAGAATAAACAATTTATCCAGCAAAATCTAGAACTACTACAACAACGAATTTACGTTACTTTACTGTCTCCCCAGTGACACATTTAGCAACAGCTAATTCAACAGCCTGGTGGACACACGGAATCCTTCCCGTCGTCACTGACTGAATAATGACACTAA
The DNA here is from genome assembly GCF_040958095.1 of Procambarus clarkii. Taxonomy (NCBI): domain Eukaryota; kingdom Metazoa; phylum Arthropoda; class Malacostraca; order Decapoda; family Cambaridae; genus Procambarus; species Procambarus clarkii. Next base: position 6,436,429 of record NC_091237.1, on the reverse strand, counting down.
CTGAACAGAGTGGTACCCAGTGGTGATGCAAGCTTGCAGTCAATATATTTTACGGCCCTCACAGTGATCAATATACTATAATCACAAATATTGAATGACACTCGCGGCCCTCCCAGCGAGGTACCTAGTAACTAGGAGGGTGATCCAACACTGATGGCCCCCTATAAAAAATCTTACGTTAACACCTGTCCCTCAAGACACAAACAATACTAAAAGTTACACTAATTGAATTAAAAACAATTACGTTAATCGACCTTCCACAGCGGTCAGCAACAATCCAATTTACGTTAATAGAATTGTGTCTCAATGACACTCAAATAACAACAATAACTCGAACGCCCTCTAATTACATCACATTTGAAATGTCAAGCATTCAGTCAGTAATTCCAAATTAAGGACTGTCACACTGAGGAGAACTGTGGTCCAATGGCTACGGGCGAGAGTCTGGGGTTCTTCTGGACGCCAGTTCGAGCCCTGTCCTGATCTCAGATCTTCTCACCATGTTTGACGGTTGGGAGGCGGGACCAAAGAGCCAGAGCTCAATCCCCGCAAGCACAATTAGGTGAGTACTGACAGCCTATTTATTCAGATGAGTATTGATGGACACTGCTGTCACCCAACTAACAGGTCTCTTTCCGGTCTTACAACAAAATTACCTTAACGAGGGTTCTAGTACTCTACTTCACAAGGCCTTCAGTTGCTCCTGAGCTACCATGCAGTGAGGACGTGTCGCCTGCTCGCTCCGGTAGTTTGAGGTGGTTGACGTTTTCGCCGGCAGGGGGTGTGGGTGTCTCTACCCTCCCTGCTGTTCCTGGTGGTGTGGACGTGGCGCTTCTACGATGGGCAGCCATCTTCCCCCTGTCGTGAGTGTAAACTCCATCGGTTTGGAGTTTACTGGCCGTGCTGGATACCCACTGGTGGACGTGGTATTGAGTGCCATGCTTCGTGTCCCGGTTGGGGACGTATATGGCATTGAGCTGGTAACTGCTGACCGTGTTGTTGTCAAGTTTGTGGGTGAGGCAGTGTACCGTGCTTTCTTACGGAGGTACGAGGGCCGTACTTTGCAGCTACAGGACGGTACTGGTTCTGTGACCATTTCAGACCGTAGTGGTGCTGTGACGTATGTCAGTGTTCATGGCGCCCCCATGGAGTTTCCTGAGGCTCTCCTCCGGCGATTCTTCCAGAGGTACGGCTCCGTCGTCAGTGTGCGGATGAACTCACTGTCGTCTGGCACGTATTCGGGTGTGAAGACCAACATTCGGACCCTCGGGATGCGACTGAGGTCGGACATACCGTGTTCTGTCCGGCTGTTGGGGTACTACGTGCGTGTGTTTTATGCCCGGCAACCCCGTACTTGCTTCCGGTGTGGCTTGTTGGGGCATCAGGCTGCCGGTGGTACTGCTGATCCGGTCGCTCCTGTGAACTTGTTCCGTGAGGAGAATTTCCCGACGCTCCCTCTGGAGGAGGACTCCGGGGGTGAGGAGGTGAGCGTCCCGTTCGCTGCTGCGGCTCCCCCAGTGTCACCCGACGTTCCCCTGGTTGTTGCAGACCCTCCTCCGGGTGTTGCGGTGCCGTCGGATGTTCCTCCTGACCATGTCTCTGGCCCTGCCGTTCCCATGGACCTTCCTGGTGATCCCTGTGGAGCGTCGCCGTCGGCTTCCTCGTCTTCGGCTGTGGACCCTGGCCCTGCGTCCTCCCCTCGGGTTCCTCCTGTGCTGGGTGCTGGAGTGGCTGCGGTGCCTCCTGCTGTGTGTGGTCCGGTTCCCCCTGTGGTAGAGGCTGCTGCCGTTCTGCGACGGGCGTCGGTTCGCCCGGTTCGTGAGGCCAGTGGTTCTGGGTCCGCCTCCGGCTGTGAGGATGTGCAGCCAGTGCCCAAGCGGTCCAGGCGTTCTTCTACTACTTGGGCTGATGCGGAGGACTACGACGCAGGTGGAGCTTCGGGGGATGATGTGGCGCCTCCGGGTGCGTTCTACGACGCTGGTGGTGGCTGACGTCCATGTGTCTGCTGTTGAAGATGTTTATACCTATGATTTACCTCCTGTTCTTTCTCCTGCAGAAGGTTCTCCGCAGTGGGGGGTGGTCGCTCCTACTGACGTGGATGGTGAGAGTTCTGGTGCGCGCCGAGGCATCAAGCTGGTACTGAAGAAGGATGCCAAGCGTGGGGGGTCCCGGCAGGAACAATGTCCGGTGGTTGACGCGGGGCCCTGTGAGGCGGCCGAGGAGGCTCCCAGTGCGCTGCCCATTGCCCGGACCCGTGGGAAGGAGCCCCTCCCTCTCATCTTGGCCTCCGGGGTGGCGCATGGTGCGCAGCATCCTCTGCAGTTTGACATTATTGACCGCATGCATCCTGTTCCGTGGTGCCCTTCTTCCATCTGGGTACCGCGGGCTCGGTGTTTTGTTGTGGGTGTGCCGGAGTTGATGCCTGATCCTCGTACTGTTAATACTGTGCCTGTTCCGGATGACATCATGTTACTGTGGGAGGCGTATTGTGTTCGGTTCCCGGCGGCGGAGTGGCCGGATAAGTATGAACAATTTGAGTAGTCTGTGTGCTTGCTGTGACCTGTGGTTTGTTTGCAATGTATTGTACCTATTGTGCGCCCTTCAGGAGAGTGTTGTGTTTTTCATGCCTGTTGTTTTGTTGTATTTATTGTATTTCCGTTACCCTTCTGTCCAGTACTGTTGTTTCTTTTTCCTGTGTTTCATTGTGTTTATGTTCATTGTTGTGATTTTGTTGTAGGCCCTTCAGGCCGGTATTTAGTGTATTTGTGTTAATTTGCTTTGTGCTTTTGTATTTTTTTGTCTGATTGTTTGTTCTTGGTTTCTTATTTTATTATATTTATTGTATTGTATTTATTCGCATGTTCGCATGTAAAAATTAAAAAAAAAAACTTCACAAGGCCCTGTATAAACAACAACAACATGAACACTGTGTGAATTCACCAAGTGATGGGTGCTAATTCCCTTTAATCAGCTACTATAGTGCTTAATCCCCTGCCCGCAGACAGATACGATCTGTCCACCGAATTATGACAGCTATCACAGCTCAATTCACTTCGACCAGACAGGTAGTTAACTCCTTATGTTAATTAATAAATTACTTAACGATAGCTCGTTAATTCGTTACTACTACATTAGTCATCTTTTCGACAATTCCTCACCATTGCGTGAACTCGCAGTGACTGCTGCTAATTACACGAATCAACAAGAGGTGTTCAACTAACTGTCGCACGGATGGAGTCTGGCCCTAGCTTCGGTAGGGAACAGACGTGTTGCATTGGCGCTCCGGCAGTTGGTGTTGTTTACCAGTTCAACCCGCCCGCCAGTTCAACCACACCCGCCCCCAACCATTCGCATGGTTGGGGGCGGGTGTGTCTCAGCCCGCCTGTGCTGACGTGGCTTTTCGATGGGGGTCCCTCTCCCCCCTGTCGTCCGGGCTCAGTCTGTGGGACTAGAGTTCTCTGTGTGGGCCGGTTACCCGGAGATTGCGCTGGCTTGTGATATGCTCTCTGTCCCTGTGTTTGAGATTTATGGGGTCGAGTTGGTAACGGCCCGCAGGGCGATTGTGAAGTTCACAGAGGTGGTAGCGTATCACGATTTTCTCCGGCGATACGAGGGGCGGACATTACCCCTGCCGGTTGGTGCGGGCACTGTGACCCTCTCTGATAGAAGTGGTGCACTTACTTACGTCAGTGTGCATGGGGATCCCTTGGAGTTTCTGGAGGGTCTGATACGGCGGTATTTCGGCTGGTTTGGCGCAGTAGTTAGTGTGAGGGTGAACGTGGTGTCCTCCAGTCCTCTTAAGGGTGTGAGGACTAACATTCGTACCCTGGGCAAGAGACTCCGGGCGGATATTCCGTCCTCTGTGCGCCTTATGGGGTACAACGTTCGGGTGTTTTACGCCCGCCAGCCGCGGACGTGTTATCGTTGTGGTCTTTTGGGCCATCAGGCTGCTGCCTGTTCTGCGCCTGCCGTTGCACCAGTGAATTTCTTCAGTGAGGACGATTTTCCGCTGCTTGCTGTGGGGGATGATTCGGTGGATGTGGACGTCTCTTCGGCTGAGGAGGTGCCCTCTGTTTCAGCTGTTGCTCCCCCTGTTGTTGTCGCCTCTCCTCCGGTGGTTGTGTCCTCACCTAGTGCTCAGCCTGTTCCGGCTGGTGTCCCTGAGCCTCTTCCGTCTGCCGTCTGCTCGAGCCTATCGTGTTCCAGTTCTTCCTATGCTGCGTCTGTCCTGGTCCCTGCACCCTCGCCGTCTGTGCTGGGCGATGGGGTGGCTGCGGGGCCTCCTGCTGTGCGTGGTCCGGTTCCCCCTGTGGTAGAGGCTGCTGCCGTTCTGCGTCGGGCGTCGGTTCGTCCGGTTAGTGATGCTCGTGCCTCTGGATCTGCTTCCGGCTCTGACGATATCCGGCCAGAGCCCAAACGTTCCAGGCGTTCGTCTACGGCCTGGGCTGAGGTTGGGGACTTTAGTGACTGTGGGTCTTCAAGTGTTGACGGCGTGGATCCGGCTGAGTCATTGTCTCCGCGGTTGGTGGTGGCGGAGGTTCATGTGCCTGCTGGTGCTGATGCCCGTGTCTCGGGTGTGTCTCCTGTTTCTTCCTCGCCCAGGGACTCTCCGCAGTGGGGTGTGGTGGCTTCCGCTGCCAGGGATGGTGCGAATGCTGGTGCTGGGCATGGCCTGGTGGTGACTTTACGTAAGGATACGCACCACCGTGATTCCCTGAAGTCGTCTGGTGGTGTGCCCATGGCCGCTGGTGCCCCTGTGGTGGTGCCCTCTGTTGAGCCCTCTGTCGAGCCCTCTCCTGCAGTGTTGTGCCTTGAGGACCTGGAGGCCCGGGTTGCCGAGTTCCTGCTTCTTGAACGGCCGGAGGACTTTTCTGGTGGGCGGGTTCCAGGTGTATGGGATCGGGTGGCGGCTACTGGCGTCCGGAGGGACACCGTGTGGGTTCCACGTCTGCGGGTGTTTGTTTCCGGGGTTTCGGTTCACATGGCGCCCCCGGTGTTAGGTCACGCCTCCTGGACAACGTGGCTGCTTTGGGAGGCATTCAATGTGCGGTTTTATTACTGTGATTGCTAGTTTGCCATTGTATTATGTTTTGTGCCTTGATATATGCTGTATTTTTCTATGCATTTATCGTGTTTGTGTTTTGTTGTGCTATGCTGTCGGCCCTTCTGGCCGGTGGTCTATTGTTTTATTTTGTTCTGTTCTGTATTCTGTGTTGTTTTTATTGTAATTAAATTGCATGCTTTGCAAAAAAAAAAAAAAAACTGTCGCACGGACAGGTTACTGTACCCAAAAATTAACGTTACTCACAACGCTGTACAACAACACAACAATGCCCTCGTTAAGCAATGATGTCCCCCAGTGACGTTAATGACTTTAATTCTCACGGAATCCTTCACAGTAAACAGCATAATACACCAAGGACACAAACTGCCAACAGTTCACAACACAGTACAACACGGTACAACTTTGCTGCCCACTGCAACTTGCGAAACACTTCCTCAGCAAATTATGACAATAATAATTCATGGCCCTAACACAACACGACAGTATATAAAAAAGCGCTGGCCAATCTATATAAATAAAATGGAAATGTTCGTCTGTACAAAATCGCTAATTTTCGAAAGTTCTTTTCCGATAGTTTTGAAATTTTCACACAACGTTCCATTCGCATCCGGACAAATTTTTATATACATACTATATAGATGTCACGTCTGTGACGGGTAAAAAACATGCTTTTTCTGAAAAACAGTTTTTTCAAGTGTTTTCCATGTGAGGAAAATCTTTGAAACCTCTTTACCGATTGCTTTGAAATTTTGACACAACGTTGCATTCGAATAGGCGCATCTTTTTATATATCTACTACATACATGCCTCACCTGTGACAGAAAAAAAACATGCTTTTTGGAAAAACAGCGCCATCTGTTGGACGTAAGAGCAACACACGCTGTAATCTCAAAAAGTACTTCACCAATTTCTTTGAAATTTTGATACAACGTTGCATTCGAATAGGCACGTCTTTTTATATACGTACTATATAGATTCCATCCCTGTGACAAAAAAAACATCCATTTTTGAAAAACAGCGCCATCTGTTGCACATAAATAGCAACATGCACGCTATACTAAATGTCACGAATTCCATTCAATGTTTCCGATTGCATTGATAAATTTTATTTTCATAGATTTTGATATATTGTATTTTTTATTGAATTATTTTGTGTGACATTGTGTTGAAATTGAGCTGTGTTGTTTTCCATACCATTCATTTCGTAAGTATAAGTATAGATGTCACACGTGTGACAGGTAAAACTATGCTTTTCTTGAAAAACAGCACCATCAGTTGCATGTAAGAGCAACACACATTGCTATACTAAATATCTTACAATTCCATTTCAGTGTTTCTGATTGCATTGATAAATTAAATTTTTATATATTTTGATTTATTTTAATTTTGATTTAATTATTTTGTGTGAATTGCATTGGAATTGAGCTGTGTTGTTTACCATATTGTTCTTTTCGTGAGTATAGTTTATTTTTTGTTATTTTTTCACATTTTCATTTCATTTTTTGACTGTTTTTCTTATATTTTAGTGATGGAACATCAGATCACTCAATGTTCCGAATTTTCTGATGGGAAAATCAGACCATTTGGGAAGGCATCGGACGAGGGAGAGGGGAATGGTGGGGATGACGAGGGGACGTAAGTGAGAGATGGCGGGAAGGACGAGGGGACAAGGGAGGGGGGGGTAATGGTGGGGAAGGACGAGGGAACAGGGGGAATTTGGGATGGTGGGGACAAGGGAATGGAGGAATAGAGAATGGTAGGGAAGAGAAAGGGACAGGGGAGTGGGGCATGGTAGGAAGGAAGAGGGGATGGTGGAGTGGGGAAAGGTGGGGAGGACGAGGGGACGGTGGAGTGGGGAATAGTTGGGAGTTCGAAAAGACGGGTGAGGGATGAATGGTGGGAAGGATAGGGAAGGTTGCTGTGGCTCAACAACGCACATGCGTTGCTGAGCCACAGCATCGTGTGACCGGATACTGCTAGTATATATATATATATATAATATTAATTAACCACCCAGGGAAATCTCCCGTTGAACACTACACCACTGGACCGGGAATGTTTTGCAGAGATATCACATGCACGGCACAATAGAGAAATGGAAAACAATAAATTCACTTTCCTCCACCCTAGGAGACACAGTAAAATAAATGACAACTCCACACAAATGAATGTGTCTCTATGTCCTCTATGTCTGTACACACGTCTTCCCCCACAGTTGGGCCCACTCCTGAACTTGATTGACGTTAGTACAGGTGTAGCTCACACGTCTCCACTTCCCATCACCTCACAGGTGGTAAAAGTGACAATGGCAAATGGAACACTGGGTGTGAAGCCAGCTTCAGAGATTAACACACCAAAACAGAAACAGGTACTTACTCCATTTTCACCGACTGGTCTCACTCACACACACACATTCGAAACCCCCCACTTGCTGCTGCAGTAGTTGGTGAAGTAGACGTTCTCCGACTCTGTTCACGTGGTCGGCTGGGACCACAGAGTGGCTGGCACGGTGTCCCGACACACGGACCAGGGTGCAGGTGGTAGTAAACAATCCCCCCCTCCTCCCCCCCGTGGCCTAGGCTTGGCAGGAGCGAGGCGCGGTTGCGGCTGGTACTCACACACACAGCAACATAGTACCACGCCCTTAATACGGAACGGTACAACACGGTACGGCACTACGGCGCGGCACGTGCAAATGACAGAGTCCCTCACTGTTCACTGGTAATTCCGTGGAATTACGAATTCAAGGTTTCCAACACAACACTGAAACCTTTACAAGTTCGTCTCTGTCAGGTATTTGTAACTAAGGCACGACAGACAACGGATGTCACTACCACACATAGATATAATACAGCCTCCACAGTTCACTTTCTCTGGGTGGTGTCCCACAAACACGCGGGAAGGTCACAATCCTCCCCCCCCCCCCCTGTTGGAAATTTCCAACACTAATACAATACTATTGTATTATAATAAATTAGTATTAAAATATACTAATTACTGTAGTTACTAAAACTTACTAACAGTAATGTTCACATGAACTAATTATTATATCTGCATATGGATACTGGAATTCTTACGAAACCAAGCACCAGTATTGCGTCAGATTATATCTAGTTAAACACATTTATAGCCAGTGTGTTAGAGAATTGAATGTGATTCTCTAAAATCATCAGTATTCCGTGTGATAGTTATTTATGGATAACATAACTCCCAAATAACTCTAAATCGAGAGTTTTTAGTTACAATTGTTATCAAGTAATAATTTTGTTGTCACGCGTGAATGCCATGGAGAAAACTAAAATCTTCTTCATTTCTTGTTTACTAACATAAGACGAGAAAGTAATAATATTTAAATCCCTAGAATTACAACCCAGTCTTTATTAAAGTCTTTCAGCCACAATTACGCTAAATAATATTATTCGTGATAAATAATTTCTGTGGCGAATGCGGGGACGCGGTTGAAGGAGAAGCCACTGTGTATCGAGACGCCATTGTGTGTGTGGCGTGGAGGACTCGTGTTGCGGAATTGAGCAACAAAGGTCGTGGCGTCAGAGTCTGAGACACGTGACGTTGAGATTATCAGCAAGAATTACACTGGTACTCAACACAGAATGAGTTATTATTGTTCTACGTGATCTGCAGTGTTCGGCCAACTAATAACGCGTCGAAATTCAAGCCAAGCTATCAGCCACGTGTACGACATTGTGGAAGTTTGAGCTTGAGACGCGATACCGGCAAGCTTCAACATAATTTGTACCCTTAGATAAGTATATAGTTCTTTTTTTATGCATCATTAGAGATTGTATATGTCGGAGCAGCTTGTCGTTATATCGAGCGATCACAACAAATCCAACGTTAGTACCACACTAAAATTTAATTTATATTTCATGAATATAGAGATTTAAGTAGCCTAGTTCAATGCTACGTAATATCCCTTAAATTACAGTTTGTATGTGAAGAGTCAACGAGCTGTTACCTAACTTCGTGTTATTCACCTCTTAAGTGTTTCTACGAGTAATTCCGGAGATCACGAGAACGAGGCGTGAATGATGTCATAGAAATCGTCTTAAAGCTAAGACTTTTTTGTACTCATTTATTTACTCCAAAATTGGTTATTTATTCATCATTCTATCTAATCAGATGCTCGTCATGTGCACTGGAGATAATCTGTGTTTATTTGGATGATTAATTTCTGATGCTAATAATCTTTATAATTTCTGGTGATAATCTTCTATAGATTCTTTAATATTGGTCACAAGATTAGTTATTAAACAATGAACTGGTGCACGAACCACACTAGTTCCTAGACGTATATGAAGTTATAGCAATACCCCCCCAATGTAGGTGTTTGAGGCTTTGATTTAAGTTAATTAACTATACAGCCCATTAATTATTTAAGTGATTATGCTTCCTAATATTTAGCCATAGACACTGGTTCTTCCTTGTGTTTCTAATGATAACTTTTTATTAGTTTCCCTCTTTTCTTAAAAGTGGGTGGTCCTTCGTAATTGATTTCATTAATTTAATAATTGAATAAATTGAGTCAAGCCCCAGATATCCCACATTATGGTCCTTATCGAACCGGATAAACATAAACATAAATATAAATATACTAATTAGTAATAACTAATCACCTTGTGAAGTAGTCTAGACTAACCCCATTAATTAACTGTGTCTACCGGCAGCGTAACACATAGGTTAGCCTAATTCACACCAATTCATTGCTACTTATACCTCGTATAAGGTAGCACTCGTGGGACACAGTCAATTACCCACAACACTTAGGCCTACACTTCATACTGAAGTAAGAATCTTTAGGTCACCAGGAGCAACAGCTCATAACTTGTATATTAATCACTAACACCAATTATGTGTTAACTATTTGGGCTATACAAATATTTCAATATACGGCTGTCAGCAGACTGTCTATTATAGCCTAAATTCATGCCATAATTACTGATTCACTCAAGTTAGTGGATTCATTAACATTCAGGATCCAGTATACTAATATAAATTGCTGATCCCATACTAGTTAATCATTACTAACCTGATCATATTTTATTCCACAATTAGGAGTACATTCAGGAGTTAAATATTATTTACGGCAGTAGAATACTTGCCAAACACAATTAATTCTCTTGTGTTCATTTAATTTCTTATACACGTAATTCCTACCAGTGTATATATTATATAAAATTATAAAATTAAAAAAAAAACAAAAATACAGCACAACTATTTGCACATTACTGCACCACAATATAATCTTTGCCAACCTTTATTAGGTAGGAATTTAGGCTGTGATTGTGCTGAATTTGGCCCAAACACAGACTAAATAAATTTGTAGTTTCTTAGGTAGAAATTCTCACAACTAGACTTGAGCTAGTTAGTAGTATATGTATTATACCCTTTGTGCTGACCCTATCAAGGGTGGGATTAAACCTTAAGATAACTCTGATTAGAGTATATACATAATATTTCTATGTACATCTTTGAGTGTTACTGTAAGTTCACAACCCATCCAAGGCTGATTTTGAATAGCTAAGCTAAGGAACACCTGTAGTGAGACCAAGGTACCACTCAAATCTTAGTTGCTTATTATTAGGTAGGTAGCTAACCTCTAAATGAGGTAAATTACAATCAGACTCAAGAAAATATCAGGCTGTCAATAATTATACCTGCTCTACATAAAGGAGCAAGTACCATAGCTGTACAAGTAGCTATATAAGCCCTATAAGGCTCAAATTTACCACAAAAATGGCTACTCCAGAAAGGACTGCAAGATTCTTGAGAAGTCTTCAAGTTCACCTGTCAAAACTACTTGTCAAATGTGACAACTGTATAGAAACTAACCCAGTTGACGTCTTCAAGCTAGTAAGTTCCACAAGGGTAGCTAACCAAAAATATGACCATATAAAGGTTGTAATCGAGTCTTATAGGAACATACTCCATGTCAGTAATACTGACCCAGACGAATTACGTCTGACAGATTCTGATCTTGATGACTATGAATATATCATTCAAGACAAGTTAGACCGATATAAAAAGGTGCTTGCGACACAAGATGTTCCCGAGTGGATAGAACAATTCTTTAGTAGACCTACACCCGAGCAAGCACCCAGCTCAGATGAAATACTTGAGCTACCTCAAGATGAGGAGAATCCTCTAATCAATACTGATCACTATACAGGATCAACAAGTGAAGTTCAACCTTCATTTTCTAACATCTCATCTAATACAACTTCACGTAATAATTTGTTTACAGAGTCTGATCAATTTTCAGACAGCGCTTCTCAATGTTCCCTGGATTCTATAAATTCAATGCAGGAGGCTACTGAATTAACTAGCTCCTCACAGGAACCCAGAGAAACAAGTGAAGCTGCAGATGTAACTCTTAGTGAAACTGCAATAATCAGTGAATCTGAACCAGAAAATGATAAAGCTAATGCTGCAGCAGCAGCCAAAGCTGGAATTAAAGCTGAGGCTAAGCAAGAAGCCTTAAGCAATACAAGTAATGGTCACAATTGCTCACACCAGCCTTCTAAAGTAAGTGCTAACAATGAGAAGACTGTTATAAACCTTGTACACCAATTACTAGATTTATCTCCACCAGAACAATCAGTTGACTCTTTACAAGCCTTTAGTTTTCATCTTGAGTCACTGTTAAATTCCTTCAGTAAAGAGGTGGATCACCCAACTGCTGAGTGGATGACTAAATTTATCATCCAAAGAAAATTGTCTGGTAACACACTCAATAAGTTATATGTATACCAGAATGGTAATACCCTGTCAATGCAGGATATATTTGCAGGTTTGCGCAATATAAGTAATCATACAGCAAACCAGGCACTTAATGCCTCTTCTGAATGCACCGAAACTGTACCCACATCAGTTTCCTTACCTGGAACTCCTAAAGTGACACTGTCACTAGGTAATAAGGGTACTAATAATCAATGTAATAACAATGAGTCAAACCCTGATTCATCAGTAAGGCCCAAGAGCCCCACAGGTGCTCCTCAGAGACCTAATAGTCCAAAGAGCACTCCCAATAACTCCACGGGTGTTCCTAAGAGACCTAATTGTCCAAAGAGCACTCCCAAGAGCCTAGTAATGGCTCCCCAGAGTACACCAAGTACTCACAAGAGAATAAATAACAAGCAAATGCAAGCAGCAAAACCATCACAAACTGTAGGTACTGTTTTACCTAAACCGGTAACCCCTAAACGAGCTGTAGGATGGGGAATGTGCTTGTTTTGCAATCAAAAACATTCTCTGTACAAATGTACTAATTACCCTAATAGAGACACAAGAGTCAGACGACTCAAACAGTTACACAAATGTACTAGGTGTCTCAAATCACATAATGTTAATAGCTGTGACACCCCACTGAACACCTGCAATAGGTGTAGAAGGGGCATGCATCATGCTGCACTGTGCAAATTAGCTAGGACAAATTATGTCAATCCTAGAATAGGAGGTAGAGAATCTACACCAGTACAGTGCTGCAAGGTGCGAGATGTGTACAGGGTAATTTCACAAGCATCTCAAGTGGATGCTACTTTGCCTACTGCCCAACTTCAAGTAAAGAACAGAGGAGCCAAGATCACCACTCGTGGACTATTTGATCAAGGTTCCCAGAGAACTTTCATTACTCAGAAAGCAGCAGAGGCACTCAATTTACAACCAATCAGACAGGTAAAATTAAACTTGTCAGGGTTCATGATAAATCGAGGAACCCATGAATACTCAGTAGTTCAACCGCTTGTTCGACTAGGTAGTCATGCCAAGGCTGTCCAAGCCATTGTTGTAGATCAAATACCTTTAGACTTAAATATTAAGGGTCTGGGGTACACAGCCCACTTCCTGCAGGAACGTGAAATTAATTTGGCTGACAACAAGTTAACGTCTGACCGCCTTAACAATGTAGATGTACTAGTAGGAGCAGACTACTATTACCAGTTCATAACTGGACATGAATATACTCCAATCTGCAGGTGGCTACTTACTTACTGGTAAAGTTCTGAATGTGAACAAGCCTAAGCCTGCCAACAATAATAAATTAGTCAGCAGTAAATCAATTCTCCAGCAGCAAGCTAAAATGAGAAACACAGCTGAGTAATAAACTCAGATTGAATGTAGTACAATTAGTATTCGCCGAGATGTTTCATAGCTCTCAGTGGAAAACCAGTGGTCCGTATTCAAACAAGTACAAGTCACAGCGACCAAGCCATTGAATCCACTGCAGACCTAGAATTATTCTCGACAAGTAATAATTGACCACACTCAGTCTCCCTAGGCAAGTGATAATATTAGGCTAGAGAATCTAGCACTCCCTAGGTAATTAATAATATTAGGCTAGAGAATCTAGCACTCAATGCATCTAGCATTTCCTGAATTTAGCAATACTATGAAGTCATCAAGCAACTTCTGTAATTATAAATTCACTAGGACCAAGGTCCACAATACTTGCGCTTGAGGTTTGCCAAGAAAACCTTATTAATACAATGTTTTCTGCACTAAGAGTTAGTGAAAATACTTGCATCAATTTTGTTCGAGTTGTTTTTCTTTCGTTTCTGCTTAATTATTGTAGGAGCGCAGCACGAACAAACTTGCAAACTTACCAATACGTAAGTGAGTCTACAGAGAACTAATAACCCGTGAAACGTTTAGGTTGGGAAAATGTTACAAATTATCTTGAATAGGATTAATCGTAGCAGTAATTTCATTCCAGCAATCTTAGGTGTCCCTTTGTTTAATGCATTATCATTAAACATCAGCATTGTTAATTAACATGCTTAATGAGCTCAATATAGCTCACCTTGGAATTAACGTAATAATTGAGTGCTTATTGTTCCCCATGCGAATACGAGCTCAATATTGCTCGCCATGATAATTGAACGCTTTAATGTTCCCCATGTCACGAGCACTGCTTGCCATGATAATAGAACAATGCAATACTCCACCTCGTTAATTCGAGTTCAATATAACTCACCCTGTTAACGAGTTCAATATAACTCACCCTGTTGACATGCATAATGAGCTCAATATAGCTCCCCATGTTAACGAGCTCAATATAGCTCACCCTGTTAACGAGTTCAATATAACTCACCCTGTTGACATGCTTAATGAGCTCAATATAGCTCCCCATGTTAACGAGCTCAATATAGCTCCCCATGTTAACGAGCTCAATATAGCTCACCCTGTTAACTCTGTTAACGAGTTCAATATAACTCACCCTGTTGACATGCTTAATGAGCTCAATATAGCTCCTCATGTTAACGAGCTCACCATGTTCACGAGCTCAATATAGCTCGCCCTGTTAACTGTTAACGAGCTCAATATAGCTCTCTCTGTTAACTGTTAATGAGCTCAATATAGCTCAACCTGTTTACGAGCTCAATACAGCTCCCAATGTTAATTTGAGTACGTTTTTGCTTACAATTAGCTTAGTCCCTTACTTAGGTAGGTTAGAAATTTAAACCATTTATTTAGGTAGGTTTAGGGACTTTAGTTAGTGTCAACTGAGTACTAGCCTAATCTGTACTCACCATTAATTACAGTTGACTATACTTATAGAGACTGATTTAATAAACTCAATTTTCATCTAAAGGTTGAGGATGTATTAATGAGTCTACAGTGTCAAGCCTATGAGCTGCAATTCAATTAGCTCATAATTCAGAATGACTAGGCTGCTAATCTCACTGTCGACTCAGAGTATTCCTTGATTTTAATGAACAAACCTTTTCAGTTCTCTAATTTTCCACTATTTTAGCTAGTTAGTAAATTAGTTGTACCATCAGTCAGTATGACTACTGCACGGCAGTGCACATTAAATTAAATTTCCTCATTTGATTTTGGGGTGATCATGATGCTGCGTGATGTTATTGTCTAGTAACTCAATAGTTACAAGTCACAGCGACCCTAGACAGTGACCTTACTGTAGTGTCAGAGTCTCCTTGATCTTGAATGACCCAATAATACTTTACTGTACAATAATGTAGAATACAACTTATACAGTAATGCTATCAGTTCTTAGTAACTTTTTCTGAGTTTGCCTACAATTCAGCTACTATATAATACACCATTACATGTCACTGCGACCCTAGTTGTTGAGTTTATTGTAAACTTTAGAGAGTTCCGTTAGAGTTTAGTTCCGTTTAGAGAGTTAGTCCCCGTGGTGTAGTGGTAAGACACTCGCCTGGCGTTCCGCAAGCGCTATGTCATGGGTTCGTATCCTGGCCGGGGAGGATTTACTGGGCGCAAATCCTTAACTGTAGCCTCTGTTTAACGCAACAGTAAAATGTGTACTTGGTTGTAACAACGATTCTTCGCAGCAGGGGATCGTATTCCAGGGACCTGCCCGAAACGCTACGCGTACTAGTGGCTGTACAAGAATGTAACAACTCTTGTATATATCTCACAAAAAAAAGTTCCTGATTACCGATAACTTAATCATTCAATATTTAATACATGTTTCCACTAGAGCAGTTGCTCCACAATACAAACGGAAACTACAAGCCTATAATAGCTCTGATCAAGAGCAAATAATTTCCCAACCAATTTGAGTAATCATGATGATACTGTGTTGTGATGTCAAGTAACAAATCGTTACAAGTCACAATGACCCAGAACATTCTCATCACAGTAGATTCTCAGTTACTTTAAATTGTATGAATTTAATTCTTAATTTGTTGTATAGGCTATTAATAATAACATGTTCCATTCAACATGAATTTCTTTGCAAGAATTAAGTTTCTTGTATGTCCTTGACAATTACAGGACATCCGTTATGTGTGTACTAACATATTAACATTAATACTAACTTCGGGATAGGTATGTCAGTACTCAACATTACACTGCGACCCGAGAAATCTCCCCCCGGAGTTATGTTGGAAATTTCCAACACTAATACAATACTATTGTATTATAATAAATTAGTATTAAAATATACTAATTACTGTAGTTACTAAAACACACTAACAGTAATGTTCACATGAACTAACTATTATATCTGCATATGGATACTGGAATTCTTACGAAACCAAGCACCAGTATTGCGTCAGATTATATCTAGTTAAACACATTTATAGCCAGTGTGTTAGAGAATTGAATGTGATTCTCTAAAATCATCAGTATGCCGTGTGATAGTTATTTATGGATAACATAACTCCCAAATAACTCTAAATCGAGAGTTTTTAGTTACAATTATTGTTATCAAGTAATAATTTTGCCGTCACGCGTGAATGCCATGGAGAAAACTAAAATCTCCATTTCTTGTTTACTACCATAAGACGAGAAAGTAATAATATTTAAATCCTTAGAATTACAACCCAGTCTTTATTAAAGTCTTTCAGCCACAATTACGCGAAATAATATTATTCGTGATAAATAATTTCTGTGGCGAATGCGGGGACGCGGTTGAGGGAGAAGCCACTGTGTATTGAGACGCCATTGTGTGTGTGGCGTGGAGGACTCGTGTTGCGGAATTGAACAACAAAGGTCGTGGCGTCTGAGTCTGAGACACGTGACGTTGAGATTATCAGCAAGAATTACACTGGTACTCAAC
Organism: Procambarus clarkii; assembly: GCF_040958095.1. Lineage (NCBI taxonomy): Eukaryota > Metazoa > Arthropoda > Malacostraca > Decapoda > Cambaridae > Procambarus > Procambarus clarkii. The sequence continues at coordinate 6,419,801 of NC_091237.1, read as the reverse complement.
ACAGAATGAGTTATTATTGTTCTACGTGATCTGCAGTGTTCGGCCAACTAATAACGCGTCAATATTCAAGCCAAGCTATCAACCACGTGTACGACATTGTGGAAGTTTGAGCTTGAGACGCAATACCGGCAAGCTTCAACATAATTTGTACCCTTAGATAAGTATATAGTTCTTTTTTTGATGCATCATTAGAGATTGTATATGTCGGGGCAGCTTATCATTATATCGAGCGACCACAACAAATCCAACGTTAGTACCACACTAAAATTTAATTTATATTTCATGAATATAGAGATTTAAGTAGCCTAGTTCAATGCTACGTAATATCCCTTAAATTACAGTTTGTATGTGAAGAGTCAAAGAGCTGTTAACTACCTTCGTGTTAGTCACCTCTAAGTGTTTCTACGAGGAATTCCTGAGATCACGAGGACAGGGCGTGAATGATGTCATAGAAATCGTCTTAAAGCTAAGACTTTTTTGTACTCATTAATTTACTCTAAAATTGGTTATTTATTCATCATTCTATCTAATCGGATGCTCGTCATGTGCACTGGAGATAATCTGTGTTTATTTGGATGATTAATTTCTGATGCTAATAATCTTTATAATTTCTGGTGATAATCTTCTATAGATTCTTTAATATTGGTCACAAGATTAGTTATTAAACAATGAACTGGGGCACGAACCACACTAGTTCCTAGACGTATATGAAGTTATAGCAATACCCCCCCAATGTAGGTGTTTGAGGCTTTGATTTAAGTTAATTAACTATACAGCCCATTAATTATTTAAGTGATTATGCTTCCTAATATTTAGCCATAGACACTGGTTCTTCCTTGTGTTTCTAATGATCACTTTTTATTAGTTTCCCTCTTTTCTTAAAAGTGGGTGGTCCTTCGTAATTGATTTCATTAATTTAATAATTGAATAAATTGAGTCAAGCCCCAGATATCCCCCCCCCCCCCGCCTTAGTTTACACTCGTTAGTTTTATCGCCGTTTTCCCTCTTCCACGATACCAGATTCTTACTCCCACGGTCTCGGGATGATTGCTCGACCATAGAGAGTGACTTTTGTGTCGTTGCAGGCGGTCTTTCCGGTGTTTGGCCTAGCACGAGAACGACACATCCTCCTTCTACAAAAGACTCTAGTAAGAATGGCTTTCCTGCCAATTGAGAGGGCCCCACGCTCAAGCTGGTACTCTTAGCTCTTTCGCCAATCACAGCGAAGTATTTCAGGAGGCCTATAGGGTCAGCTACTCACGTTCTATCAATGTGACACTCTTCCCCCAGGCACGAGGGAGTCACGTGAGCGGGGGTCAGCCTGCTACCGTTAACCCCCCAAACCCCTTTCTCCACTTGAACTTGTACAAAATTCCACCTGTAATCAACTCCCTGTTATAACTTTCTTTGCAGGCTTGATACAGCAACCACAGTAGACTTAATGACTTGCACTCGTCTTGGGCTATCCGTAGACACCCCACACAACTGTGTAAGAGTTGTACTTCTTAATCTGGTGCTATGGTGCACATGCACCTGTGCACACATTTCAGTGCACAAGGGAGCTGGAAAAATTCATCTCCTGACAGTAATCACCTGTGTCAATTTATATTGTAGTTATTTGTTGATATAGAACCTTGCCACAATGTACCCTTTCATCTTGCCTAATACGTTAGTTTTGGGATCTGCCTGAAACGCTATGCGTGTTAGTGGCCTTTCATGAATGTAAAAATACAAATCTATTGTAATCTCACCAAGCCATAGTACATTCTTGTGAATAAAGATTATTATTATTATTATTATTATTATATAAGTCTTTTTGGCGCTCTTGTATGTGTGCGCTAGCTGGCGTTCACAACTGTTCTCACCTACAAGCATTAAAATTACTAAAACAATGTATTATTAATTAATTAATTAATTAGTAATATATTTTATTTTTTTATTTACTTATTTGTTTATTTATTTATTTATTTATTTATTTATTTATTTGCAATAAGATACATTGGGATGAGAAAGTACATACCATTGGTGTTCTCAAATTCTTGTAAAGCCACTAGCATGCAAAGCTTTTTGGGCAGATCCCTAATCTAATAAAAGTGAAAGTATTAAGTAAAGTAATAAGTAAAAGTAAGTAAAAAAGTAAGAAGTACCGTATCTATGGTACATTGTTGTAGAATTTGAGTTCAGCATAATAATATAATGTTGTAGCAAATTTTTAATTTGCCATAAAAACTACAAGGTAAATTTATGAGAGTGATTCCACTGGTGAAGTTGCATATCATAAATACTAAAATGAGCAAGTTAAAATAAATCATTATTTATGTTTTACTATAAATAAAAAATAAGAATAAACATTATTTCTTTGGGAGATACTTACATGTTAATGATTATAATCTGAAATTATATACATAACAATGAATAACCACGGAGGAAAATCTCAAACAGGAAATTGCTTAAGCACTTTCGTGATAATCAACACATCATAGATCACATGATTCGCGAGCCTGCCACCGTCGAGTGAGGACGCATCTTCAGCTACTCCGCCTTCATTGGATCACCCAGCGCCGATGCGAGCCCCGTGTGGACGTAAGCAATAGGTCCTGCTCACAGTTTGAAGCAAGAGGACCCCAGAAGATAAAAGACATCAGGAGTGGTCACACTCCCACCGGCAGGTTTTATTCCCCGCCTCAACGCCATACTCGTTGAAACGAAAACTTCACATTCTCGCAGCGCTTCACTTTAGAAGGTCAGATCCACTCCCAGCTTCATGTTTTATAGCGGAAAGAGACGAAGGCCTTCTTCGGTGATTTGATTTGGCGATCAGAGCACCATCTAGATAGAAAGCGTTCTTCCATCGGCACTGCGACCCACTTGGGGGATGTCAGCTGAATGACTTAGGCTCTGTTTATGCTCCTGGTGCTAGCCAAACAGCACCATGCTCTACTGGATCAAAGTTCGTATCCGAGGACCCAACACCAACTACGCCATGGCTGAGATTCAGACCCTCTTAACGGCGAATTCAGAGGTAGCTCCCATCAACGTCATCATGGAGGAAAAGGGACCCCAGATTCTGTTCAGCAATGCAGTGGCGCTAGAAGTCCTGTTTAACGCAGCAACACACACACAAGGCTCTAGAGGCAGCATACCTGATCCTCATACCACCATACCTGATCCTCATAGCTCCTATTGACGTCATCATGGAGGAAAAGGTACCCCAGATTCTGTTCAGCAATGCAGTGGCACTCGAAGGCCTGTTTACCACAGCAACACACACGGCTCTAGGGGCAGCATACCTGATCCTCATACCAATTTCAGGCTGTAAGATCAATATTCCCCGACCAAGTAAGTGCTCTCATATCAGAAGGACCAATAGCTGATATCATCAACAGTATCAACGCTCAAAACAGTCTCCAGCTGCCATCTCAGCACACCTCATCCACACCTCTAGATTTGTGCCTTGGTGTGCACTGTCAGTTTGACATTTTCCCGAATGTGCTTTGTGAGCCTGGCCCGTGTTGTTGCAGCCTTCCCGACACGCCTGTTGAGCTCAGTGTCCCGGAAAAGGGAGTCTGAGATTGTGGAGCCGAGGTACACAAACTCGTGAACTGCCTCCAGTACATAGTCTGCGATGTTTATACAGGGTAGCTATTTGACGTCTTGTCCTGTCACCTGTGTCTTCTTCAGGCTGATTGTCGGGTCGAATGCGGAACAGACTGCGACAAAGCGGTTGAGTAGCTGCTGCAGGCTTTTGCTGTGTACTCACCTAGTTGTACTCACCTAGTTGTGCTTGCGGGGGTTGAGCTCTGGCTCTTTGGTCCCGCCTCTCAACCGTCAATCAACAGGTGTACAGGTTCCTGAGCCTATTTTGCTCTATCATATCTACACTTGAAACTGTGTATGGAGTCAGCCTCCACCACATTGCTTCCTAATGCATTCCATTTGTCAACCACTCTGACACTAAAAAAGTTCTTTCTAATATCTCTGTGGCTCATTTGGGCACTCAGTTTCCACCTGTGTCCCCTAGTGCGTGTGCCCCTTGTGTCAAATAGCCTATCTTTATCAACCCTGTCGATTCCCTTGAGAATCTTGAATGTGGTGATCATGTCCCCCCTAACTCTTCTGTCTTCCAACGAAGTGAGGTTCAATTCCCGTAGTCTCTCCTCGTAGCTCATACCTCTCAGCTCGGGTACTAGTCTGGTGGCAAACCTTTGAACTTTTTCCAGTTTAGTCTTATGCTTGACTGGATATGGACTCCATGCTGGAGCCGCATACTCCAGGATTGGTCTGACATATGTGGTATATAATGTTCTGAAAGATTCCTTACACAAGTTTCTAAAGGCCGTTCTTATGTTAGCCAACCTGGCATATGCTGCTGATGTTATCCTCTTGATATGAGCTTCAGGGGACAGGTCTGGCGTGATATCAACCCCCAGGTCTTTCTCTCTCTCTGACTCTTGAAGTATTTCATCTCCCAAGTGATACCTTGTATCTGGTCTCCTGCTTCCTACCCCTATCTTCATTACATTACATTTGCTTGGGTTAAACTATAACATCCATTTGTTCGACCATTCCTGCAGCTTGTCCAGGTCTTCTTGAAGCCTCAAGCTGTCCTCCTCTGTCTTAATCCTTCTCATAATTTTGGCGTCGTCAGCAAACATTGAGAGGAATGAGTCTATACCCTCTGGGAGATCATTTACGTATATCAGAAACAGGATAGGTCCAAACACATAGGTGTGTGTGTGGTGATCGCTGCATCGTCGGCGAAGAGGAACTCCCTGAAGATTCGCATCTATTTTCGTCTTTGCTTGGAGTCTGGATAGATTACAGAGCTTTCCATCAGATCTTGTACGGAGATAGATGCCCTGTGTGGTTGTTCCAAAGGCATGCTTGACGAGGATCGTGAAGAAGATGCCGAGCAGGGTTGGAGCAAGAACGCACCCTTGTTTACCACCACTGTTGACGTTGAATGGTTCAGAAGTTGAGCCGTTGTACACGACTGTTCACTTCATGTCCTTGTGGAACAATTGTATCATACTGAGTTAGGTGGGTGGGCAGCCAATTTTAGCCAAGATCTTGAAGAGTCCGTCCCTGCTCACAAGGTCGAAGGCCTTTGTAAGGTCAATGAAGGCGATGTACAGGGGTTTATCTGCACCCTAAACTTTTCTTGAAGCTGTCTCAGGGAGAACACTATGTCAATGGTCGACCTCTGTGTTCGGAAACCACACTGTGACTCAGGGTACACACTTTCAGCAAGAATCTGAAGTCGGACCAAAACAACCCTGGCAAAGAGTTAGCCAACGACGCTTAGGAGGGAGATGCCGCGATAGTTGTTGACATGGCTTTTGTCACCTATATTTTTGTAGAGAGTGATGCTGATGTTTGCATCTCTCATGTCTTGTGGTACCGAGCCCTCCCTCCAGCACTGGCACAGAAGTTAAGTGTTCAGAAGTTAGGAGTTTTAAGTGTTCCACGAGCGCACTTGAGAACTTCATCCCGTCGTCTCCAGGGACTTTCCCTGAGGGAAATGAATCCAGTGCTTTCTCAACTTCCTCCACAATCGGTTCAAGGTCAAGTTCTTCCATGATGGGCAGGCACTCGATTGAACCCAAAGCCTCTACGCTGACCAAGTTCTCTCTGGAGTAGAGTTCAGAGTAATGTTCCACCCAGCGATTCATCTGTTGATCACGGTCTTTAATGATCTCTCCGATGGCTGACTTCAGAGGAATCGTCTTCTTTTGTGTAGAGCCTGCTGTCTGTTTGATCCGTTCGTACATGCCTCATATGTTGCCGACAGTGGCCGCAGCCTGTATGCTGGAACAGAGTAGGAGCCAGTAATCGTTAGCACAGCGCCTCGAAGTTCGTTGAACTCTAATGTGGGCAGTGCGGAGGGCCTGTAGGTTCCTTTCTGAGGGCAAGTTCTTGTACGATGAGAGAACTCGTCTCTTTTCCTCTACGAGGGGTACCATCTCCTCTGCACTGGCCTCGAACCAAGCTACTGACTTGTTCTGGCTCTTACCGAAGGTGGACATGGCAGTGTTGAAAATAGTGCCCTTGAGATGTGACAACCTCTCACTTGCACTATCTCAGTGTGGTACAGGAAGAGCATTTACCAGCGCCGCAGTAAATTCCTCCACCTTGTGAAGGTCACAGGTCTTGTTTACGTTAATGCTTGGTCTTCCCTCCTTCTTTGCTCTGTGGAGTTTCCGGGGCTGGAACTTTACTCTGCAAACGACGAGAGAGTTGTCGGTGTCACAATATGCGCTCTGGAAGCTGCGAGTCTGTTTGATGCTTCTCAGATTGCTACGCCCCATAAGCACCAGGTCGAGTTGGTGCCAATGCTTAAACCTGGGGTGTCTCCAGAAAACCTGACTGCTGCACGACAGTCAGGTTTTTACATAAAAAGGCTCATATAAAATACTCAGGGGAATTGACAAAGTGTAAATAGATGAAATGTTCATACATAATAATAACAGAACGAAAGGACATGGGTGGAAACTGGAAACCCAGATGAGTCACAGAGATGTTAGGAAGTTTTCTTTTAGAGTGAGAGTAGTGGAAAAGTGAAATGCACTTGGGGAACAGGTTGTGGAACCAAACTCTATTCATACTTTTAAAATTATGTATGATAGTGAAATGGGACAGGAATCATTGTTCTAAACAACCGATGGCTAGAAAGGCGAGATCCAAGAGTCAATGCTCGATCCTGCAAGCACAATTAAGTGAGTACACTCCCTAGCCCCACTCACTCCCTGACACCCACCCACTCCCTGACCCTCACCCACTCTCTGACCCTCACCCACTCCCTGACCCTCACCCACTCTCCGACCCTAACCCACTCTCTGACCCCCTCACACACTCCCTGACCCTCACCCACTCCCTGACACCCACCCACTCACTGACCCTCACCCACTCCTGGACCCTCACCCACCAGAAGACCTGGGTGGGAAAGGGTCCCGACCTCCCCGTCTCCCACACCCCCCCAACCCTACCCCTCTCGCCTCCCAGCAACTCTCCCCCCCACTCTCACCCACCCCCATACCCTCCCCCTCTCCTCCATCCCCCCCCCCCCCAAGCCCTTCCTCCTCCACCAGTCTCCCCATACCAGATCGTCCCAGTCAACGCTCACTCCAGATCCCTCAGGTACCACCCCAGAAGAGAAACAGAAGAGAGTCAGTTTCAGGGTAATGTACTCGAACATAGATGGGATCACAAGCAAGGCAAGTGAACTAAGGGAAAGAGCACAAGAAGTGAACCCAGATGTAATCGGAGTCACTAAAACAAAACTCTCAGGAATCATAACGAATTTCATGTTTCCCCAGGATTACACAGTAATACGGAAAGAGAGGGAAGGTAGGGGAAGAGGCAGAGTGGCCCTACTAATGAGAAAGGAATGGAGTTTCAAGGAGATGGCTTTCCCGGGCTGAGGGTTTCAGAGACTACATAGCAGGCACCATGACAATGGGAGGATCAAGAGTAGTAGTAGTAGCAATAATATATAACCCTCCACCAAATGACAGAAGACCCAGTCAAGAGTATGACAACAACAACACGGCAGTTAACACTATAATTGAGAGGGCAGCCTCTGCTGTCTGTAGAAATATATCCCACCTGCTCATCATGAGGGAACTTCAATCACGGAAGGATTGACTGGGAGAATAAGGAACCGCATGGAGGTGAGGATACGTGGAGAGCCAAACTATTGGAGGTGGTGACTAGAAACTTCTTAACCCAGCATGTCAGAGAACTTGCAAGGATGAGAGGAAATGACGAACCAGCGAGACTCGACCTAGTCTTCACTCTAAACGACTCCGACATAGAAATTGGTTTTGAGACCCCAGTAGGAATGAGCGACCACAGTGTACTGGCGTTTGAGTACCTGATTGAAGAAAGGTTATTGAACTCAAGGAGAGGTACTGAATACAAAAGGCTGGCATTCCGAAAGGGAAACTATGAGGAGATAAGAAAATTCCTAACAGATATAGCATGGGGAAACAGAGCTCAGGGAAAAGACGGCCCAAGACATGATGGACGCAGAAGTGCAAGGAAGCAGCAAACAAGTTTGTCCCAGTCCAAAAGGAAAACAGTGAAATAAAGATGAGAAACTCATGGTTTAATCAGAGATGTAGGCTAGCTAAGCAGCAAAGTAAAAGAGCGTGGAGAAACTATAGGAATAACAGGACACATGAGAGCAGAGAAAGATACCTGAGTGACAGGAATGAATATGTCAGGATGATAAGAGAGGCAGAAGGACAATTCGATAATGACATCGCAAGCAAGGCAAAGACTCAGCCTAAATTGCTGCACAGCCACATCAGGAGAAGAAACAATAGAAAAGGAACAGGTTATGAAATTATGGAAAGGGGCAGAAGGATTTACTACAAACGACAAGGAAGTGTAAGAAGAACTGAATTAGAAATTCCAGGAGGTCTTCACCTTAGAGCAAGGAGAAATTCCAGAGATAAGAGAGGTAATAGTTAACCAGGAACCACTAGAAGAGTTTGAGATTACTAGCGGTGAAGTAAGGAAGTGTTTACTAGAGTTGGATGTGACAAAGGCTATAGGCCCAGATGGAATCTCCCCTTGGATACTAAAGGAAGGAGCAGAAGAACTGTGTCTGCCACTCTCCATAGTGTATAACAAATCACTTGCAACAGGGGAACTGCCAGAAATTTGGAAAGCAGCTATCATAGTCCCGATATACAAGAAAGGGGATAGACAGGAGGCACTGAACTACAGGCCAGTGTCCCTAACCTGCATACCATGCAAGCTGATTGAGAAGATTGTGCGAAGAAAGCTAGTGGAACGTCTGGAGCGAAAGAACTTTGTAACACAGCATCAACAAGGGATCAGGGATGACAAGTCCTGCCTCACAGGATTACATGAATTCTACGACCAGGCAACAAAAATAAGGCAAGAAAGAGAAGGGTGAGCAGACTGCATATTTTTGGATTGCCAGAAAGCCTTTGATTCAGTACCACACAAGAGGCTAGTGAAAAAACTGAAGATGCAGGCTGGAGTGAAAGGGAAGGTACTCCATTGGATAAAGGAGTACCTAAGCAACAGGAGACAACGAGTAAATGTGAAGGGTGAGGTCTCAGATTGGCGAGACATTACAAGTGGAGTCCTGCAGGGGTCAGTCCTTGGACCTATACTGTTTCTGATAAATGCAAATGGTCTCCCAGAGGGTACAGACTGAATTGAAATTGAAAATTGAAATTGAAATAAGTTTATTGAGGTAAAATACACACAAAGGGATGAGGTAGCTCACCCCGTTCAGTACATCGTGTTAATACATACATACATATATACACACATCACAAATAATAAACATATTACCAAACATTCTGAGCGATAAACATATACATTTCCTCCTTTACACGGGTATAGACTAGTTTCGTTCAATATTTGCTGATGATGCAAAAATTAGGTATGGGGTATAGACTCGTTTCTTTCAATGTTTGCTGATGATGAAAAAATTATGAGGAGGACTGAAACAGAGAATGATAGTAGGAGGCTACAAGATAACCTAGACAGACTTAATGAATGGTCCAACAAATGGCTTTTAAAGTTCAACCCGAGTAAATGCAAAGTAATGAAACTAGGCCGTGGAAACAGGAGGCCAGACACAGGGTACAGAATAGGAGATGAAGTACTTATTGAAACGGACAGAGAAAAAGATCTAAGAGTGTCAGAGTAGTAGACAAATGGAATGCATTGGGAAGTGATGTGCTGGAGGCTGACTCCATGCACTGTTTCAAGTGTAGATATGATAGAGTTCAGTAGGCTCAGGAACCTGTACATTAGTTGATTGACGGTTGAGAGGCGGGACCAAAGAGCCATAGCTCAACTAGGTAAGTACAGTCTGACGACCTTGAGGAAGCCAGAACTGTTGTCTCAGGTCGGTAGACAATGTAAAGTGCCGTGCTTGTGTATGTATAACACAATTTGCCGGGTGATAATGTGGTCTCGGGGACGAAACATTAGGTTCTTTAAAACAAAATTTATGTTGGCATTTTCCAAACGTCCTCTGCACCTTAGGATATTATTGTTATCTACGTCAAATCCGAGATCCAGGTTCTTTATTAATTTATCTGGGAGGTTTTTCCTTCTCATAGGTTTCAATCTGGGCACGCTTGACCCAGTACTTTAATGGAATAGGAAATTGATACCTATTCTGTTCAGGAATACCTATTCCTGAACAGAATATTTGATACCTATTCTGTTCAGGAAATCAAATACTACTTGGGTTACACCAAATAATTTACTTAATTCAGAGTACTGACTAAGATCAATTGCCAGAGTCCAAGGTGGAGTCTGGTGTCTCAGTGGGGACAGTGACATTGGTCACTATGACTTGTAGCTTTTGTTTAGGCCACTGGTCACTGATTATCCACTGAGGTACATTGAACCACATCTCGGCTTGGGCTAATTGCCTTAACGTCAATCCCCTCCCCCCCCCCTGGAAAAGTAGTTAGCTGCATTTTCCTTAGTAGGCGCATATCTTAGTTTGTACCCTACTGACAGTTCATATCTTTCCCTAATTCAATAACTTGCGTAGGGAGTTTTGTTTTTATAATTTCTTACCCACTGTAAGGCTGCCTCATTATCTGACCATACCACTGTTTCAGTAAAGTGGAGGTCATTTGTGGTCTTTTGTGCGTCACAAAAGATATGCAGCTTTACTGGTTGACCAGGTTTTATTGTATTACGAGAGAACTTAAGGTTATTTAGTTTACTTAGATCTGTTGTTAACTGTTTCCATTTTTCTAGGGAGGCATTTGATAATGGATCATCCAAACAATTTATTTTGCCAGTATTTCCTGAATACGCAGTTTACCCTTAATTAATGTGGGACTTAATTACTAGCCCCAAAGCGTCAAACGGTTTGCTGACTTGTAATAACAGTTTCCTCATGGTTAACTTACTGGTATCTGATTTCACGAATTTAATAGTCAACTCGTCTGAAGTTGTATCCCCCACTCAACTCCTAGTACCTTTAATTTCTGAGGTACCTTGTAGTTGGAAAATTCATCTTCAATTAGTTAATTCAATTCAGGATTTGTGGAGGCCCACAACTTGAGACGCATATTTGCTCCCAACAACTCTAGATGAGCTCATGATATATGTTTAGCAATTTTTCTTCACTGCTGGTAGTTCCCTGGAAATTATCTACATACAGTTTATTGTTAATTTCAGTTTTATTTTGGGCTACTAGACTTCTTCAAATGTGTATCTAAGGTTACTTGAAGCAGATGCAGTAGCACCAAACAAAACTGATGAAAATTTGCATGTGATTATTTCACTGTTTGGATCACTGGGATCCTTGATCCAGAGGATCTTTGTGTAATTACAGTCTTCTTGTAGAACTACTCTAAGGAATGCCTTACTAATGTTGCCGTATATGCATAAGTTCCTATGCAAAATTTTAACAGCACATCATATAGCCTCTCTGTTAGGCTAGGGCCTGTTTGAAGGCAGTCATTCAACGAGACACTATTTGCTTTAGCTTTAGCACTACAGTTAAACACAATCCCCAAAGTTGTTGTTAAAGAATCTTTTAGTATAGTATGATGTGGCAAATGGTGCCCCCTCCTTAAGGTTATCATCTATCACAACTTCGATGAATTTCTTATTGAATTGTTATTGAATTGTTTCATGGTACAATTTTAGTTATCAGGTTGTCTATTCAAGCGCAACACCTGTGATTTTATTTGGTTTAGTGCCATAAAAAGATTTACTGGAAACTGCTGATGGTTCAATTTCCATGGTAGCCTAATATTGTACCATGGTTTCCATTGAACAATTTTCATGGTAGCCTAACCCAGTATTGATTCTTTGTAAACAACTGAGTCTAAGAACTCTTTATATGTAATGTATCGTCTGGATTACATTGCTCAGGGACAGTGCCTAGAGTATCTAGCTCCCATAATTTGAGTGCAGGGAGGATCAAGCTCATCATCTGACTGTCAGTGAATTTAAGTGGTGACTGTTCCAAGCCTAGTCACACAACCACCACCAGGTTGACTTGATTGCTGTTCACAGGTTTAGGCTTCTTTGACTTAATACTGGGCTTGTGAGCAATTTGCCTCCTGCAGACAGTAACAGGTTCATTCCCTGCTGTTTAGTGTTTTCAGTGTTGTATTTGTGGTAATAGTCTGCACCTACAAGTGTACCTATATCGGCGAGGTGATCAGACGTGATTTAATTATCAGGGAACATAATGTCTTGTTCTTGGAGAAGTTTAGCTGTTTTCCCTAGATCATAAATATAGAGGTCAGATGGAATTTTGTCCACCACTATAGCTTGTACTGGTCAGGCATAACCGCCAAGACGTACTAGTGGCCGAACTACTTTGCAGTTTTTGTGTCCCTTGTTGGTCAGGAACCCTGAGATGTTAAATTTTACTTGTCGTATCAGGTTAATTTAAATGCATCTGCTACCTTCTTGGTGACAAACATCCTTCGAGACCCTTGATCAAATAGACCACGAGTGGTGATCTTGGATCTTTTGTTGGTAAAGTGCAATTAAGCAGTTGGTAAAGTCGTGTTATTATCGGACATTGTATTTAGCACATTGATATTCTGTCGTACTTTACAGTACTGCACTGTGGTAGAAGTTTCCTCTTCCCCCTGGGGTTTGGGCGGCCTTGGTTTTGTGTTCCCACACAGTACTGAAAGGTGTAGGTGTAGAAAGGTGTAGACTGTTGCATGCATGTAGTAGTGTTGCACAGGTATTGGGGGTCATGTGATTTTAAGCATCTGGTGCGTTTATGCTGATCCTTAAGATGTTTTATTCTGGATGTACGATCAATGTAGACATAAGGCAGTGATCAAATGAATGGTTCTTTTGACAGAACAGTCTCTCCCAATGTTACGAACCCGACTCTACCGTAGGAGCACGGAGCAGCGACATCAACGCCATCTGTGAGTCCGCTCCCGAAACCCCCACAACATGGACAACGCCATCTAGTGATGACGGGAATATACCGGCAAGAGGCGCTGGATTCCTGTCCTAGTTGGCTCGTGAGGTAGCTGGTGCTGACCCCTAGTTAGGTGGTGTTTAGAAAAGCAGCGCCATCTGTCATAAGCGGAGATGGATGTATGTGTCTAAGCCAGTAAGTGATATTTCCTAGTCGTCCTATGTAGTGTCCCAGTGTACTGATGACGTGTCTGTATTCACAGAGTCGACGTTGGGCTGCTGTGATACAAGGACAGGCAGTCTACCCAGGGTAGCAAAGGTCTCTATACCAGTCTGCTTTGAGGAAGCAGTGAGCCACCGCCGGAAGAGAACTGAAGTGTTCTACTGTCTGCCTGTGGAGTGGCAGTGACAGGATTCGCCGTACCCAGGGCTGGCTAGTAGGAGAGACAAATGACTGAGGTGCCGAAGAGGAGATTAACCAGCGAGTTGCACGAAGCTCCTCCCTAGGGGCCCGCTACCCTAGTATCTGCAAGTGAAGTGGCCCAACAGCGAGGCTGATTGGTACCTGCCAGCAACAGGCTGGACTGTGGTTGTAGGCCTTCACGAAGAGGCACTTAGCGATATTTCCTGGAACCTGCTGAGGGTAGTACCACGGATGAGGAAACACGGTACAAGACTGCATCGAATGAGCTTCGCCGAGTGTTTAGTGTCTTCTAAGAGAGACGATGGTGTACATATAGTGTAGTAATACTTATGTTTAAGAGTTTTATATATATATATGGTGATGGGAAAAATAATTATATATGGATAAAGTGATGAACTGGTGTATTTAATGTACCTCCCCCTTTTGTTTTACTTGCATTACTGAGCTCACCCCTTGAAAGCCTCTACTAACTTGGGGCAGGATACTAGAACTTTAGTACCGCCAGAAAAGAACCCGGTTGCGTCCCATTAGGGCCGTAACATAATTGGCATCCCCAGTGGGATGCAACCTCTTGTCAAGTACGTTTGACAGGGGTGGCGACTTAGTGCAATCCCCTGTGTGTTATTTTTAGTATGTTACATGTGCGGTGCTCGGTGCGATTAAGTGCAGTATTGGCGAGTGCAGTGCTTGGTGTGTTAAGTGCTCAAGTGAAGTGGTGTCTTAAGTGTTCGTGCTCCGACTGTAGAGTCGGGTTCGTGACACCTCCCCACCAAAAAGGAATTTGGTTTGGGTTTCTAAAAAAGGAGGAAACCAAATTAGTACATTAATACAAAACCAAACAGACGTGCATAAACAATGGACTGATGTGGCGAAGATGTCTTGTCCGCAAAACTGTCTTAACAGGAGAATCAGGCACAAGGGAAAACTCGAGGATAATAGGCAATGACCTGCCTGATGTGACTTTCAACAACCCCACTGAAATGCTAATCAGGGGCACAATTATCTCACGTGTCTTGAATAAGGATCTACAGAGGCTCGATCTGGGGTGAACAGACATTTCCCTATGTCGTGGCACCGCTGGTGGCTAGTTGCAGAAGGCATTTCTTGTACCGGTCTGGCAGTGCTTCAGGGAGACGGGAACCTGGAATACAGGGGAATGATGATTTGGAGTAACAGCGATAGTTTTTAAGTTGGTACTTACAGCATAACCGCTTACTAGGCCCACACCTAATCCCAACAGGGCTGCTTGTACATTGAAGATTGTGTTTGCTCTTCCACCGTCAGGTCGACCAACGTTCCGTATAATGTTGAATCCACACTCAGCAATTACGCGGGGATTTGTCAACCTGTCGGGAACAGTCACTCATAAAAACATTTCTCCTACTCCCTATATCAACAATCACCTTCCAGGTCCCTTCTTCTTTTTCCCTTTCCTCGCTCTTCTCTTTCTCGCTCTAATTCCAAACGTTTCATTTCCATCTCTTTCATTTCCCGTTCTATTTCTAACTTCTTCCACTCCATCTCACGATTTATTTCTAAGGCACGCATTTTGACAGTTAGTAAACTTATATTCAGTTCCCCCGCATCACTTTCACCGTCACTACCATTGTCTTCCTATTCAATGGAAGCCACCTCACTTTCCTTTGTACTCTGTGCCTCGCTTCCCTGCTTCCCCCCGGCCTTTAAGTGCTTATGAACCTTCGATAAGTGCTTGTGCCCCACTTAGGCGATAAAATGTCAGAGAGAGTGACCATCGAGGATCTGGACGATGTTCAGTAATTTCTGAACAAGGAGGTGACCTATACTTCTTGTCGAATGAAGTACTGTGTCGCAGGTGTCCGCCGAAATATCCCCAGTCAACTGAGGTAGGTAAGCAGATAGTCGTCTCAGCCGTGTTCCAATCTAAGCTGTTAGAAACGGCTCACGCCGATAGATTTGCTGGACATGGTGGGGTTTCAAAAACCTTTCATCGCCTAGCTAAGTGTTTCTACTGGCCACACATGAAGAAGGACGTACGTCGCTTCTGCAAATCCTGCCATGGTCGTCAATTATGTTACGGCCCTAACGGGACGCAACCGGGTTCTTTGGTGGTGGTACTAAAGTTCTAGTATCCGGCCCTAAGTTAGTAGAGGCTTTCAAGGGGTGAGCCCAGTAATGCAAGTAAAACAAAAGGGGGAGGTACATTAAATACACCAGTTCATCACTTTATCCATATATAATTATTTTTCCCATCACCATATATATATAAAACTCCTAAACATAAGTATTACTACACTATATGTACACCATCGTCTCTCTTAGAAGACACTAAACACTCGGCGAAGCTCATTCGATGCAGTCTTGTACCGTGTTTCCTCATCCGTGGTACTACCCTCAGCAGGTACCAGGAAAAATCGCTAAGTGTCTCTTCATGAAGGTCCACAACCACAGTCCAGCCTGTTGCTGGCAGGTACCAATCAGCCTCGCTGTTGGGCCACTTCACTTGCAGATACTAGGGTAGCGGCCCCTAGGCATGAGCTTCGTGCAACGCACTGGTTACTCTCCTCTTCGGCACCTCAGTCATTTGTCTCTCCTACTAGCCAGCCCTGGGTACGGCGAATCCCGTAACTGCCACTCCACAGGCAGACAGTAGAACACTTCAGTTCTCTTCCGGCGGCGGCTCACTACTTCCTCAAAGCAGACTGGTACTATTAGAGACCTTTGCTACCCTGGGTAGACTGCCTGTCCTTGTATCACAGCAGCCCAACGTCGACTCTGTGAATACAGACACGTCATCAGTACACTGCGACACTACATGGGACCACTAGGAAACATCACTTACTGGCTTAGACACATACATCCCTCTCCGCTTATGACAGATGGCGCTGCTTTTCTAAACACCACCTCACTATGGGTCAGCACCAACTACCTCACGAGCCGACTAGGACAGGAATCTAGCGCCTCTTGCCGGTATATTCCCGTCATCACTAGATGGCGTTGTCCATGTTGTGGGGGTTTCGGGAGCGGACTCACAGATGGCGTTGATGTCGCTGCTCCGTGCTCCGACCGTAAAGTCGGGTTCATAACACCCTCCTACAGTAGTTTTAGGACTCGCCTCTTTGGGTGCCACAGTGACTGCAGGTTGGGAGGGACTTACTGCATATATACCCACACTGCTGTTCTTCTATCTTGGAGTTGTAGTAGATGTTTTATGTTTATTAGTTATATTTATGGTACCTTTTGGTTTCACTGATTTTTCAGTATCAGATTTTCTGTCCTGTGCCTTCTGTCGATTGACAGATACTCTCAAGTCCTCAAAATTCTCATTAAATGATTGCAAGGTTGTTCAATACTTAGTTTCACACTAGACAAGTTAAGTATCTTACCCAAACAGAGGTTGGCCACAAATAAAATAATATAATATTTTGCAGTAAAGAGAAAGGTGCAATATTTGATTAGTTTTTTGTTTATATGTTATATGTTTCTCTCTTAACTTAAGATAAATATATATATATATATATATATATATATATATATATATATATATATATATATATATATATATATATATATATATATATATATATTATATATATATACATTTATGGTTAGTAGCCTCTCATCTCCACCTCCACCTCTTGTGTTATTTAATTGTGTTATATGTTAAATCATGAAACTATTCAAACACTGCTGTTAATATTGTGTTAGCAGCAGTAGTTTCATTCACTGTTGTTTAATAAATATTATTGTTTTGTGTAGGGTTGTCTGCAAAATTAAAACATCACACATAGTGTGGTTAAATTCCATGGATAACGCAGTCATTATTTGGTTGATTTTCATTTTGGCTTCTCACTCAGCGGATATAAAACTCCACTTATATGATGGATAAATTCGTGAATGCGTAGCACTGAGTTTGAGTATTTTCCATTCACTGGTTTATTTCTTTGCACGTAGTTTTGCTCCTTGGAATAATAATAATAGTGCGTGTTAATTGTTTCAGTAACTTTTTACGTGCACCGCTAACTGAGGTTTACTGATTTAGGCTACAAGTGAGTTATAGCAGTTTACTTTAACTGCTGTTATTTATTTAATATTAATTGCACTGGTTGTTTATGTTTGGATCATTGTTATGACCCCTGACCTCTGGGATATGCTTCCTTTGCTGTTGCAGTTGTAAAAAAGATATGAATGCGGACTGGCAAACTACAAATGTCTAGTGTAAATAAGTCAACCACTTAATCAGCAAAGCAATATACTTTAAAAAGGAGCCATGAGTTAGTTTTTTAAACTTTGTTCAATGTCAACAAATCTTTTTTGACTAGTTGTATATGAAAAAGACTACAATTGTTCCAAGTTTCAGTACTGCAGACTAAATAGAAAGGGAGATTTTGTGTTTATATTTTCAACGAATATCACACAATTTCAGTAAGTTCCTACAATCACAAGTTTCAAATATAATCATTCTATGACACTTTTCTGACACATAAGCATGTAATAAATGATCTTATGCCGCGGATTTTCCAAAATATGTTTAGTTTTACTAATACAAATAGTCAAAGTTTCCCCAAAATTTTGTAAATATATTATGTTTATTGCTATTATAAAATCAATAAATGAACTTTAGGAAAAAACGCTGGCATTAGATTTTAGAGACATAAACTTTACATATAAGGTGTAAGTTTCATGTAAATTCAATAAAAATGAAAGAGTAGGGCTACGTTTATGTTAGTTGAAAAATAAATCGTTAAAAATTAAAGTCTAAGGTGCTGCCATCCGTGGTTCTGGTTGACATCAACCAATTTCCTCCAAAATTGACACCGTTACAGATAGGCTTACATGCAGTCAGGTATACAAATTTCATGCAAATCGTCCGATAAACAAATAACATAAAAAAAATTAACTTTATTTTTTTGTGATAAAACTAATTATTATTTTTTAATATATGCTTTTGTGATAGTTGATAGTCATAGACATGATTTCAGTTGACACTTGTGTTTGATGTTAATTTTTTACCATTTTGGAAAAATTTGACACATAATTCAATATTTTTTCTCTCTTCCCATTTATGATACGATGCTGAGACTTGGATCAGATGAAACCATTTTCATATACAACTCGTCAAAAAAGTTTGATGATTGAAATCGAGCTAGTTTTTATTAATTTCATATTTTTGGAATATTTGGAACTCATGGCCCCTTTTAATTAAGTAAGGGTAACAAAGGAACATACAAACATATAAATGAAATACAGGCAGCCAGAAATATTATTCCACCAGAAGGAAATAACACAATATAATTATATATAATCACTGATCGCTATTTTAAATCATAAAATAATTGCTGGGTGTGCAAATAAATGTGCGCATCAGACTTAGCAATGGTATTGAACTAAAACAGGCACAATATTGACTTAACTCCAGATTACGGGTCCATCTCATTCAACCTCACCCATGCTACTGGCGTGGCTAGAGCATGCACAGCATTGTATCTACAAGTTACCAACTTGTAGATTACATAACTTGAATACACACAAGAATATTCTCAGATACTTTGCTATCTGAGAGTAATACTTATGAACATATTTATAAATACCATTATATACATTATGCATTACAAAGGTGTAATTAAAAGATGTACATACAAGAACACTGAATATTTATTGGGGTGAATCAGTGACGCTATGTTGGATACACTGCAGGCATCATTGGAACCACCAAATATGGTCATTCCGCAATGAGACACAACTGTCTCCCCGCACACGAATAAACATGCAATAATAACAGAGAAATAAATCCTACAAGTACACTACACCATGCAATAGTTAACTCAAATAATATATACTAGAAAACAAATAAACATAAATTAATCTCCCAATAAATAAGGAAAGAGTACATAAACATAAATGCTTTATCATGATAAATGTCAGAATCAAGCTTTATTGATTCATAACAATCATAAAC
Source organism: Procambarus clarkii (assembly GCF_040958095.1). Lineage (NCBI taxonomy): Eukaryota > Metazoa > Arthropoda > Malacostraca > Decapoda > Cambaridae > Procambarus > Procambarus clarkii. Next base: position 6,400,524 of record NC_091237.1, on the reverse strand, counting down.
ATGATCCAGGTTCTCAAAGCTCATAAACACGTTGGGAAAATCTCCCAGCAAGAATTTCTTTGTTTATTCAATATTTATTTAATTACTAGCTGTACCCTGCCACGCCTTGCTGTGGTTCATCAACGCACTTGCGTTGCTGAGCCGCAGCAACCTTCTCCTGTCTCTCTGTCTTCTCCACCACATTTCTTCCCCTCGTCCTCCCCAACCATTTCTCACTCTCGTTCCTTTTTCCTCCCCTTCATCCCCAACTCCATCATGGTCCTCCTAACCATTCTCCACTCCATCATCCCATCGTCCTCCTCACTATCTCTCACTCCCCCATCTCCTAGTCCTCCCTACCATTCCCCCTTCCCCATCCCCTCGTCCTCCCCACCATACCCCACTCCCGTCTCCTCATCCTTTGCCACCATTCCCAACTCCCTCGTGTGATGATCACATGATCTGATGTTCCCATCAGAAAATTAGGAACATAAAATGATCTGGGGCTAGATTCACAAAGAAGTTATGCAAACAGTTATGATCCTGTACATCTTTTCTCAATCTTTGGCGGCTTTGTTTACAATTATTAAACAGTTAATGTGCTCTGAAACACCCGGAGGCTGTTTATAACAATAACAACAGTTGATTGGCAAGTCTTCATGCTTGAAACTGTTTAAAAAATGTAACCAAAGCCATCAAAGATTGAGGAACGATGTACACGTTCGTAAGTACTTTCGTAACTGCTTCATGAATATGGCCCCAGCTGATCCCATCACTAAAGTATAAGAAAAACAGTTCAAAAAACGAAAAGAAAAATTAAAAAAATAAACTATACTCACGAAATGAAAGGTATGTAAACAAAACAGCTCTATTCCAATGCAATGTCACAAAAAATAATTAAATCAAAATGAAAATAAATCAAAATTTATGAAAATTCAATTTATCAATGAAATTGGAAATATTGAAATGGAATCATTTCTATATTATATATATTTATTTAGTATAGCATGTGTGTTGGTCTTATGTGCAATAGATGGCGCTGTTTTTCAAAAATGCGTGTTTTTACCTGTCACAAGGGTGGCATCTATGTAGTAGGTATATAAAAACACGCGCGTATTCGAATGGAACGTTGCGTCAAATTTCAAAGCAATTGGTGAAGAACTTTTGGAGATTACAGCGTGTGTTGCCCTTACTTCCAACAGATGGTGCTGTTTTTCAAAAAAGCATGTTTTTTTTCCTGTCACAGGTGAGGCATGTATAAAGTAGGTATATAAAATGTCGTGCCTATTCGAATGTACCCTTGTGTCAAAATTTCAAAGCAATCGGTAAAGAGGTTTCAAAGATTTCTCTCACATAAAAAACAGTTTTTAAAAAATGCATGCTTATTACCGTCACAGACGTCACATCTATATTGTATGTACAAAAACCTGCTTGGATGCGAATGGAACGTTGTGTGAAAATTTCAAAGCAATCGGTGAAGAATTTTCAGAGATTAGCGATCATGAACAAACGAACATTTCCATTTTTAATAATATAGATAGATAGCGTGAGTTGCTCTTACGTGCAACAGATGGCGTCGTTTCTTAAAAAAAGAATGTTTTTACCTGTCACAGGTGGCATCTATACTTATACTTATGTAATGAACAGTATGGTAAACTACACATCTCAATTCCTACACAATGTCACACAAAATAAATAAATCAAATAGAAAATAAATCGTAATCTGTGAAAATTCAATTTATCAATGCAATCGGAAACTTTGAAATGGAATCGTTATATATTTAGTAGTGTGTGTGTGATGCTATTACGTGCAACAGATGGCACTGTTTAAAAAATAAAAGCATGTTTATAAGTGTCACAGGTGTGACATCTATGTAGTAAGTAAATAAAAACATGCGCATATTCAAATGGAACGTTGTGTCAATATTTCAAAGCAATTGGTGGGAGAACTTTTGGAGATTAAAGCGTGTGCTGCTCCTACATCTAACAGTTGGCGCTGTTTTTTTTAAAAAAGCATGTTTTGTCCTGTCACAGGTGAGGCATGTATATAGTATTTATATAAAAACATGCGTCTATACGAATGCAACGTTGTGTCAAAATTTCAAAGCAATCAGTAAAGAGGTTTCGAAGATTTCGCATACAAGAAAAACACATGAAAAAAACAGTTTTTCAAACAATCATGTTTTTTTTCCTTCACATACATGACATCTATATAATATATATATAAAAAAATCCGCTCAGATGCGAATGGAACGATGTGTGAAAATTTCAAAGCAATCGGTTAAGAACTTTCGGAGAATAGCGATTTTGAACAAACTAACATTTCCATTTTTATTTATATAGATTTAATTTATTACTTTATTTCTTAAGTACTTATTTTTAGTTTTAGTGGACTGAATTTTCTATTTCACCCTGCTAGGAGCCTCCCTTCACAAACTTGTGGAGGGTTATCTTGAGATGATTTCGGGGCTTTTTTTTAATGTCCCAGCGGCCCGGTCCTCAACCAGGCCTCCACCCCCAGGAAGCAGCCCGTGACAGCTGACTAACACCCAGGTACCTATTTTACTGCTAGGTAACAGGGGCATAGGGTGAAAGAAATTCTGCCCATTGTTTCTCTAGGGATAAAATAATTAAATAATTATAATTAAAAATAATTAATTCCATTAAATAAATAGGGAGCCCTATTTATTTAATATTTAATAATATTACCTACCTAATCAAAATTAATTGTTAAAAATCTGCTACTAATAGTTAGTAATGATTAATCTACAATAGTTAAGTAAAATGTAAAACAGCTTAGCTGTTATGTTAAATGTAGTTTGGTTATTCAATGATGCAGTTGTCCTCATCATATATGCCCCATAGCCTTGTGATCGAACAATACTGGCGTCAGGACATGTGTCGTGCAGAACCAATTAATTTGTTGTTATTTTCACCTTCCCCTCAATTTAACCTGTGAATTAAGGACTGTTATGATCCCAGGAAGCTGAAAAACGAGTCTGCCTTGAGAGTTATTCTGCAAAACCTGACCTAACTAAGAGGTCAAGGAGATATAGACCTGAATATATATGTTAAACACTGGGTTAAATTTGACAGACAGTTTAAGAACATGGGTAGTGAACAAGAATAGAAATAAATGACTTGACCCAAGGTGTGGAGAGTTTGCTGGAGGTGTGAGGCTCGCTTGAGAGGAGCTTGAGCTCACTAGAGCACCAGAAGTCGTGAGGGAAAGTTGTGCTATGTTGAGCTCCTGTTAGAGAGCTGCATACAGCTGATACAGCTGATACAGCTGGTGTATACCAGGTACCAGAATAAGAGATGTTTCTAATATGAGATGGTTGCATGAGCAAGAAAGTACTTGCAGTACCATATTACAGAAAACATTAACATAGACACCCCATTGATGACTTCCTTGACATTGATGTGTCTTTTGACGGATCTTGGCATATGAGGGGCCATCATTAACAAATTGGCACTGCTCTTGTTGTGGGAATATTTACAGAGATGGATCAATACTTTCTGCAAAAACTACAAGCAGTGCCAAGTGTTCAAGAATAAGAAACAAATTGAAAAAATAACTCGGGCCTAGTTTGACAAAGAGATGGGTTGATCATTTACCAGATTGTGATAAGAACTATGATGGCAGTGCCAAAAGTATGGAAGCGGATGCTGCGGTGTTGATGTGAAGTTGATCACTAAACATTACTCAGGTATACAACCATTGCTAGTGATGGTAACTCTTCTGCATACAATAAAGTTTGTGGAATGAACAATGGTGCTGGACTATACGGAGAAGTAAAGGTGAAAAAGGCTGAGTGTATAAATCACTTTTTTTTTAGATGTATACAAGAGTTGTTACATTCTTGTACAACCACTAGTACGCGTAGCGTTTCGGGCAGGTCCCTAGAATACGATCCCCTGCCGCGAAGAATCGTTATTACAACCAAGTACTCATTTTACTGTTGAGTTAAACAGAGGCTACAGTTAAGGATTTGCGCCCAGTAAATCCTCCCCGGCCAGGATACGAACCCATGACAAAGCGCTCGCGGAATGCCAGGGGAGAGAGAGACTCTCTCACTCTTACTCGTACTTCAGTAAGTGACTTTCAACACAGCTACGCAACTTCCAGAAATCAGCTGTCGAAGTGAAAGAGTCAAAAGGGAAGACAAGCCGAATGTCACTGGTCAAATTAAAATGAAAACTGACTGACTAGACAATTCTGAACTTGTCAAGTTACTTCACAAAAGCCATCAGGGACAACATCAACACGGACAGGAAACAAACCAGGGATGCCTGCCTGCCCGGACTGCTCAATGCAACGTCCACTGACGAAAATCCATTGCACATGAACTGCCCTAAAGGCAGACTCTTGGTGTTTCTACCAAGACGATATTGCAAATGGAAAGACCCTACGATCACAGAAGATGAGTGCACATTTCCAGCTACCGAGCTAGCACATGACTGAAGTCTTGATGATCTACTACAACTTTGTAGCTGAGAAAAACATGAATAAGTGTCAGAAGGGGAAGACTCATAATCCAAATGAGTCTCTACACCACCGAGTTTGGAAACTCGCCCTCAAAGACAGATTTGTTGGTTGTGCAATGGTTGACTTCAGCATGACAGAGACCGCCATGAACTACAACGCAAGGTATTTGATGGGATCTCTGACCAGCCTCCTTGGTCTACCTTAGAATGACATGACTGATTGGTACTTGAACGTGAAGGACAAGTTGATGCAGCAACCAACGAGACGCACCACCAAGCCGAGAAAAGATCTTGAGGAAGCTGACCCCGGATATGGAGCTGGTGCCTATTAGTGCCATTGTAGTGCCACATTGAGGACCAATTATAACAGGTTAAAATGTTTTAGTGTTATATTTTGATATTACATAATAAATTAATGTATATATAAATGTGCTGGCAAATATAATGATTTTTTTTGCCTAATTTGTTTTTCCTTGTGTTGTCATGCGATTTGCATGGAACGTACACACCATGCTAAGGTCGATGTCAACCTCGGCCACAGGTGGCCGAACTTTAACTTCATTTTGTTCAAGTAAGTCATTTATAACTACAAGGTGACTCTATCATTTATTAATCAATTTACGTGAAACTTACACCTTAAATGTAGAATTTAGGCCTCTACAATAAATCAAAGATATTTTATTACTAAGTCCATTTGTTGATTTTATAAATATATATAAACAAAATGTTTTTGCATAATATTTTGGGAAACTTTGACATTTTTTATTATTAAACTAAAAATTTTTTGATGCTAATCTTTTGAGAAACCCTTTATTATAAGCTAATGTGATAGCTGAGTGTCTTAGAAATGATTTCAAATGACACTTTTGTTTGTAGTCATTTTGAAAATCGATGAACAGTAAGTTTTGAAGTTTTTATATCCCTTTTTTATTTAGGCTACGTTGCGAGTCAATATAGTTTGCCTTTTCGCTTTTCCTTTTTATGGCCCCCTCAAGCAATACCAAGGTAATCCTACAACTATACTGATGTCCATAACCACATTCACGGATACATATGTTGGGAAATTCCAAAATTTAATTACAAATCTAGTACAATAGGATGTATTTCCTGTACTAGGTGTCATCTAACATTTAATTAATTGACATCATTTAATACAGTTACGAACTGTTATCACAGAGATTCATGGAGGAAAGATTTTCCCATATAACCTTTTCGTCTAATTTCTTATTAATTGTCATATAGCGGGAGTTTAATTAATATTAGCTTTCTTATGATTAACCTTATCCTTATTATATCCCATAGTTGGGCAAATTATTGGAGTTACTTCCTCCGTTCCAACACGCCGTGCTATTGCGCATGCGCGAGCGAGGTGAGGAAGGAGAGAAAGAAGCAGCCATTGTCCTTGGCTAAAGATAAAGTGTCTGGAAGCTCGCTATATTTACCAGGCCATAAAAACGTCCTCCTTGCCACTGCAGACGTCAGAGTTTTGGAGCAGCTTCAGCTTTTCTCAGACACTAGTAACAGCAAACATTAAGTTCCTATTTACTGTTATTTTTTTGTGATCACAATTAAATATCTGGTAGGACTTTTGTCATCATGCTGCATGACAACCAAAAATTAACAAGTGAGTTTATTTCAGGCCGCTTTCACATTTCATTCAGATATATGTGTGGTAGAATATCTTTTTAGATAGTATTTACATGCTACCCATATTTCAGCCCGTGTCGTATTGGCAAGAATGGAGACAAGCCTCTGCTTCGGTCACGTGTTCTTAGGATATCCTGATGCAACAAGTTTCAGTGACGATTGCCAGACGCAGGCTACTATTTCATCATACAGCTAAGCTATTATTTCGTTCTTGTAGTGTAGTAGAACGTTAATTATCATTTATTTGATGATCATCAATATAGGATCAAATATTCCATATATATTCTTTACAATGTGATTTATTATTGATATGGATTAGTATCTAATTAGTTTATTATTGATGTGCATTGTTATCTTATTAGTTGATTATTGATATGTATTTGTACCAATTAGTTTGTTATGGGTGGGCATTAGCATCTCATTATTTGTGCTAGAAACGCATTAGTTTCTCTGTACTAATCAACCCCACCAAAGTTTGTGGTGCGAGTCTGCTCAATATTTCATTTTATTTTACAGTCCATTTATTGCTTTAATATTTTCATGAGTAAGTAATCAAGAAATCCATAGGTACTGATTCTCTAGTTATCTTTAAAATTATTTACTTATATTATTTCCCTTTATCTGAAGGGTGGTCCTTCGATATTATTTAAATTTATTAGTATTAGTTTGAGTTAGATTTTCCCACATCCTTTTTGGTCACCTTCGATGCACTACTTAATGCAGCTTTCTCACACATGTTAACTCAGTACGGCCCGTGCATGCACCAGAATTTGATGAAAAACTGTACTAAAATGGATCCATGAGTGTCGTCGGGGGTTGATCAGTCCAGGAGCTTAGTTAATAAGCACCAGGACTGACCAATCCTTATAACGATCATTGGTGCGGTGGTCACGTTACTGTGTACGTTAAGGGGGTGATCCTGGACGGCATGGGTTCGAATCCTGGCCGGGTCAAAGAGTTCGTGAGATATATATATATATGTCATACCTAGGAGCCAGAACGCACTTCTCAGCCTACTATGCAAGGCCCAATTTGCCTAATAAGCCAAGTTTTCATGGAATAATGTTTTTTTCGACTACCTAACCTAACCTAACTTTTTCGGCTACCTAACCTAACCTAAGTTTGTTAGCTACCTAACCTAACCTAACCTAAAAGGATAGGTTAGGTTAGGTAGGTTTGGTAAGGTTTGGTCATATATCTACGTTAATTTTAACTTCAATAAAAAAAATTGACCTCATACATAATGAAATGGGTAGCTTTATCATTTCATAAGAAAAAATTAGAGAAAATATATTAATTCAAGAAAACTTGGCTTATTAGGCAAATCTATCCTTGCATAGTAGGCTGAGAAGTGCGGTCTGGCAACTAGGTACGACATTATATATATATATATATATATATATATATATATATATATATATATATATATATATATATATATATATATATATATATATATATGTCGTACCTAGTAGCCAGAACGCACTTCTCAGCCTACTATGCAAGGCTCGATTTGCCTAATAAGCCAAGTTTTCATGAATTAATTGTTTTTCGAGTACCTAACCTACCTAACCTAACCTAACCTAACTTTTTCGGCTACCAAACCGAACCTAACCTATAAAGATAGGTTAGGTGAGGTTAGGTAAAGGTTGGTTAGGTTCGGTCATATATCTACGTTAATTTTAACTCCAATAAAAAAAATTGACCTCATACATAATGAAATGGGTAGCTTTATCATTTCATAAGAAAAAAAATAGAGAAAATATATTATTTCAGGAAAACTTGGCTTATTAGGCAAATCGGGCCTTGCATAGTAGGCTCAGAAGTGTATATATATATATATATATATATATATATATATATATATATATATATATATATATATATATATATATATATATATATATATATATATATATATATATATATATTAGTATATTTTGGTAACAGTCCTTCCTGTAGACATATATTATTAAATATGACCGAAAAAGTAAGATTAATAATTCTAACACGAATTTTCTCTATCCTTCTTACGTTTCTTTTCACTGTTGATGGTAATTCAAAGATCAATTCTCCAACATTCATTTTTATTTCTAGTCTGACGCGGCTCTTGAGCACGTTTCGTAAAACTTATTACATTTTCAAAGACTTTAGTTTACAAACACACAACTTAAACTGAATAGGGCTTGCACATCTTCGAGTTTATATCTACATTTGGGTGAGGTGGATGAGGTGAAAACAAACTTTCAACAATGGGTATTGAATGGGTATTAAATTCAAACACAAGACAGAACACGGAACAATGGGTATTGAATGAAAGTAATTGTAGAAAGCCTATTGGTCCATATTTCTTGATGCTTCTATATTGGAGCGGAGTCTTGAAGTGGGTAGAATATAGTTGTGCATTAATTGGCTGTTGATTGCTGGTGTTGACTTCTTGATGTGTAGTGCCTCGCAGACATCAAGCCGCCTGCTATCGCTGTATCTATCGATGATTTCTGTGTTGTTTGCTAAGATTTCTCTGGTGATGGTATGTTTGTGGGAAGAGATTATATGTTCCTTAATGGAGCTTTGTTGCTTAAGCACCGTTAAACGCCTGGAAAGACATGTTGTCTTGCCTATATACTGGGTTTTTTGAGGCTTACAGTCCCCAAGAGGGCATTTGAAGGCATAGACGACGTTGGTCTCTTTTAAAGCGTTCTGCTTTGTGTCTGAAGAGTTTCTCATGAGTAGGCTGACCGTTTTTCTGGTTTTATAGTAAATCGTCAGTTGTATCCTCTGATTTTTGTCTGTAGGGATAACGTTTCTATTAACAATATCTTTCAGGACCCTTTCCTCCGTTTTATGATCTGTGGAAAAGAAGTTCCTGTAAAATAGTCTAATAGGGGGTATAGGTGTTGTGTTAGTTGTCTCTTCAGAGGTTGCATGGCGTTTCACTTTCCTTCTTATGATGTCTTCCACGAAACCATTGGAGAAGCCATTGTTGACTAGGACCTGCCTTACCCTACTGAATTCTTCGTCGACTTGCTTCCATTCTGAGCTGTGGCTGAGGGCACGGTCGACATAAGCGTTAACAACACTCCTCTTGTACCTGTCTGGGCAGTCACTGTTGGCATTCAGGCACATTCCTATGTTTGTTTCCTTAGTGTAGACTGCAGTGTAGAAAACTCCACTCCTTTCCATGACTGTTACATCTAGAAAGGGCAGCTTCCCATCCTTCTCCATCTCGTAAGTGAAACGCAATACAGAATTCGGCTGAAATGCCTCCTTCAGCTCCTGCAGATGTCTGACATCAGGTACCTGTGTAAAAATGTCGTCAACATACCTGCAGTATATGGCCGGTTTCAAGTTCATGTCGACTAAGACTTTTTGCTCGATGGTACCCATGTAGAAGTTTGCAAACAGGACACCTAGGGGAGAACCCATGGCGACCACATCTACTTGCTTATACATGTGTCCATCTGGGCTCAAGAAGGGTGCCTCTTTAGTACAAGCTTGGAGTAGTTTCCTTAGACTGTTTTCTGGTATGTCAAGAGGAGTACAGGCCGGATCACGGTACACTCTGTCGGCTATCAAGTCGGCTATATGTTTGAATTTAATACCCATTCAATACCCATTGTTGAAAGTTACTTTTCACCTCATCCACCTCACCCAAATGTAGATATAAACTCGAAGATGTGCAAGCTCTATTCAGTTTCAGTTGTGTGTTTGTAAACTAAAGTCTTTGAAAATGTAATAAGTTTTACGAAACGCGCTCAAGTGTCGCGTCAGACTAGAAATAAAAATGAATTATGGAGAATTGATCTTTGAATTACCATCAACAGTGAAAAGAAACGTAAGATATAGAAAATTCGTTTTAGAATTATTAATATTACTTTTTCGGTCATATTTAATAATATATATATATATATATATATATATATATATATATATATATATATATATATATATATATATATATATATATATATATATATATATATTAGTATATTTTGGTAGCAGTCTTTCCTGTAGACATATATTATTAAATATGACCGAAAAAGTAAGATTAATAATTCTAACACGAATTTTCTCAATCTTTCGTACATTACGCTTCACTGTTGGAGGTAAATCAAAAATCACTTCTCCAAAATTCATTTTTATTTCTAGTCTGACGCGACACGGGCGCGTTTCGTAAAACTTATTACATTTTCAAAGACTTCACAAATACACAACTGATTAGAACTTACGTCTCTCTGATATTATATCTACATTTGTGTGAGGTGGGAAGGGTGATGTGGCATTAACACAAGACAGAACAGGAGGGGATATTAATAGGGTATTAAAAGTATCAACACAAGACAGAACAGAAACAATGGGTATTGAATAGAAGTGTTTGTAGAAAGCCTATTGGTCCATATTTCTTGATGCTTCTATATTGGAGCGGAGTCTTGAGGTGGGTAGAATATAGTTGTGCAATAATTGGCTGTTGATTGCTGGTGTTGACTTCTTGATGTGAAGTGCCTCGCAAACGTCAAGCCGCCTGCTATCGCTGTATCTATCGATGATTTCTGTGTTGTTTACTAGGATTTCTCTGGCGATGGTTTGGTTATGGGAAGAGATTATATGTTCCTTAATGGAGCCCTGTTGCTTATGCATCGTTAAACGCCTAGAAAGAGATGTTGTTGTCTTGCCTATATACTGGGTTTTTTGGAGCTTACAGTCCCCAAGTGGGCATTTGAAGGCATAGACGACGTTAGTCTCTTTTAAAGCGTTCTGCTTTGTGTCTGGAGAGTTTCTCATGAGTAGGCTGGCCGTTTTTCTGGTTTTATAGTAAATCGTCAGTTGTATCCTCTGATTTTTGTCTGTAGGGATAACGTTTCTATTAACAATATCTTTCAGGACCCTTTCCTCCGTTTTATGACCTGTGGAAAAGAAGTTCCTGTAAAATAGTCTAATAAAGGGTATAGGTGTTGTGTTAGTTGTCTCTTCAGAGGTTGCATGGCTTTTCACTTTCCTTCTTATGATGTCTTCGATGAAACCATTGGAGAAGCCGTTATTGACTAGGACCTGCCTTACCCTACAGAGTTCTTCGTCGACTTGCTTCCATTCTGAGCTGTGGCTGAGAGCACGGTCGACGTATGCGTTAACAACACTCCTCTTGTACCTGTCGGGGCAGTCGCTGTTGGCATTTAGGCACATTCCTATGTTTGTTTCCTTAGTGTAGACTGCAGTGTGGAAACCTCCGCCCTTTTCCATGACTGTTACATCTAGAAAAGGCAGCTTCCCATCCTTTTCCGTCTCGTAAGTGAAACGCAGCACGGAACTCTGCTCAAATGCCTCCTTCAGCTCCTGCAGATGTCTGACATCAGGTACCTGTGTAAAAATGTCGTCAACATACCTGCAGTATATGGCCGGTTTCAAGTTCATGTCGACTAAGACTTTTTGCTCGATGGTACCCATGTAGAAGTTTGCAAACAGGACACCTAGGGGAGAACCCATGGCGACCCCATCTACTTGCTTATACATGTGCCCATCCGGGCTCAAGAAGGGTGCCTCTTTAGTACAAGCTTGGAGTAGTTTCCTCAGAATACTTTCTGGCATGTCAAGAGGAGTACAGGCTGGATCACGATACACTCTGTCGGCTATCATTCCGATTGTCTCGTCCACAGGTACGTTGGTAAACAGCGATTCTACGTCCAACGAGGCTCTTATCGCTGTGGCCCGTGTGCCCCGCAGTAAGTCCACAAATTCCTTTGGAGACTTCAGGCTGAAGGCGCAAGGAACATAAGGAGTCAGCAGGCCGTTGAGTCGCTTCGCCAGTCTGTACGTGGGTGTGGGTATCTGGCTAATGATTGGCCGAAGTGGGTTTCCAGGCTTGTGCGTCTTGACATTTCCATACGCATATCCAGGTTTATATTCCCCAATGATCTTTGGCAGGTGGAGTCCGGATTTCTTGGCGTTCACAGTTTCGATCAGTTTGTTGACCTTTGCTTTTAATTCGGCTGTAGTGTCCTTCGTTACCCTTTGGAACTTAGTTTGGTCAGAGAGTATGATGTTCATTTTCGCCAGATATTCGTCTTTTTTAAGAATGAAATATATTGGCGACTTGTCACCTCTCCTGACAACTATCTCCTTGTTCTCACGAAGGCTTTTAGCTGCCGCTTTAAGCTCGGGGGACAGTATGGTGCTTCTGTAGTTGCCTCGATTCTTTCCTCCTTCTGCAATAAGTTCTGCTTGTAAGGTATCTTTGGTAGTGACCTTCTTTTGTGTCTCGAGGTCGAATATCTCGACATCCTCACAGATACACCTCGACATCCTCACAGACCAACATCACCTCAGCACTGAAACAAGGATTATCAAGAAACTAACAACATTATATGGAGGACCTATGGCAATTCCACGACCAAGAGATGGCTTCCTGAACCTTGCAGGAATTAACCTCACTGAGGACCATGTCACTCTCCTAAATCTGGGCATAAACTGTCATGTTATGTCCAGACCGAGTGAAATGGCCCGGAAAGTAGAGTTGGAAATTCTGTTGGACGACATATTCGACCTCGAGACACAAAAGAAGGTCACTACCAAAGATACCTTACAAGCAGAACTTATTGCAGAAGGAGGAAAGAATCGAGGCAACTACAGAAGCACCATACTGTCCCCCGAGCTTAAAGCGGCAGCTAAAAGCCTTCGTGAGAACAAGGAGATAGTTGTCAGGAGAGGTGACAAGTCGCCAATATATGTCATTCTTAAAAAAGACGAATATCTGGCGAAAATGAACATCATACTCTCTGACCAAACTAAGTTCCAAAGGGTAACGAAGGACACTACAGCCGAATTAAAAGCAAAGGTCAACAAACTGATCGAAACTGTGAACGCCAAGAAATCCGGACTCCACCTGCCAAAGATCATTGGGGAATATAAACCTGGATATGCGTATGGAAATGTCAAGACGCACAAGCCTGGAAACCCACTTCGGCCAATCATTAGCCAGATACCCACACCCACGTACAGACTGGCGAAGCGACTCAACGGCCTGCTGACTCCTTATGTTCCTTGCGCCTTCAGCCTGAAGTCTCCAAAGGAATTTGTGGACTTACTGCGGGGCACACGGGCCACAGGGATAAGAGCCTCGTTGGACGTAGAAACGCTGTTTACCAACGTACCTGTGGACGAGACAATCGGAATGATAGCCGACAGAGTGTATCGTGATCCAGCCTGTACTCCTCTTGACATGCCAGAAAGTATTCTGAGGAAACTACTCCAAGCTTGTACTAAAGAGGCACCCTTCTTGAGCCCGGATGGGCACATGTATAAGCAAGTAGATGGGGTCGCCATGGGTTCTCCCCTAGGTGTCCTGTTTGCAAACTTCTACATGGGTACCATCGAGCAAAAAGTCTTAGTCGACATGAACTTGAAACCGGCCATATACTGCAGGTATGTTGACGACATTTTTACACAGGTACCTGATGTCAGACATCTGCAGGAGCTGAAGGAGGCATTTGAGCAGAGTTCCGTGCTGCGTTTCACTTACGAGACGGAAAAGGATGGGAAGCTGCCCTTTCTAGATGTAACAGTCATGGAAAAGGGCGGAGGTTTCCACACTGCAGTCTACACTAAGGAAACAAACATAGGAATGTGCCTAAATGCCAACAGCGACTGCCCCGACAGGTACAAGAGGAGTGTTGTTAACGCATACGTCGACCGTGCTCTCAGCCACAGCTCATAATGGAAGCAAGTCGACGAAGAACTCTGTAGGGTAAGGCAGGTCCTAGTCAATAACGGCTTCTCCAATGGTTTCATCGAAGACATCATAAGAAGGAAAGTGAAAAGCCATGCAACCTCTGAAGAGACAACTAACACAACACCTATACCCTTTATTAGACTATTTTACAGGAACTTCTTTTCCACAGGTCATAAAACGGAGGAAAGGGTCCTGAAAGATATTGTTAATAGAAACGTTATCCCTACAGACAAAAATCAGAGGATACAACTGACGATTTACTATAAAACCAGAAAAACGGCCAGCCTACTCATGAGAAACTCTCCAGACACAAAACAGAACGCTTTAAAAGAGACTAACGTCGTCTATGCCTTCAAATGCCCACTTGGGGACTGTAAGCTCCAAAAAACCCAGTATATAAGCAAGACAACAACATCTCTTTCTAGGCGTTTAACGATGCATAAGCAACAGGGCTCCATTAAGGAACATATAATCTCTTCCCATAACCAAACCATCGCCAGAGAAATCCTAGTAAACAACACAGAAATCATCGATAGATACAGCGATAGCAGGCGGCTTGACGTTTGCGAGGCACTACACATCAAGAAGTCAACACCAGCAATCAACAGCCAATTATTGCACAACTATATTCTACCCACCTCAAGACTCCGCTCCAATATAGAAGCATCAAGAAATATGGACCAATAGGCTTTCTACAAACACTTCTATTCAATACCCATTGTTTCTGTTCTGTCTTGTGTTGATACTTTTAATACCCTATTAATATCCCCTCCTGTTCTGTCTTGTGTTAATGCCACATCACCCCTCACTCAAATGTAGATATAATATCAGAGAGACGTAAGTTCTAATCAGTTGTGTATTTGTGAAGTCTTTGAAAATGTAATAAGTTTTACGAAACGCGCCCGTGTCACGTCAGACTAGAAATAAAAATGAATTTTGGAGAAGTGATTTTTGATTTACCTCCAACAGTGAAGCGTAATGTACGAAAGATTGAGAAAATTCGTGTTAGAATTATTAATCTTACTTTTTCGGTCATATTTAATAATATATATATATATATATTTATATATATATATATATATATATATATATATATATATATATATATATATATATATATATATATATATATATATATATATATATAACTGAAAACTCACACCCCAGAAGTGACTCGAACCCATACTCCCAGGAGCAACGCAACTGGTATGTACAAGACGCCTTAATCCACTTGACCATCACGACCGGACAAAATGAGGTGATAGCCGAAGCTATTTGAACCACCCCACCGCCAGCACTCGGATGGTAATCTTGGGCATAGCATTTTACCAAATCACCTCATTCTTTGGGGCACACGTGAGGAACACAAATGCGAACAAGCCTGAATGGTCCCCAGGACAATATGCAACTGAAAACTCACACCCCAGAAGTGACTCGAACCCATACTCCCAGGAGCAACGCAACTGGTATGTACAAGACGCCTTAATCCACTTGACCATCACGACCGGACAAAATGAGGTGATAGCCGAAGCTATTTGAACCACCCCACCGCCGGCACTCGGATAGTAATCTTGGGCATAGCATTTTACCAAATCACCTCATTCTTTGGGGCACACGTGAGGAACACAAATGCGAACAAGCCTGAATGGTCCCCAGGACAATATGCAACTGAAAACTCACACCCCAGAAGTGACTCGAACCCATACTCCCAGGAGCAACGCAACTGGTATGTACAAGACGCCTTAATCAACTTGACCATCACGACCGGACAAAATGAGGTGATAGCCGAAGCTATTTGAACCACCCCACTGCCGGCACTCGGATGGTAATCTTGGGCATAGCATTTTACCAAATCACCTCATTCTTTGGGGCACACGTGAGGAACACAAATGCGAACAAGCCTGAATGGTCCCCAGGACAATATGCAACTGAAAACTCACACCCCAGAAGTGACTCAAACCCATACTCCCAGGAGCAATGCAACTGGTATGTACAAGACGCCTTAATCCACTTGACCATCACGACCGGACAAAATGAGGTGATAGCCGAAGCTATTTGAACCACCCCACCGCCGGCACTCGGATGGTAATCTTGGGCATAGCATTTTACCAAATCACCTCATTCTTTGGGGCACACGTGAGGAACACAAATGCGAACATATATATAAATATATATATATATATATATATATATATATTAGTATATTTTGGTAGCAGTCTTTCCTGTAGACATATTTTATTAAATATGACCGAAAAAGTAAGATTAATAATTCTAACACGAATTTTCTCAATCTTTCGTACATTATGCTTCACTGTTGGAGGTAAATCAAAAATCACTTCTCCAAAATTCATTTTTATTTCTAGTCTGACGCGACACGGGCGCGTTTCGTAAAACTTATTACATTTTCAAAGACTTCACAAATACACAACTGATTAGAACTTGCGTTTCCCTGATTTTATATCTACATTTGAGTGAGGTGGGAAGGGTGATGTGGCATTACATTTGAGTAAGGTGGGAAGGATGATGTGGCATTAGAGGATATTAATAGGGTATTAAAAGTATCAACACAAGACAGAACACGAAACAATGGATATTGAATAGAAGTCTTTGTAGAAAGCCTATTGGTCCATATTTCTTGATGCTTCTATATTGGAGCGGAGTCTTGAGGTGGGTAGAATATAGTTGTGTAACTATATTCAAGTTGTGTAACTATATTGTGTAACCACAACTATATTCTACCCACCTCAAGACTCCGCTCCAATATAGAAGCATCAAGAAATATGGACCAATAGGCTTTCTACAAAGACTTCTATTCAATATCCATTGTTTCGTGTTCTGTCTTGTGTTGATACTTTTAATACCCTATTAATATCCTCTAATGCCACATCATCCTTCCCACCTTACTCAAATGTAATGCCACATCACCCTTCCCACCTCACTCAAATGTAGATATAAAATCAGGGAAACGCAAGTTCTAATCAGTTGTGTATTTGTGAAGTCTTTGAAAATGTAATAAGTTTTACGAAACGCGCCCGTGTCGCGTCAGACTAGAAATAAAAATGAATTTTGGAGAAGTGATTTTTGATTTACCTCCAACAGTGAAGCATAATGTACGAAAGATTGAGAAAATTCGTGTTAGAATTATTAATCTTACTTTTTCGGTCATATTTAATAAAATATATATATATATATATATATATATATATATATATATATATATATATATATATATATATATATATATATATATATATATATATATATATATATATATATAATGTCGTACCTAGTAGCAAGAATGCACTTCTCAGCCTACTATGCAATGCCCGATTTGCCTAATAAGCCAAGTTTTCCTGAATTAATATATTGTCTCTAATTTCTTTCTTATTAAATGATAAAGCTACCCATTTCATTATGTATGAGGTCAATTTTTTTTATTGGAGTTAAAATTAACGTAGATATATATGACCAAACCTAACCAACCCTACCTAATCTAAACTAACCTATCTTTATAGGTTAGGTTAGGTTAGGTAGCCGAAAAAGCTAGGTTAGGTTAGGTTAGGTAGGTTAGGTAGTCGAAAAAATATTAATTCATGAAAACTTGGCTTATTAGGCAAATCGGGCCTTGCATAGTAGGCTGAGAAGTGCGTTCTGGCTAATAGGTACGACATATATATATATATATATATATATATATATATATATATATATATATATATATATATATATATATATATATATATATATATATATAAATATATATATATTTATATATGTCGTACCTAGTAGCCAGAACGCACTTTTTGGCCTACTATGCAAGACCTGATTTGCCTAATAAGCCAAGTTTTCCTGAATTATTATATTTTCTCTAATTTTTATCTTATGAAATGATAAAGCTACCCATTTCTTTATGTTTGAGGTCAATTTTTTTTATTCAAGGTAAAATTAACGTAGATATATGACCGAACCTAACCAACCCTACCTAACCTAACCTAACCTATCTTTATGGGTTAGGTTAGGTTAGGTAGCCGAAAAAGTTAAGTTAGGTTAGGTTAGGTAGGTTAGGTTCTCGAAAAACAATTAATTAATGAAAACTTGGCTTATTAGGCAAATCGGGCCTTGCATAGTAGGCAGAGAAGTGCGTTCTGGCTATTAGGTACGACATATATATATATATATATATATATATATATATATATATATATATATATATATATATATATATATATATATATATATATATATATATATATATATTTTTTTTTTAAAGTTTGTGAGGGTACCACCTCTGGTGCCAATGTGGGGACCCATAGCCTCGGAGAAGAAAATAAAAAGTATTCAGAGGAGACCTTGTGGTTTCTCACTGAACACTAATATTATCTTCTCCTACCACCCCATTCTTTTGTATGTACACATATATATTTACTTTATTTGAACTTTGTTACAAAAAAGGAGTTACATGTGGGTTACAAAGATGGTTGTCATAGGTTGTCGAGTTCCTCCAGCTCCTCAGATGGCGGGCAGGAACCCTGAATGCAGTGCGCATTTCCCCTCTGTATCGCCACACTGAGGCGCTGGAAAAGAAAGCTTGCAGCTCTTGGGTCCCTTGTTGTTTCAATGAGCCTAGAACCCAGTTCCTTCAAAAAACTGGTAGCACTTTTACCCCAGGCGCCGAGTGTCTCAGAAGCAATGGGGACAAAATTGTAGTGGTGATCCAGTTCTCTATACTTACGGGATTTGGCTGCTTCCCTGTGGGTGGCAGTGCCACCTGGTTGTGCAACACTTAGGTTAATGTAGGTGTTAGCCAGGGTTGATACGCACGTGTAGTTTCATACCAACTGCTTGCCATTCTTCCAGGGGTTCACTGTGATACCATCCGGACGACCAATAAGAGCATCAGAGTTATGGGGCGTTAGGTAACGGGGCTCTCTTTCAGCTGGGCATCCAGCTGTGGTGAGGCTCCTCTTGATGATGTCGTTAACTTCACTGTGCCTCGAGTGCCATCCCCCTGTGCTTTGGCAGAGTAGGCCATGGTGGGCGTACCTGTCAGCCACCACCTCGCCGCAAATACACCTATATCTGGTGTGGATTGGGGCAGCAAGGCGGAGGGCCACAGCAATTCGGAGGGTGTATGGTGTGAGACGCGTGCCAGTTGCCGACATTGGGGTTGCTAACAGGAAATCCCGTGCATGTGGTGCTGCTACTGCTGTGAGGCGAGCAATGTCGTGTTGTGTTGTTGCAGCACCCAGGCACTCTGCAGCAACTTGGTCTACAATGAGACCATCCCAGCTGGATTGCTTGTGGGCTTTTGGGGATGGTGGTTAGGTGATTGGCCTGCACGAGAGGCCCACTCTGTGGCACAGCGTGTAAAATTGGGATCATGTACACCTGCCAGCTGATGTAAGTGGGCAGGTAGAATTTCCTTCACAAGGTCGTCGGATGCTGATAAGGAGGACAGGAAGGCTGAAACAGCGATTTGCGTTGCTGTTCGAACTCCGAGGCCCCCAAGTCTTACGGGAAGAGAGGCTTGTTTCCACTGTAGGTCATCGAGAGAGAGAGAGGTTAAGGGCTTTTTCTAGCATTGATTTCAGTAACCGGTCATACTCACTTAGTTTTTGGCTACTGTAAGATGGTGAACACCTCAGAAAGTAGGTTAACCTGGGGAGGGACAGACATCTGGTGATGAGGTAGAGGGCATCATGAGCATCAATATCCCAATCCTATATATATATATATATATATATATATATATATATATATATATATATATATATATATATATATATATATATATATATATATATATATATATATATATTGTGACGGTAACGCGTTGGTGTTCGGCTGTTCAAAGCTAGGGGTATGGCCTCGTCACATAGTATTAAAAAAAATAGAAAATCTGGAACTTCGTCTGTGGTAAGGAGAAGACACACAAAACACAAGTAAACTTTAACAATGAAATTTTAATTACGTTAAATTAACAAAACATGAATAAAATGGACAAACAATTCGTATAATAAAATCAATCAATCAAAATAATAAGAATAATTAAATGACACAATGAAAAGTTACGTTAAGACAAAATAACAAGAAGTGCAATATAAAAGTAAATGAAAGGTGCTGGAATATTGGCTTTAAGCTATCACCTCTCTTAGTACACGTACGCCAAAGCTTACGTCTAGCAGGGAGAAGTGTTAACTGTGAAAGCACGGAATATTCTGAGGACTGAGGTCTTGGCGGCCCCAGACATCAAGTAGTATGGTGGGCGAGTGCAGTTGCAGCCAGACCGGCGACCAATCAGCGGGGAGCCGGCAGTAAGACAGGTAGTTTGGCGGTTTGAGTCTGAGCAGGTGTCCCTGGCTGCATACGTTTTGCGCTCTGGCAAACCTTGCTGGTGTTGTTGTCGTTGTTGGACATTTCTTCCATAGTAGTTTTATATATTTGTTGTGACGTATTTGTGGAGGGAAGAGCAGGCTCAATCTCTTGAAGGAGATTATCGTCACAACTCTCCCCCGAAGCCTGCGGTTCTGGAAGAAGTACGTCATTATGTGGTGGAGTAATAGATGGAGTCGCTTCTACTTCATAACTTCTGGAGAGATCATGGGCTAAGATGTTGTCGGAATCTTGGTATAGCGTGTCTCCAGGTTGAATTTCTGCAGTTAGCAAGCCCATAGTAGAAGACGTTGAGATGAGAAGTGGGCGTGCTGCAGGAGGTGTAGGGTGGTGTGGTCCATGTTGATGGTGGACTGAGCACTTTTCAGGTGTGGAGTGAAGTGCTGGAGCTTCAGGATGATGAAGAGTAGCTCCTTGCCAATTGTTCCGTAGTTCCTTGTAGCCGTAGTCGCTGACAGGTGTATTCTTCTCGCCTCGTTGCTGCATCACGACACCACCAACGTCCGTACCACTGGCGTCGACATGGAGGATGAAGGGCTTATCTGACGAAGTGAGAGTGGAATTAGAATAGGGCAAAGGAGCACGATTATTATCCTGAAAGCATTTGGGAAGATCATTAAGGATTTCGGAATTAGAAAGCGCTGACTCCTTGTCAGTGCTTTCGGAAGGAGAAGCTGGGATGGTCTCACTGTGGATGTAGGGTTCTGTGAAGGTAGAACAGTTAGTCAGGACAGTGGGAGGAGTACCATTATATTGCTTCAGGAGGTTGACGTGGCACAGCTGGGTCTTCCGCCGCCTATCCGGAGTCTCTATTACGTAGTTGTTATTATTCCTGCACTCTTTGACGCGGTAGGGTCCTGAAAACCTGTTTTGTAAAGGTGAACCTGGGATAGGGAAGTATGCAAGGACGAAGTCTCCCGGCTTGAATTTTCGTACTTTGCTGGTCTGGTCATAATGAGTCTTCATTCTCTCCTGGGCTTTCAATAGATTATCATGGGCAAAACGGTGGACTCTCTCTAGAATGTGTTGAAGGTTTTGAAGAAACTGGGGCACATTCTGATGCTCACTGAAGGTGGCATCTCTGAGAGAGTCTTTGAAAGCCTTAAGGGGAGTACGGCACTTACGGCCGTAGAGCATCTCATAAGGAGATACTCCTAGGGACTCATTGGGGAGACTTCTGTAAATACACATTATAAGGTCAATCTGCTTATCCCAATCCTTAGAGGTTTCACTACAAAACTTTTTCAAGAGTGCTTTGATTGTCTGATGACTACGTTCAAGAGAACCCTGTGAAGCAGGATGATAGGGGGTGGACAATACCTGTTTGATGTTGAACTCCTCCAGTGTCCTTTTGAAGAGATCACTGGTGGAGTTGTTACCACAGTCGCTCTGAATCTCCCTGGGAAATCCGTAATGAGTGAAGATCTTCAATAGATGTTTTATAACCGTAGCAGCCGTGATGTTCTTCACTGGAACTGCTATGGGAAATCTGGTGGTAGGACACAGGATGGATAGGATGTAGGCGTTACCTGAACTGGTCCGAGGTAAAGGACCGACACAGTCTATTATGAGTCTGTGGAAAGGTTCCGCAGGCACCTATATGGGAATCAGTGGCGCTCTGGGAATGGAGATGTTCGGTTTGCCTGGCATCTGACATGTATGACACTGTTTTACGTACTGTTTGACGTTATTTACCATACCTGGCCAGTAGTAGTCTTCACGAATTCCATGGTAAGTCTTGTTGAAGCCGTAGTGGGAGAGTGCTCCGTGGGCCAGTTGTAGAATAGTGGGCCGCAGGCTGGTAGGAATCACAAGTTGTTCGATGTTGGCCCAATCGTCCTCCTCCTTCAGTTTACTGGGTCTATATCTGCGGTAGAGCAAGTCGTTCTCTAGGAAGAACCCAGGAATACTGTCGGGTTGAGTCTCAGCCTGGAAAAACAATGGTGTTAAAGTAAGATCTTCCCTCTGCAACTTACGGAACTCCAACTTGGTCAGATGCGGGGGGAGTTTCTGAGGGTCTTGAGGGACAGCGGTAGCAGTAGAGTCAGCTGGCTGTGGACGTGCGGCTTGTGCACGGGTGGTCACGAGAACCGGAGGAGAAACTTCATCACTCTCTTGAACCTCTGCTGGAACATACTCTAGAATAGGGTTACTTGGCACAGAGTTACACACCTGGGGTTTGTCCATGACGATCAGGTTGGTCGGTTGCAGGTCTTCTGCCAAGTCGTTGCCTAGGAGAAGTTGCACTCCAGGCATGGGAAAAGGCTTTTCCCTGACGGCGACTTGGACTTCCCCGTTCACGTAGGGACAATCCAGGTGGACTCTGGCGAGAGGGTATGGAGTGGTAGCAGTGAGGTCAGTGATGAAGACAGTTTCTCCGGTGTAGGTGATGTTGGGCACAGTCGACTTCAAGATGATCGATTGTAGAGCCGCTGTGTCCCTCAAGATCTTCAATTTGAAACATCCCTCCGGATTTGAACCGTTGGCAGAGACAGTTCCAGTATACAGGTGGTTACTGAAAAGAGAAAGATCATTAACATTAACACCAACATTCATCACAGGCTTACCGGACTTAGGAGGAGTTGGTTTGGGTTTTTGTTGGTCAGTGGTTCCCTTGTATTGAGACTTACCACACTTGTCTATGGTATGTCCATAGAGTCTACAATACTTGCAGTACAGTTGTGAACCAGCTTGATCGGGGCTCACTTTCTCGTAACTGTACCACGACTTCTTACTGGAGGATGGTTCGGGTGTCAGCCGGTGGATGAGGCTGTAAGTGTCAGCCGACTTAGCACACTTCAGGTAGTCGGTTTCTTCTTTATCTGCTAAGTAGAGGCGGACAGGAGGCGGCACACGTCTCAAGAATTCTTCAACAAGCATCAGGTTGACGAGTTCTGTAAAAGTAGAGACATGTGCTGCTTCCAGCCATTTCATGAAATACCTCCGTTTCGTGTTAGCAAACTCAAGGAAGGTAGTGGTACTTGCCTTCAGGTGGTCACGGAATTTCCTTCTATAACTTTATGTGGAAAGTAGGTAGGCGTCCAACACTGCTTGTTTCAGAGTCGGGTAGTCATTCTCAGACGCCAAAGTACTGAGTGTGACTGCAGCTCTACCTGTAAGATGGACTCTGAGAAGTGTGGCCCATTGGTCGACAGGCCAACTGAGTTGATTAGCAAGGGTTTCAAAGGTGGTAAAGAACACATCAACTTCTGCTTCTACAAAGGATGGCATTAACTTACTTGCGCTTGATATATTAAAACTGACGGGAAGATTGGCAGTAGCTTGTTGGCGTTGAGTGAAGTGTGAAGTTTCCAAGGCGATTTCGCGTTGACGACACTCAAGAGCCAGAGTCGCTTGTTGCTTGTCATGTTCGCGTTGCATCTCCAACTCGCGTTGTTTGGTTTCAAGCTGTAAGCGTTCCCGCTCCTGAAGTGTTTCAAGCTGTACTCGTTCACGTTCACGGAGTAATGCGACCTCACGTTCGTGTTCTTCTCTCCTCAAGGCGGCCTCGCGTTCTTGTTCGTCCCTTCGTATGGCAGCTGCTTCTCTTTGTTGTTCGATGACTTCCCTTTGCTGCTCACGTTCAATCTTGGCCAGCTCTAGTTTGAGTTTCATCGTTGCCAAATCAGTTTTATCTGCAATATAGTAAGTTTCATGAGTTTCAGAGTCGATCTTACCTTGCTCTAAATAGTAATCCAGCAACAGGTTGTGTAGGTCATTTTTGTTGGCTTGGTAGGGAACTTCTAGTTGATACTCATGTGCAAGAGTTTGTAATTCAGTCCTCTTGGCACGACTTAAAGTCCCTATTTCACCTGCTGGATTTGCACGGAAAGCTTGGAGACGAAACATGGTGAAATTAGCAAATAAAGGTACACGAATATTCAATAGTGAATGTCAGAAAGAGGACAACGTGGCAACTGGTACCTATCCTGTGAGATCTTTAACAATTAAAGTTAAGTAAAAGATGTTAAATGATTAAATTAAATCAAGGGCGCAGGAAATCGTGTACCCGGTACTCATGTAAGAGGATAAGGGCAAGAAAATCCTACTAACAAATGAAACAGAGTTTCGAAAACAAATGAAACAGTTAATTGCCTCAAAAGTAAAATTGGTAGTCCAAGGATGTAGGCATACCTTGCCAAGTCTCTATAGGACATTAAGCAAGTTTTTCCAACTGAATTTAATATGATACTTACAGAATTAGCGAACTTTTGTGCTCTGAAAAAGTAAGCTAATTCCCTACCGTTGTATGTATCATCATCTCTGACTGACGTGTAGGGGTGCGAGGTGTCAACTGGTGACGAGAACTGCTGCTGAGGTCCCAATTCAGCAACTAAAGTTCGAGCTAGAGGAACTATGGCCCTCTTTGTCCTCCTACAGTCAGATTGCAGAAGATTGGGTACTCTTGACCCGGGGCAGACCACAGTACCAGGGTACCAATATGATGATCTGTCAAAATGAGAAATATCCAAGGGACAAAGATGGTAAACACGAGTAATAACACGGAGGGAGAGATGACCAATTAAGAGTATGACTGCGGCCTACAGTCACCACGTAATCCAAAGTTGTCTCACCTTCACTATATGTTACTCTCGTAATGCACAATACACCGCACCTTATAAAAAATGAAATTGAATGAAAAATAGAAAAGCTACGTTAACAAAGTTAAATACGCTTACCATAAATTACCACTTGGCACCAGTACCTGAGTGAAGCTCCTAGGACAGGCCCCCATATAATATGTGACGGTAACGCGTTGGTGTTCGGCTGTTCAAAGCTAGGGGTATGGCCTCGTCACATAATATTAAAAAAAATAGAAAATCTGGAACTTTTTCTGTGGTAAGGTAAGGAGAAGACACACAAAACACAAGTAAACTTTAACAATGAAATTTTAATTACGTTAAATTAACAAAACATGAATAAAATGGACAAACAATTCGTATAATAAAATCAATCAATCAAAATAATAAGAATAATTAAATGACACAATGAAAAGTTACGTTAAGACAAAATAACAAGAAGTGCAATATAAAAGTAAATGAAAGGTGCTGGAATATTGGCTTTAAGCTATCACCTCTCTTAGTACACGTACGCCAAAGCTTACGTCTAGCAGGGAGAAGTGTTAACTGTGAAAGCACGGAATATTCTGAGGACTGAGGTCGTGGCGGCCCCAGACATCAAGTAGTATGGTGGGCGAGTGCAGTTGCAGCCAGACCGGCGACCAATCAGCGGGGAGCCGGCAGTAAGGCAGGTAGTTTGGCGGTTTGAGTCTGAGCAGGTGTCCCTGGCTGCATACGTTTTGCGCTCTATCAAACCTTGCTGGTGTTGTTGTCGCTGTTGGACATTTCTTCCATAGTAGTTTTATATATTTGTTGCGACGTATTTGTGGAGGGAAGAGCAGGCTCAATCTCTTGAAGGAGATTATCGTCACAATATATATATATATATATATATATATATATATATATATATATATATATATATATATATGTCGTACCTAGTAGCCAGAACTCACTTCTCAGCCTACTATGCATGGCCCGATTTGCATAATAAGCCAAGTTTTCATGAATTAATTGTTTTTCGACTACCTAACCTACCTAACCTAACCTAACCTAACTTTTTCGGCTACCTAACCCAACCTAACCTATAAAGATAGGTTAGGTAGGGTTGGTTAGGTTCGGTCATATATCTACGTTAATTTTAACTCCAATAAAAAAAAATTGACCTCATACATAATGAAATGGGTAGCTTTCTCATTTCATAAGAAAAAAATTAGAGAAAATATATTAATTCAGGAAAACTTGGCTTATTAGGCAAATCGGGCCTTGCATAGTAGGCTGAGAAGTGCGTTCTGGCTACTAGGTACGACATATATATATATATATATATATATATATATATATATATATATATATATATATATATATATATATATATGTCGTACCTAGTAGCCAGAATGCACTTCTCGGCCTACTATGCAAGGCCCGATTTGCCTAATAAGCCAAGTTTTCCTGAATTAATATATTTTCTCTAATTTTTTTCTTATGAAATGATAAAGCTACCCATTTCACTATGTATTAGGTCAATTTTATATTATTGGAGTTAAAATTAACGTAGATATATGACCGAACCTAACCATCCCTACCTAACCTAACCTAACCTATCTTTATAGGTTAGGTTAGGTTAGGTAGCCGGAAAAGTTAGGTTAGGTTAGGTTAGGTAGGTTAGGTTGTCGAAAAATAATTAATTCATGAAAACTTGGCTTATTAGGCAAATTGGGCCTTGCATAGTAGGCTGAGAAGTGCGTTCTGGCTACTAGGTACGACATATATATATATATATATATATATATATATGTCGTACCTAGTAGCCAGAACGCACTCATCAGCCTACTATTCAAGGCCCGATTTGCCTAATAAGCCAAGTTTTCATGAATTAATTGTTTTTCGAGTACCTAACCTACCTAACCTAACCTAACCTAACTTTTCCGGCTACCTAACCTAACCTAACCTATAAAGATAGGTTAGGTTAGGTTAGGTAGGGTTGGTTAGGTACGGTCATATATCTACGTTAATTTTAACTCCAATAAAAAAAATTGACCTCATACATAATGAAATGGGTAGCTTTATCATTTCATAAGAAAAAAATTAGAGAAAATATATTAATTCAGGAAAACTTGGCTTATTAGGCAAATTTGGCCTTGCATAGTAGGCTGAGAAGTGCATTCTGGCTACTAGGTACGACATATATATATATATATATATATATATATATATATATATATATATATATATATATATATATATATATGCGAACAAGCCAGAATGGTCCCCTGGACAATATGCAACTGAAAACTCACACCCCAGAAGTGACTGGGGTGTGAAAGGTCATATATATATATATATATGACCTTTATATATATATATATATATATATATATATATATATATATATGTCGTACCTAATAGCCAGAACGCACTTCTCAGCCTACTATTCAAGGCCCGATTTGCCTAATAAGCCAAGTTTTCATGAATTAATGTTTTTTCGTCTACCTAACCTACCTAACCTAATCTAACCTAGCTTTTTTGGGCTACCTAACCTAACCTTACCTATAAATATAGGTTTGGTTAGGTTAGGTAGGGTTGGTTAGGTTCGGTCATATATCTACGTTAATTTTAACTCCAATAAAAAAAAATTGACCTCATACATAGAGAAAAGGGTTGCTTTATCATTTCATAAGAAAAAAATTATAGTAAATATATTAATTCAGGAAAACTTGGCTTATTAGGCAAATCGGGCCTTGAATAGTAGGCGGAAAAGTGAGTTCTGGCTACTAGGTACGACATAAATATATATATATATATATATATATATATATATATATATATATATATATATATATATATATATATATATATATATATATATATATATAAATATATATATATAAATATATATATATATATATATATATATATATATATATATATATATATATTTATATATGTCGTACCTAGTAGCCAGAACGCACTTTTTGGCCTACTATGCAAGACCTGATTTGCCTAATAAGCCAAGTTTTCCTGAATTATTATATTTTCTCTAATTTTTATCTTATGAAATGATAAAGCTACCCATTTCTTTATGTTTGAGGTCAATTTTTTTTATTCAAGTTAAAATTAACGTAGATATATGACCGAACCTAACCAACCCTACCTAACCTAACCTAACCTATCTTTATGGGTTAGGTTAGGTTAGGTAGCCGAAAAAGTTAGGTTAGGTTAGGTTAGAACATAAGAACATAAGAACATAAGAACCAAGGTAACTGCAGAAGGCCTATTGGCCCATACGAGGCAGCTCCTATTCTATAACCACCCAATCCCACTCATATACTTGTCCAACCCGTGCTTGAAACAATCGAGGGACCCCACCTCCACAATGTTACGCGGCAATAACCAGTTAGGTAGGTTAGGTTCTCGAAAAACAATTAATTCATGAAAACTTGGCTTATTAGGCAAATCGGGCCTTGCATAGTAGGCAGAGAAGTGCGTTCTGGCTATTAGGTACGACATATATATATATATATATATATATATATATATATATATATATATATATATATATATATATATATATATATATATATATATATTTATTTATTTATTTTTTTTGAAGTTTGTGAGGGTACCACCTCTGGTGCCAATGTGGGGACCCATAGCCTCGGAGAAGAAAATAAAAAGTATTCAGAGGAGACCTTGTGGTTTCTCACTGAACACTAATATT
>NC_091237.1:6339514-6364514 GCF_040958095.1 Procambarus clarkii | reverse complement strand
TATAAAATGCTATGCCCAAGATTACCATCCGAGTGCCGGCAGGGAAGTGGTTCAAATAGCTTCGGCTATCACTTCCTTATGTCCGGTCGTGATGGTCAAGCGGATTAAGGCGTCCCTGTACATACCAGTTGCGTTGCTCCTGGCAGTATGGGTTCGAGTCACTTCTGGGGTGTGAGTTTTCAGTTATATATAGTCCTGGGGACCATTCAGGCTTGTTTGCATTTGTGTTCCTCACGTGTGCCCCAAAGAATGAGGTGATTTGATAAAATGCTATGCCCAAGATTACCATCCGAGTGCCGGCGGGGAAGTGGTTCAAATAGCTTCAGCTATCACTTCCTTATGTCCGGTCGTGATGGTCAAGCGGATTAAGGCGTCCCTGTACATACCAGTTGCGTTGCTCCTGGCAATATGGGTTCGAGTCACTTCTGGGGTGTGAGTTTTCAGTTATATATAGTCCTGGGGACCATTCAGGCTTGTTTGCATTTGTGTTCCTCACGTGTGCCCCAAAGAATGAGGTGATTTGATAAAATGCTATGCCCAAGATTACCATCCGAGTGCCGGCGGGGAAGGGGTTCAAATAGCTTCGGCTATCACTTCCTTATGTCCGGTCGTGATGGTCAAGCGGATTAAGGCGTCCCTGTACATACCAGTTGCGTTGCTCCTGGCAGTATGGGTTCGAGTCACTTCTGGGGTGTGAGTTTTCAGTTGTATATAGTCCTGGGGACCATTCAGGCTTGTTTACATTTGTGTTCCTCACGTGTGCCCCAAAGAATGAGGTGATTTGATAAAATGCTATGCCCAAGATTACCATCCGAGTGCCGGCGGGGAAGTGGTTCAAATAGCTTTGGCTATCACTTCCTTATGTCCGGTCGTGATGGTCAAGCGGATTAAGGCGTCCCTGTACATACCAGTTGCGTTGCTCCTGGCAGTATGGGTTCGAGTCACTTCTGGGGTGTGAGTTTTCAGTTGTATATAGTCCTGGGGACCATTCAGGCTTGTTTGCATTTGTGTTCCTCACGTGTGCCCCAAAGAATGAGGTGATTTGATAAAATGCTATGCCCAAGATTACCATCCGAGTGCCGGCGGGGAAGGGGTTCAAATAGCTTCGGCTATCACTTCCTTATGTCCGGTCGTAATGGTCAAGCGGATTAAGGCGTCCCTGTACATACCAGTTGCGTTGCTCCTGGCAGTATGGGTTCGAGTCACTTCTGGGGTGTGAGTTTTCAGTTGTATATAGTCCTGGGGACCATTCAGGCTTGTTTACATTTGTGTTCCTCACGTGTGCCCCAAAGAATGAGGTGATTTGATAAAATGCTATGCCCAAGATTACCATCTGAGTGCCGGTGGGGAAGTGGTTCAAATAGCTTTGGCTATCACTTCCTTATGTCCGGTCGTGATGGTCAAGCGGATTAAGGCGTCCCTGTACATACCAGTTGCGTTGCTCCTGGCAGTATGGGTTCGAGTCACTTCTGGGGTGTGAGTTTTCAGTTGTATATAGTCCTGGGGACCATTCAGGCTTGTTTGCATTTATATATATATATATATATATATATATATATATATATATATATATATATATATATATATTATATATATATATTTATATATATATATATGGAAATGTTCGCTTGTTCAAAAAGCTAATCTCCAAAAGGTCCTCACCGATTGCTTTGAAATTTTCACACAATGTACCATTTGCGTCCGGGCAGGTTTTTATATACATACTACATAGATGTCACGTCTGTGACGGTAAAAAAAAAACATGCTCTGTTGAAAAACTGTTTTTTTTCATGTGTTTTTCATGTGAGGGAAATCTTCGAAATCTCTTTACCAATTCCTTTTAAATTTTGGCACAACGTTGCAATCGAATAGGAGCGTGTTTTTATATATCTATATATATTTTATATTTATATATCTATAAAGGTAATTAAGCCAGGTATTCATTGTTCCATGTACAGTATTTTCTCTGACATAGCTTGTCATATATAGGTATCTGGCTTTACAGCTAGCGCCCTTTTGACAGGTCAAGACGAGGAAGTATCTTTTGTGCATCAGTTACCAGGGTGATGGAAGCTACCTCAAAGAGGGAAAATGTGGCGTCTACAACCTAGTTATACCTGTTGGACTAAAGCTTGCTGTACAAATAAGATAAGGAACCTCTTCAATGTATGTAGTCTACTACTGTAGTTTGATTGGCTGCATATATATAAATTAATATAAACCCCCCTAATGTGTAGATGATCGATTTGTGAGATTGAGATTATTGCAGAAATACAGTCCACTTAACATCATACAAATTGCTATCGAAGTATATAAATTAACGTAAATATAAATTCATATAAATTAAATAAATATAAATCTCACAGGTCGGTTCCCACAACTGGGAGCCAATATACCTTTACAGTCGTGGGCCTCTAATAATCAACAACTGAATCAAATAATCGAGGATGAATTTCCTGAGTATCAAGTACCACATAAATTGAAAGTTCTAGGCATGGAATGGAATAATTCCACTAACGAATTAAACATTAAATTTGTGGAAACTAGTAAATCTCCCTTAACCATGAGAACATTACTCTTATATGTCAGTAAACCATTTGATCCCTTAGGCTTACTTAGTCCTATTTTAATTAATGGTAAACTCTTCATGCAGAAGTGCTGGCAGACTAATGTGGGTTGGGATGATCTGTTACCTAATGATCTGCAAGATAAATAGCAGCAGTTAACTACGGATTTCAACAAGCTTAGTATTCTGAAATTTCCTCGTAATGCTTTAGAACCAAATTTACCCACGAATTTGCATGTGTTTTGCAATGTCTCAGACAAAGCATATGGGGCAGTAGCCTATTTAGCAAAAACTCAGCAATCATTTTTACTTCTAAGGCAAGAGTGGCCCCAAGGTCATTACCCCAAATGGAGTTAACTGCTTTATTAGTACGTGTAAGACTGGCTCAATACCTGATTAAGACACTCAGTAATATTCACTTTGGTGAGATAGTAGTGTGGTCAGATAATGAGGCAATCTTACAATGGGTAAAACACAACAATAAAAAGCCTCCCTACGTTTAGAACTAGCAGCTGACTATAAATTGAGACATGTCCCCACAAAGGACAATCCAGCGGACTATTTATCAAGAGGTTTAACCTTAAAACAACTAGTTAAATCCGAGATGTGGTTTACCGGACCCCAATGGTTGGTCAGTGGCTCAAACAGAAGCCACAAGTCATAGTGACCAATATCACTGTCCCACTATGGATCCAGAACCCCCTCGATCTTTAGCTATTAATCCTAACCATTATTCTAGCTTAGGTAAAT
Organism: Procambarus clarkii; assembly: GCF_040958095.1. Classification (NCBI taxonomy): domain Eukaryota; kingdom Metazoa; phylum Arthropoda; class Malacostraca; order Decapoda; family Cambaridae; genus Procambarus; species Procambarus clarkii. Next base: position 6,361,198 of record NC_091237.1, on the reverse strand, counting down.
TGCTAGAGTTACTCAAGTTGTATTTGATTTCTTTAATAACCTAGGAACAAATATTAATTTCCTAGTCCCCTCAAATACTGGGTCAAACAAGCTCAAATGGAGAATTATGGAGGAAATTATGAACATCTTGTAGACAAATTAACCAAGTTTTCTGGACGTTTGGTCTGATTCTGATAATTACAACATCCTAAGGTGTGGAGGACATCTGCTTCATGCGGAAATTGACTTAGAAGCAAAGAATCCTATGTTTCTGACTCGTCACCACATCATAACTAAACTTATAGTTTTACATCACCATAAACATGGTACATTGCACGGTGGAGTGCTAGACACTAAATGATTTACGACCGAAATTTTGGCTTCCCCAAGGTCGCCAAACTGTTAAATCCCTTATTAAATCTTGTGTAATCTGCAGGATCAGTCGATCTTGTCCCAAACTAATGATCTCTGATACTCTATTTAATTTTGTGGCAGGAGAAGCTTGCTTAAAAGAATATGGAACCATCCAGAGGTACGATCAGTGCTCAAACAGAGACAGTGCCACTGGAAATTTATACCTCCACGAGTACCGTGAAAAGGAGGATTTTACGAGCGCATGGTAGGCACTGTGAAGAAATGCTTAAGAAAAGCTTTACACAGACAAAAGATTAGCCTTACCGAGTTGGAAACCCTTGTCACAGAAATAGAAGCACGAGTCAACAACAGATCATTAACCTATCTTTCAGATGACTTCTCCCAGAGAGAACCCCTGAGTCCCTGTCATCTGATTCATGGTGGTCTTCTGAGCCCTCTAATATCTCTAGAAGATGAGGATCCAGAAGACCCTTCGTGTGTTGGAAGAAGTGACTTAGATCGTTACAAGCATCTTTCGAAAGTGATAGGAAAGTGGAATGAAGTGTGGACTCGTGAATATCGAACTGCTCTGAGAGAGTATCATTATGGAGCTACAAGCCCATTTACAGACGAGGAGTCACAATAACGTGGCTGAAGTATGTTGACCAGACCACACACTAGAAGGTGAAGGGACGACGACGTTTCGGTCCGTCCCTTCACCTTCTAGTGTGTGGTCCGGTCAACATGCCCATATAATAAAATACAATTAAAACCAGGTGATCTATTCCTAGTTGATAGTGATGGACCCAGGTCAGATTGGCCTATAGGCAAAACTGTTGATGTTCTTCCTGATCGCCAAGGTGTATTAAGAATAGTTAGAATTCAGTGTCGAGGCACAACCACCCTAAAAACACTAGAAAAACTAGTACCTCTAGAATTAGCTGAACATGAATGTTCTACAGAGGTAAATTCACCCCAAGTTTAAGACGACAGTGATACTGTCCACACGAGCACTCGTAAATCTAGAGTGGCTGCTCAACAATGTAAGCTGAAACTCAAACAATACTTTGATTCTATCTAGTTACAGATGACCATTTTCTGGTGTTGAGACGATCTCTAAGACCTGCAGTCATGATTCAATGACAGAGTAACTTAACCAGTACATGTCATTGTGACACCTGTTATTGAATTTTGCTGTATATTTGGAGATTTCTTTACTTTAGAAAAGTCAATGTTTAATATTTAAATTCTGATGTTTCCCTGAAGACTTAGAGTCTTATCTGTTCCACAGATACAGGACATCCATTATGTACTTACTAATGTACCAACATACTAACCAAATGAATATAACTTCAGGGTAGTGAGACAGGTACGTCAGTTCTAAGACATGAACTGCGACCGGTGTTTTCTCTCCCCGGAGTTATGTTGGAAATTTCCAACATTTAATTACTAATCTCTAGCACAATATGATGTATTTCCTGTACTAAGCATCATAATCATCTAACACTTATTTTTTTTTTTTTTTGAGATATATACGAGTTGTTACATTGTTGTACAGCCACTAGTATGCGTAGCGTTTCGGGCAGGTCCCTGGAATACGATCCCCGCTGCGAAGAATCGTTTTTGAAACCAAGTACCCATTTTACTGTTGAGTTAAACAGAGGCTACAGTTAAGGATTTGCGCCCAGTAAGTCCTCCCCCGCCAGGATACGAACCCATGACAAAGCGCTCGCGGAACGCCAGACGAGTGTCTTACTACTATACCACGGAGACTATAAATAAATTCCTAATATATATAGTACTGTAAGAAGCAATTTTTGTACTAACCATTATTTTACCAGTGACTATAACCCAGTGATCTCTAACTCTGAAATTATGAACGATCTTCGTAAATACTTACAGGATTCTAGTAACAGTGCTCCTCTCATCCAACTATTCTCTACTCAAAGAGACTTGTTCCCAGACACTCCTCAGAAATGTACTGTAGTAATTCATTTCATAAAGCTACTTTCCGAAACGATGTCAATCCGTCTACCATATTACCACATCAGTTCACAGAAAAGGGAAGCCATTTTCGCCGATGTACAGTACCTCCTCATCAATGGACTGGCTTTACCTTCTGATTGGTGCAGTACCTTCTGAGTCCCCTTGGGCCTCACCTTGTACATGGGTGCCCAAGCCACACCGCAATGTAAGACTGTGCACCAATTATCGTAAATTGAATACAGTCACTGTAAAGGATTCCTATCCCTTGCCTAGCATCGACGATATTCTTTATGCCATCGTTAACGAGACGTTTCTCTCACATATAGATCTCTTAGAGGGCTGTTATCTGATTAGTCTTACAGAGCATGCTAAAGATAACTATGCTTTCACCACTCCTTTTGGCCCCTTTTGATATGAGCAACTGCCTTTTGGCCTTTTGGACTTGGCAATGCCCTAGCTACCTTTTAGCGATCTGTCAACATCGTCATCCAAAGCTTTTGGCCTTTTTAGATATGAGCGACAGCCTTTTGGGGCTGCCAACATGTCATTGAAGACTTTTGGCCTCTTTAGATATGAGCGACTGCCTTTTGGCCTTTTGGTCTTTTGATCTTTGCAATACCCCTGGCTATCGTCCTGTGAGCTGTCAACATCGTCATCCATGACCTTGATACCAACGCCAGCCTGGATGACATCTCTGTAGCAATCAACCCCTGGAGCAACCACCTATTCCAGCTACAACGGTTGTGCTCCAAGCTTCTCTAGGCCAGCCTCACTATTAATTTGGGCAAGTCCACGTTTTCAGAAGGTAACCTGTACTATCTTCGCTATATCATAGGAAGTGGAAGCAAAGCACTTCTTGGTTTTCATCTACAAGCTATCCAACAATACCCTCAGCCTACTTCACAAAAGCAGCTCATACGTTTGCTAGGCTTAGCATCTTACTATCGTCGTTTTTCCAGGAATTTCAATTCCGTGGCTACACCTCTCATCAAACTTACCAGCCCTAAGCAGAAGTACATTTGGACCAATTCCCTAACTACTGCTTTTTGAGCAGCTAAAAACATTACCCTGTACTAATCCCATTCTCGTCTTGCCAGATGAAAAGAAACCCTTCGTTCTCAATGCCGATGCCAGCAGAACCAGGCTTGGAGGTGTCCTGATACAACAACAAGAATAGATCTTACCACTCAACTACTACAGCTACAAGCTGAAACCTCGCCAACGCAATTACAGTACAGTAAAAAAGGAGCTTCTTGCCCTCATCCTATACTTATAACATTATGAACCCTATCTTCAGGGACATCAACCCATCACCATCTTCTCAGATCACAATCCTCTTCGGTTTTTGCAGCAAGTCCAGTTCTCCAACCATCGCTTACTGTTCTGGGCCTTGTACCCGCAGAACTACAGCATCAACAACTTTTTCATCACAGGCTCGGACCATGTCGTTGCTGTTGCACACTCCCGAGTCTTTGAAGCGGAACCTTCCACTTTCACTCTCCTATCCGCATCAGTCTCTCAGGTGATAGGAAGAGTTTTCGGGGACGTTACATTATTCCCTTGCATAACAGTGGATATGCCTCTTCCAACCGCCTTCAACACCATCATGCTACGTAACTTCACTTCAACCTCCAGCCATACGTCTGGAATGCTCTACCACTGAGCATTCACTGGCCCCCCGTTGACCTGCCTCAAGAGCCCCACACGCCAGGTGATCACCGGCTGCTTGTCTAGCACCCGCAAATGACCCATTATTCCGCTGGCTGACAGTTCAACCCATGCTACCCGCCAGCGTGACGTCACCTACCTGTGTATATAAGCGACAGCTGGCGACACAGCAATCACTGCTTTACCTATTGTACAGGTTCCAATACCTCCACGTTTTTCACAGATTAAGGAGCAGATCAAGAGGAAAATACCCCCAACTATCAAAAGTCGCCACCGAACCAAAGTAGCGGAAGGAAGATCCACTGCGATATGGTACAAACAAGTCACTGGGTACTCCTCTTTTAAGCCTGGCAAAAAGATATCCAGAGACATTACAGTTGCCATACACAGACTCAGACTTGGTTACAAGAGCTGCTGGGAGGTAATGAACCCAATAGTCAAAGAGTGTCATCTGTGGAACAGAAGCAGAGGCGCTAATATTGCACTACTTACTGGAATGTGAAGCTACTGAAGCCCTGCGCATCAAACTCAACATTAATCCAATGACAACAGCTGCATTAGATGCACATTCGACCGCGACTACAATGATTAGAAAAGCCGTTGAGGAATGGGACTCACTAGTGAGCATTCTGCATCTACATCCGCCACCAAGATAATGTTATTAAAACTAGACTAAAACCAGTGCACTAAGACAGAAGCGAAAAAGAAACAGGGAAAAAGGAGGAATCCCCAACTCCATTTTAAAACTTTGACTCCAAATATCACAGTAACAAGGTTATCGCGAATAACCGAACTCAATTACGGGCTCACCATAGCCCGTGCTACATGGATACTTCGTTCTGAGTAGCTAAATCTAAAACAACGACAACGACGCAGGAATTAGACTACTCCTGGCACTGTCTTGGGTCACACGTCTCTTCCCTCATTCGATGTGGTATTGCTACGATACATGACAGATGAAGTACAGCACATGTACATAGTATATAGTCACCCTTTTTGTGTAGAATAATGTAATTCTTATATTCATTTGTTATTATTGTTTAAGCAAAGTTTTCAGGCTTTGACATTATTATTTATGTTTATTATTATAATTAAAGAGTTTAATTGTTAATGTTCCTTGGTTCCCCTGCAACAATTCATATCGCCAAGGATGTAAGCAGTTTTATTTTAATTTATTTTTTCCTTGATTCTTGGTTAATGTGCATAAGGCACACACCAGCTCCCAAGTAGTTGCTGAGCTACCTCTAAGTATGTCACACTCCTAATAATAAATATCCGCCAGAATAAAACTTTACTTTCTTGCCCTTCTACACTTTAAAACTAGAACCTCCACTGCATTTTACTACATCATATAAAATACATTTAACCAAAACTCGTGTACAAAAAAATCTTCTTAACTATGAAAAAACGCTAACCTCAACATTATGGAGCCTGGCAGAGACGGCACCAGTCCTGGAGAATATCTGTATCTCGGTGATGGTGAAGTAGGCACCCAGGTCCACCACCCACCAAGGGTACACCAAATAGCTGTCTGAGTGGTACATGCTGTTGTCATTTGCAGTGCCATCCACAGCCAGGCTCGACACGAATCTGTAGCAGTGAGGGGGGGGAATGTTACTCATTAGTGGAGACAGATAAAAATGAGGTGGCTGTTAGACACAGAATATTACTCGCTGATGGATAGAGTTAACTCCTTTATCAACATTATGGGAATAGCGTCATCTCTAGATACATAGTTGTCAGAGAATGGTGATATCTTAGACAGACTTGTGCCTGTGTGCTGCAGTGCTGTGCAGTCCTTTGCACTGAGCTCTGGTATATCACCTTTTCCCAGTACACAAGCACATTGTTTCAGGTATTTACAGATTAATGATTAGTCTGGCAGTTCAGATATCATGTGTGTGGCGACATGTGACATCTGACCTATGACATAAACATCGGTGGATTTCAGCGCTATAACTATGGTGTAGAGCGTAGCAAGTTGTAGGAATGATCATGGCTGACCTGACTTCACGAACGGTTATTATAACCCTACCTCCACCACTTCCAGCACCATCAGAGTAGCCCATAGTTTACCCAATCAGATGTAAGTGTAAGGTTAAAATTGCACTCTGATTAGTGCTCTATGTGAAGGCTTCTAACTTAAGTAAAGTGAGGTGTAAGAGCATCTCTCTCACTCTAGGTGCATCTCCTCATTCTCGGTGTAGCAACTAAGACATTAAGACATGAAACTTACCACAGAGCTCCTGAGTCCCCCCCTCACACCTTAAGCTCCAAGTACAAACTCCAGACACCTCCTGTGAGAGACAACTTATGATAGTAGAAACGACTCCCAATCATCGACGACTAACAAGGAGAAGAGCACTAATGAATGTGTGGTGTAGATGATGAGTAAGTACTCCAGTAATTGTGCATATGCTAATTGTAACTCACATTTAGGTGGTGCTAAGTGCAGCCCAGTGAGCTTGGAGCATGTTCCTGACTGTTTCGTGCAGCCATTCAGAGCAAGACATCCCACAGAGTGCTGGTTCTTGACCATGCATGTGTTTGTGAAAATATATCAGTTACTTGTGCATGCAATTACTCTCAAGCATCTTGAGCTTCTAATTGTCCATTGCATATAACAGTGGATTAGGCAGCCGTTATTGCTTGAAATTGAAATTCAAATATGTTTGTTGAGGTATAAGTACACACAAAGGGATGAAGTAGCACAAGTTATTCTCACCCCATTCACTACAATGTGTTTATATATATATGTACAAATTTCACAAACACTCAAAATAGGACCGAGTATTCTAGCTGATAAACACGTACATTACTTTCTTTACACATACAGTTCGATACCAAACCTACACACAATTACTTTTTATGACCTAGTTCATAGACATTAGTAATAATAAAGAGGCTACATGTAGACATTCAGACAACTCAACAACTAGATTCTGTGCTTGACTAGATACGGGGTCCATGCTGGTGCTGCATACTCCAGGATTGGCCTCACATTTGTGGTATACAAGATTCTGAAGGATTCCTTATACAGCAGTTCTGATGTTAGCCAGCCTTGCTTAGGCCGCTGATGTTATACTTTCGATGTGGGCTTCAGGAGACAGGTTGGGCGTGATATCAACTCCTAGATCTTTCTCTCTGTCCGTTTCGTTACGGACTTCATCTCCCATTCGGTATCCAGTGACTGGCCTCCTAGTTCCTCCTCCTAGTTTCATTACCTTACATTTACTTGGGTTGAACTTTAGTAGCCATTTGTCGGACCATTCCTTCAGTTTGTTTAGGTCTTCTTGTAGCCTCATACTATCCTCCTCTGTCTTGATCCTCCTCATAATTTCAGCAAACATCGAGAGGAACGAGTCAATGCCTTCTGGGAGATCATTTACATAAATCAGAAACTATATAGGTCGAAGGACTGATCCCTGTGGGACTCCACTGGTGACTCCCCGCTACTCCGAGACCTCACCCCTCACGGTGACTCACTGTGTCCTGTTGCAAAGGTACTCCCATATCCAGTGGAGAACTTTCCCTTGCAGTCCTGCCTGTATCTCCAGTTTGTGCACTAGTCTCTAATGTGGCGTAGGGGTGGGGGGGAGGGGATCTAGTATGCTATAGAGAAAGTGTGAGAGGGAGAAAGGTAATGTGTGTGTGTGTGTGTGTGTGTGTGTGTGTGTGTGTGTGTGTGTGTGTGTGTGTGTGTGTGTGTGTGTGTGTGTGTGTGTGTGTATGTGTGTGTGTGTGTGTGTGTGTGTGTGTGTGTGTGTGTGTGTGTGTGTGTGTGTGTGTGTGTGTGTGTGTGTGGTCAGTTGTAGGGGGGAGTGGGAGTGACACTGAGACCGTGTGAAGCTGTGTGGCGCTGAGACATTGTCAAGTTTTTCGGCACTGAGGCAGTGTCAGGGAGTCTAGCACTAAAATAGTGTCAAGGTGTGTAGCACTAAGACAGTGTGAAGGTGTATGGCACTGAGGCAGTGTCCGGAAGTGCGGTACTGAGACAATGTACGGGAGTGCGGCATTGAGACAGTGTCAATGTTTGTGGCACTGAGACAGTGTCAAGGTGTGCGGCACTGAGACAGTGTCCGGAAGTACGACACTGAGACATTGTCAAGTGTGTGGCACTGAGACAGTGTCAGGGAATGTGGTACTTGGACAGTGTCAAGGTGCAAGGCCATGAGACAATGTCAAGGCATTTGGAACTGAGGCAGTGTCAAGGAATGTGGCACTGAGACAGTGTCAAGGTGCGTGGCACTGAGGGCCGTGTCAAGACATGTGACAATGACCGAGTGTAAAGGTGTGCGGCACTGAAACAATGTCAAGGCGTTTGGCACTGAGACAGTGTCAAAGCGTGAGGCACCGAGACAGTGCTATGAAGTGTGGCACTGAGACAGGGCCATGGAGTGTGACAAGGAGACAGTGCTATGGAGTGCGGTACTGAGACAGAGTCAAGGTGTGTGATACTGTGACAGTGTCAATATTTGTGGTACCGAGACCGTGTCAGGGAATGTGACACTGAGACAGTGTCAAGGTGTGTGGCACTGTGACAGTGTCAATATTTGTGGCACTGAGACCGTGTCGGGGAATGTGGCACCGAGACAGTGTCAAGGAGTGTGTGGCACTGAGACAGTCTCAAGGAGTGTGTGGCACTAAGACAGTGTCAAGGCGTGTGGTAGTGGAACAATGTCAATGTTTGTGGCACTGTGACCGTATCAGGGAGTGTGGCACTAAGACAGTGTCAAGATTGAGGCACTGAGGCAGTGTTAAGAAATGTGGCACTGAGGCAGTGTTAAGAAATGTGGCACTGAGATCGTGTCAATGGATGTGGCACTGAAGCAGTGTCAGGGAGTGCGGCACTGAGACAGTGTTAATGAGTGAATTGCACTGAGGCAGTGTTAGGGAGAGTGGCACTGAGATAGTGTCAAGGTGTATGGCGCTGAGACAGTGTCAGGGAGTGTGACACTGAGGCAGTGTCAAGAAAAGTGGAAGTGAGGCAGTGTCAAGACATGTGGCACTGAGACAGTGTCAAGGTGTGTGACACTGAGGCCGTATCAAGGCATGTGTCACTGACAGGGTGTCAAGGTCTGCGACACTGAGGGCCATGTCAAAGCATGTGGCACTGACAGGGTGTCAAGGTGTGTGGCACTGAGACAGTGTCAGGGAGTGTAGCACTGAGACAGAATCAATGAGTGTCGCAAAGAGACAGTGTCAAGGTGTGAGGCACTGAAGAAGTGTCAGGGAATCAAGCACTGAGACATTGTCAAGTTGTGTGGCACTGAGACAGTGTCATGGTGTGAGGCACTGAGGAAGTACCAAGGAGTGTTGAACTGAGACAGTGTCAAGGTGTGTGGCATTGAGACAGTGTTAAAGAATGTGGCACTGAGACAGTATAAAGGTGTGAGGCACTGAGACAGTGTTAAGGTGTGAGGCCATGAGACAGTGTCAGGGAGTGTGTGGCACTGAGACAGTATCAAGGCGTGTGACACTGAGACAGTGTCAAGGCGTGTGACACTGAGACAGTGCGAAGGTCTGTTTAACTGAGACAGTGTCAAGGTGTGTGGTGCTGAGACACTGTGAAGGTGTGCGGCACTGAGACGGTGTCAAGGTGTGAGGCACTGAGACAGTGTCAGGGAATGTGGCACTGAGACAGTATCAAGGTGTGTGGCACTGAGAAAGTGCCGAGATGCGAGGTACTGAGACAGTGTCAGTGTGGCACTGAGACTGAGTCAAGACATGTGGCACTGAGGCAGTGTTAAGACATATGGCAATGAGACAGTGATTGGTGATTGGCACTGAGACAGTGTTAATGAGTGAATTGCACTGAGACAGTGTTAGAGAGAGTGGCACTGAGATAGTGTCAAGGTGTATGGCGCTGAGACAGTGTAAGGGAGTGTGACACTGAGATAGTGCCATGAAGTGTTCCCTGAGACAGTGTCAGGGAGTGTGGCTCCCTGTCAGGTTCTCCCCTAGGTGTCCTGTTTGCAAACTTCTACATGGGTACCATCGAGCAAAAAGTCTTAGTCGACATGAACTTGAAACCGGCCATATACTGCAGGTATGTTGACGACATTTTTACACGGGGACCTGATGTCAGACATCTGCAGGAGCTGAAGGAGGCATTTGAGCAGAGTTCTGTGGTGCGTTTCACTTACGAGATGGAAAAGGATGGGAAGCTGCCCTTTCTAGATGTAACAGTCATGGAAAAGAGCGGAGGTTTCCACACTGCAGTCTACACTAAGGAAACAAACATAGGAATGTGCCTAAATGCCAACAGCGACTGCCCAGACAGGTACAAGAGGAGTGTTGTTAACGCATATGTCGACCGTGCTCTAAGCCACAGCTCAGAATGGAAGCAAGTCGACGAAGAACTCTGTAGGGTAAGGCAGGTCCTAGTCAACCACGGCTTCTCCAATGGTTTCGTCGAAGACATCATAAGAAGGAAAGTGAAAAGCCATGCAACCTCTGAAGAGACAACTAACACAACACCTATACCCCCTATTAGACTATTTTACAGGAACTTCTTTTCCACAGATCATAAAACAGAGGAAAGGGTCCTGAAAGATATTGTTAATAGAAACGTTATCCCTACAGAAAAAAATCAGAGGATACAACTGACGATTTACTATAAAACCAGAAAAACTGCCAGCCTACTCATGAGAAACTCTCCAGACACAAAGCAGAACGCTTTAAAAGAGACCAACGTCGTCTATGCCTTCAAATGCCCACTTGGGGACTGTAAGCTCCAAAAAACCCAGTATATAGGCAAGACAACAACATCTCTTTCTAGGCGTTTAACGATGCATAAACAACAGGGCTCCATTAAGGACTATATAATCTCTTCCCACAACCAAACCATCGCCAGAGAAATCCTAGTAAACAACACAGAAATCATCGATAGATACAGTGATAGCAGGCGGCTTGACGTTTGCGAGGCACTACACATTAAGAAGTCAACACCAGCAATCAACAGCCAATTTATGCACAACTATATTCTACCCACCTCAAGACTCCGCTCCAATATAGAAGCATCAAGAAATATGGACCAATAGGCTTTCTACAATCACTTCCATTTCAATACCCATTGTTTCGTGTTCTGTCTTGTGTTGATGAAATTAATACCCTATTAATGCCACCTCTTGTTCTGTCTTGTGTTGATGAAATTAATACCCTATCAATGCCACCTCACCCTATCCACCTCACTCAAATGTAGATATAAACAAAATCGGAGATGTTTAAGTTCTATTCAGTTGTGTATTTGTAAACTAAAGTCTTTGAAAATGTAATAAGTTTTACGAAACGCGCTCGTGTCGCGTCAGACTAGAAATAAAAATGAATTTTGGAGAATTGATTTTTGAATTACCTCCAACAGTGAAAAGAAATGTACGAAAGATTGAGAAAATTCGTGTTAGAATTATTAATCTTACTTTTTCGGTCATATTTAATAATATATGTCTACATATATTATTAATAATACATAATTTTTTTTTTTTTTTTACAAAAAGCAAGTTTTTTTTTATCTTCACAGACGTGACCTCTGTATGGTATGTATATGAAAACCTGGCCGAATGCGAATGAAACGTGTGAAAATTTGAAAGCAATCGGTGAAGAATTTTCGGAGATTAGCGGTCATGCACAAACGAACGTTGTTGTTGTTTTAGATTTAGCTACTCAGAATGAAGTGTTCATGTAGCACGGGCTATGGTGAGCCCGTAATTGAGTATGGTTATTCGTGATATCCTTGTTACTGTGATATTTGGGTCTATGTTTAAAATGGAGTTGGGGATTCCTCCGTTTTCCCGTTTTTTTTTCGCTTCTGTTTTAGTGCACTGGTTTTAGTCTTGTTTTTATAACATTATCTTGGTGGCGGATGTAGATGTAGATTGCTCACTAGTGAGTCCCATTCCTCAACGGCTTTTCTAATCATTGTAGTCGCGGTCGAATGTGCATCTAATGCAGCTGCTGTCGTTGGATTAATGTTGAGTTTGATGCGCAGGGCTTCAGTAGCTTCACATTCCAGTAAAGAGTGCAATAGTGGCGCCTCTGCTCCTGTTTCACAGATATGACACTATTTAACTATTGGGTTTATTACTTCCCAGCAGCACTTGTAACCAAGTCTGAGTCTGTGTATGGCTACTGCAATGTCTCTGGATCACAAACGAACATTTCCATTTTTATTTATATAGATTAAAGATCAGGTGATGTAGAAAATGTGAATTTGCTACGAGACTTCACGACACCCAAATTTCTTTTCTGATTGACTAAGGTAAATTATGATTTCTATACTCATGATACAACAGCATTTAAAGCTTGGTACACTAGAAGTTACTTATATGATGGGAATTTCCTTCAGATAAGATTGGTGTGGATGTAACAAAGTGTATATTAAGGATGCAGACATATCTATGAACATTTGTTTTGCAAGTTATGTACCATTTGTTCACGTTGTGCAAATATCATACTGTGTGTGCGTTTGTAGATGTAATATTTTGTGTAAATGTCATTCAATGTGTAAATGCTGCTGTGCATAATATATTTTTTAATCTCTTACTTTGGGTGTAAATATGATATTTTGTGTAATTGTTAATCTTTGTTTTTAAAAGTGATTTGCATGTTAATGGTCTACTTTGTGAATGTATGAGATATTTTGTGTAAATGACACGTTTTGTGTGTAACTGTCATATTTTGTGCAAATGTCATCTTTTGTGGGTAAAAGGTATGTTCTTTGTTCAAATGTGTGCATTTCATGCAGTATATTTAATTTTGTGTATTTTTAGTTTTATAGAAGTGTCATTTCTGTGTGTTTGGCAATAAATTATTAGTATAACTTATGAAAGTGAATGAAAGACCCAATTTATGTCTCAGAATAAGTAGTATCTTAAATTAGTAGCTATTATTTAGGCTGAGCTTATTTCAATGTGACATAAGCACCTTCGTATAACACTCAAAATGCCAACAACTTAGTAAAGCTAGATGGATATTTAATCATGTGATAACAATACTAGGCTTGGAGTTCAGTGATGAATTTGGTGTGTCTATACGGGCTATATGAATTAACAACAAAAATGCAATTGAATGATAATAATTTGTTGGGATTATACAAACGTCATTTGTTGGTTTACTGGGATCTATCTTGCTAATGGCTCTCAATACAGTTTAAGGATTAATGTTGAATAACTTACAACTGACTAATGACAATAATGTTGTCAAAATCAGGATATTTGGTTGTGAAGAGTTTAACGCAATATATATATGTATGTATGTTTGTACTTATGAGTAACTGTTTCAACCAACCAACAGTAATGTAAACAGGCACAACTGTATTGTGTCTGTTTACATGACTGTTGCTTTGAAACAGGAAAGCTGATTTTTTGGAGCAAAATTTGTTTTGTGTGTATTTTTCACGGTCTGCAAATGACTAACCCATAAACAGAAGTGGGTTCTATCTTGCTGAGTTGCCAGGTGAATGATCCTGTAAAATTACCGTACGACATTTAGGCAAAAGCTTATTGATGTTCTAGATTAATGTGTTTGCTTTTGCTTGTTTCAATTCTTTTACAAAAGATTCTACAAAACCTCTTCTTTAAATTGTGCGAAGTCCGTAAAAATTCCAATGGGTCAATTAAATACTGTTTTGTAAGAGGTGGGAAAATAATAGCTAAGAAGTCTGACACTGGGAAAACCTATGAAATAACCACTGAGGTGCACCTCAGATATTTCTGAGGTGCACCACCGACCTGAGGTGCACCTCAGGTCGGCCGGTCGGACAGCACGCAGGACTTGTGATGCTGTGGTACCGGGTTCGATCCCGGGCGCCGGGGAGAAACAATGGGCAGAGTTTCTTTCACCCTATGCCCCTGTTACCTAGCAGTAAAATAGGTACCTGGGTGTTAGTCAGCTGTCACGGGCTGCTTCCGGGGGGTGGAGACCAGGTCGAGGGCCGGGCCGCGGGGACACTAAGGCCCCGAAATCATCTCAAGACAAGCTCAAGATGTCCTCTGCTCTTCACTGGTTCTATTCTGCATTTTCTTCCATATCGTTCACTCCAGTACGTTGTTATTTTACTGTGTAGATTTGGTACGTGGCCCTCCAGTATCTTCCAGGTGTATATTATTTCATATCTCTCTCGTCTTCTTTCTAGTGAGTACATTTGGAGAGCTTTGAGACGAACCCAATAATTTAGGTGCTTTATTGCGTCTATGCGTGCCGTATATGTTCTCTGTATTCCCTCTATTTCAGCAATCTCTCCTGCTCTGAAGGGGGAAGTGAGTACTGTGCAGCACTCAAGACAGGACAACACAAGTGCCTTGAAGAGTACAACCATTGTGATGGGATCCCTGGATTTGAAAGTTCTCGTAATCCATCCTATCATTTTTCTGGCTGTCGCAATATTTGCTTGGTTATGCTCCTTAAACGTTAGGTCGTCTTATCTTCCTATTATGAGAGTAGATTCAAAGAAGCAAAGGGAAACATAAAAAGCCCATGGATAGCCATCTCTAACATCCTAGGATCTAAAAGCCCATGGATAGCCATCTCTAACATCTAAACAGCAATCACATAGCAAGCAGATAAAACTCTCCAAAGATGGTTATACACCTGCAACAGATTTAGAAACGGCAACAGAATTTAATAGCTTCTTTTCAACAGTTAGTGTTAACCTAGCTAGAAAAATCCTACGGACCCAGACACATGTTACAGGCAGCTATCCAAACTCTCTTCGCCTTCTGCTAGTCAGCCCAACAGATGTTATATCCATTATTAACTCGCTAAAAACCAAATCTGGGAACATTAATGAAATACCTACTATGGTATACATGAGTGCCGCCCATGCCCTTGCACCACCCATAGTTCTGCTATTCAACAACTCTCTAGAGTGTCATACATTCCCTGATATCCTTAAAAAGAACGAGTTACGCTAGTTCATAATGGAGGCAGTACGGCAAACATTTCCCGACCAATATCAAATCTTCCTATATTATCAAAATATTTGAACAAAATATTTATAAACAGTTCTACTCCTACCTCGTAAAATTCAACATACTAAGTCCATGCAAGTTTGGCTTCCGTTCCCAAAAAAGTACCAATGAATCAATTATTAGTCTGATTGATATCATTTTCACAGTCCTTGACAAATAAAAGAATTCCCGATTGAACTCTTCAATGGCCTGAGAAATGCCTTTGATACTGTTAACCATAATTACCTCCGACTTAAACTTCACCATTATGGAATCAGAGGCCTTGCTCCGAACTATATTCGATCTTATCTTAGTGACAGACATCAATATGTAGCTATCAATGATATAATCTCCCCTACTCTACCATTAACTGTAGGAGTACCCTAGGGCAGCATCCTAGGATATCTCCATTTACTTATAAACGTCAATGGTCTTCCTAATGCCGCTTACATTCTTAAACCTATATATTTTTTGCAGACGATACTACCCTCATCTACTCAGACCCCAACCCACACACATTAAATAATGTTGTAAATAATTATTATAAAAAAAGTCCACTTATAGATGTAAACCAATAAACTCACACTAAACATAAAAAAGACTTACTACATCATATTTGTAGTAGGAATTAAATGCAATAAAGTTTCAGATAGATAATTTTAACATCAGCAATAAATATGATGGAAAGTTCCTTGGCCTATACCTAGATAACAGACTCAACTTCAGCACCCATATACAACACATAACAAAGAAAGTCTCAAAAACAGTTGGCATACTCTCTAAAATCAGATATTATGTTCCAAAGTCTGCTCTCCTCTCACTACACAACGCTCTAATCTATCCCTATCTTACATATGATATCTGTGCATGGGGTTCAACAACTGCAAACTCTTCCTGGACAGATGTAGCAGAACCCATAATCATGACACCAGAAATAAATATCTCTTTGATATCCCCCCAGAGTCAGACTTAATCAGTGTAAACACTCTATGCAAATAAAAGGACCTAGTCTATGGAACTCACTCCCTAACGAATTTAAAAGCTGTAAACGTTTGCCCTATCCTGAAATAAAGCCAAAAAGTAACTAATTTTATCCTCATAAAATCACCTCCCTTTGTGGGGCCACATGAGCAACACAAGTGAACAAAAGTTTGAATGGTCCCCCAAGCCAATATGCAACAGAAAACTCCACACCCCAGAAGGATTCGAACCCAGACAGCCAGGAGCACTATAAACCATTACCTACCCGGTTCTTTAACCATTCGACCAACCGTGACAGTATGGTTAAAGAACCAGGTACCCTATGGTGCATAGTACTACTGGCTATCTGGGTGCGAAGCCTTCTGGGGTGTGGAGTTGTCAGTTGCAAATTGGCTTCGGGACCATTCAAGCTTGTTTGCATTTGTGTTGTTCACGTGGCCCTAAGAAGTGAGGTGATTCAATGAAATATCTATGCACAAGCTTACCACCAAGTGCTGTCGGGATGTTGGGAAAATAGCCTCGGCCAGCAATGTCTTTTGTACAGTCACGGCTGGTCGAGTGGTTAAAGAACCGGGTACGCCATGATACATAGTGCACCTGGCTGTCTAGATTCGAATCCTTCTGGGATGTGGAGTTTTCAGTTGATGTCTGGGTTGCGGGAGATTATTTCTCATTTGGATGCATTGAAAATGTATATATATATATATATATATATATATATATATATATATATATATATATATATATATATATATATATATATTAGTATATTTTGGTAGCAGTCTTTCCTGTAGACATATTTTATTAAATATGACCGAAAAAGTAAGATTAATAATTCTAACACGAATTTTCTCAATCTTTCGTACATTATGCTTCACTGTTGGAGGTAAATCAAAAATCACTTCTCCAAAATTCATTTTTATTTCTAGTCTGACGCGACACGGGCGCGTTTCGTAAAACTTATTACATTTTCAAAGACTTCACAAATACACAACTGATTAGAACTTGCGTTTCCCTGATTTTATATCTACATTTGAGTGAGGTGGGAAGGGTGATGTGGCATTACATTTGAGTAAGGTGGGAAGGATGATGTGGCATTAGAGGATATTAATAGGGTATTAAAAGTATCAACACAAGACAGAACACGAAACAATGGATATTGAATAGAAGTGTTTGTAGAAAGCCTATTGGTCCATATTTCTTGATGCTTCTATATTGGAGCGGAGTCTTGAGGTGGGTAGAATATAGTTGTGCAATAATTGGCTGTTGATTGCTGGTGTTGACTTCTTGATGTGTAGTGCCTCGCAAACGTCGAGCCGCCTGCTATCGCTGTATCTATCGATGATTTCTGTGTTGTTTACTAGGATTTCTCTGGCGATGGTTTGGTTATGGGAAGAGATTATATGTTCCTTAATGGAGCCCTGTTGTTTATGCATCGTTAAACGCCTAGAAAGAGATGTTGTTGTCTTGCCTATATACTGGGTTTTTTGGAGCTTACAGTCCCCAAGTGGGCATTTGAAGGCATAGACGACGTTAGTCTCTTTTAAAGCGTTCTGTTTCGTGTCTGGAGAGTTTCTCATGAGTAGGCTGGCCGTTTTTCTGGTTTTATAGTAAATCGTCAGTTGTATCCTCTGATTTTTGTCTGTAGGGATAACGTTTCTATTAACAATATCTTTCAGGACCCTTTCCTCTGTTTTATGAGCTGTGGAAAAGAAGTTCCTGTAAAATAGTCTAATAGGGGGTATAGGTGTTGTGTTAGTTGTCTCTTCGGAGGTTGCATGGCTTTTCACTTTCCTTCTTATGATGTCTTCGATGAAACCATTGGAGAAGCCGTTATTGACTAGAACCTGCCTTACCCTACAGAGTTCTTCGTCGACTTGCTTCCATTCTGAGCTGTGGCTGAGAGCACGGTCGACGTATGCGTTAACAACACTCCTCTTGTACCTGTCAGGGCAGTCGCTGTTGGCATTTAGGCACATTCCTATGTTTGTTTCCTTTGTGTAGACTGCAGTGTGGAAACCTCCGCCCTTTTCCATGACTGTTACATCTAGAAAAGGCAGCTTCCCATCCTTTTCCGTCTCGTAAGTGAAACGCAGCACG
Source organism: Procambarus clarkii (assembly GCF_040958095.1). Lineage (NCBI taxonomy): Eukaryota > Metazoa > Arthropoda > Malacostraca > Decapoda > Cambaridae > Procambarus > Procambarus clarkii. The sequence continues at coordinate 6,343,184 of NC_091237.1, read as the reverse complement.
GAACTCTGCTCAAATGCCTCCTTCAGCTCCTGCAGATGTCTGACATCAGGTACCTGTGTAAAAATGTCGTCAACATACCTGCAGTATATGGCCGGTTTCAAGTTCATGTCGACTAAGACTTTTTGCTCGATGGTACCCATGTAGAAGTTTGCAAACAGGACACCTAGGGGAGAACCCATAGCGACCCCATCTACTTGCTTATACATGTGCCCATCCGGGCTCAAGAAGGGTGCCTCTTTAGTACAAGCTTGGAGTAGTTTCCTCAGAATACTTTCTGGCATGTCAAGAGGAGTACAGGCTGGATCACGATACACTCTGTCGGCTATCATTCCGATTGTCTCGTCCACAGGTACGTTGGTAAACAGCGATTCTACGTCCAACGAGGCTCTTATCCCTGTGGCCCGTGCGCCCCGCAGTAAGTCCACAAATTCCTTTGGAGACTTCAGGCTGAAGGCGCAAGGAACATAAGGAGTCAGCAGGCCGTTGAGTCGCTTCGCCAATCTGTATGTGGGTGTGGGTATCTGGCTAATGATTGGCCGAAGTGGGTTTCCAGGCTTGTGCGTCTTGACATTTCCATACGCATATCCAGGTTTATATTCCCCAATGATCTTTGGCAGGTGGAGTCCGGATTTCTTGGCGTTCACAGTTTCGATCAGTTTGTTGACCTTTGCTTTTAATTCGGCTGTAGTGTCCTTCGTTACCCTTTGGAACTTAGTTTGGTCAGAGAGTATGATGTTCATTTTCGCCAGATATTCGTCTTTTTTAAGAATGACATATATTGGCGACTTGTCACCTCTCCTGACAACTATCTCCTTGTTCTCACGAAGGCTTTTAGCTGCCGCTCTAAGCTCGGGGGACAGTATGGTGCTTCTGTAGTTGCCTCGATTCTTTCCTCCTTCTGCAATAAGTTCTGCTTGTAAGGTATCTTTGGTAGTGACCTTCTTTTGTGTCTCGAGGTCGAATATGTCGTCCAACAGAATTTCCAACTCCACTTTCCGGGCCATTTCACTCGGTCTGGACATAACATGACAGTTTATGCCCAGATTTAGGAGAGTGACTTGGTCCTCAGTGAGGTTAATTCCTGCAAGGTTCAGGAAGCCATCTCTTGGTCGTGGAATTGCCATAGGTCCTCCATATAATGTTGTTAGTTTCTTGATAATCCTTGTTTCAGTGCTGAGGTGATGTTGGTCTGTGAGGATGTCGAGGCAAAGACAAAAAAACGCAACTACTTCATGCTACAAACGAGTGGAGAAATAGCAACATCGACCATAGTATCCGTACCCGCATTGAACAACACCTCGACATCCTCACAGACCAACATCACCTCAGCACTGAAACAAGGATTATCAAGAAACTAACAACATTATATGGAGGACCTATGGCAATTCCACGACCAAGAGATGGCTTCCTGAACCTTGCAGGAATTAACCTCACTGAGGACCAAGTCACTCTCCTAAATCTGGGCATAAACTGTCATGTTATGTCCAGACCGAGTGAAATGGCCCGGAAAGTGGAGTTGGAAATTCTGTTGGACGACATATTCGACCTCGAGACACAAAAGAAGGTCACTACCAAAGATACCTTACAAGCAGAACTTATTGCAGAAGGAGGAAAGAATCGAGGCAACTACAGAAGCACCATACTGTCCCCCGAGTTTAGAGCGGCAGCTAAAAGCCTTCGTGAGAACAAGGAGATAGTTGTCAGGAGAGGTGACAAGTCGCCAATATATGTCATTCTTAAAAAAGACGAATATCTGGCGAAAATGAACATCATACTCTCTGACCAAACTAAGTTCCAAAGGGTAACGAAGGACACTACAGCCGAATTAAAAGCAAAGGTCAACAAACTGATCGAAACTGTGAACGCCAAGAAATCCGGACTCCACCTGCCAAAGATCATTGGGGAATATAAACCTGGATATGCATATGGAAATGTCAAGACGCACAAGCCTGGAAACCCACTTCGGCCAATCATTAGCCAGATACCCACACCCACGTACAGATTGGCGAAGCGACTCAACGGCCTGCTGACTCCTTATGTTCCTTGCGCCTTCAGCCTGAAGTCTCCAAAGGAATTTGTGGACTTACTGCGGGGCGCACGGGCCACAGGGATAAGAGCCTCGTTGGACGTAGAATCGCTGTTTACCAACGTACCTGTGGACGAGACAATCGGAATGATAGCCGACAGAGTGTATCGTGATCCAGCCTGTACTCCTCTTGACATGCCAGAAAGTATTCTGAGGAAACTACTCCAAGCTTGTACTAAAGAGGCACCCTTCTTGAGCCCGGATGGGCACATGTATAAGCAAGTAGATGGGGTCGCTATGGGTTCTCCCCTAGGTGTCCTGTTTGCAAACTTCTACATGGGTACCATCGAGCAAAAAGTCTTAGTCGACATGAACTTGAAACCGGCCATATACTGCAGGTATGTTGACGACATTTTTACACAGGTACCTGATGTCAGACATCTGCAGGAGCTGAAGGAGGCATTTGAGCAGAGTTCCGTGCTGCGTTTCACTTACGAGACGGAAAAGGATGGGAAGCTGCCTTTTCTAGATGTAACAGTCATGGAAAAGGGCGGAGGTTTCCACACTGCAGTCTACACAAAGGAAACAAACATAGGAATGTGCCTAAATGCCAACAGCGACTGCCCTGACAGGTACAAGAGGAGTGTTGTTAACGCATACGTCGACCGTGCTCTCAGCCACAGCTCAGAATGGAAGCAAGTCGACGAAGAACTCTGTAGGGTAAGGCAGGTTCTAGTCAATAACGGCTTCTCCAATGGTTTCATCGAAGACATCATAAGAAGGAAAGTGAAAAGCCATGCAACCTCCGAAGAGACAACTAACACAACACCTATACCCCCTATTAGACTATTTTACAGGAACTTCTTTTCCACAGCTCATAAAACAGAGGAAAGGGTCCTGAAAGATATTGTTAATAGAAACGTTATCCCTACAGACAAAAATCAGAGGATACAACTGACGATTTACTATAAAACCAGAAAAACGGCCAGCCTACTCATGAGAAACTCTCCAGACACGAAACAGAACGCTTTAAAAGAGACTAACGTCGTCTATGCCTTCAAATGCCCACTTGGGGACTGTAAGCTCCAAAAAACCCAGTATATAGGCAAGACAACAACATCTCTTTCTAGGCGTTTAACGATGCATAAACAACAGGGCTCCATTAAGGAACATATAATCTCTTCCCATAACCAAACCATCGCCAGAGAAATCCTAGTAAACAACACAGAAATCATCGATAGATACAGCGATAGCAGGCGGCTCGACGTTTGCGAGGCACTACACATCAAGAAGTCAACACCAGCAATCAACAGCCAATTATTGCACAACTATATTCTACCCACCTCAAGACTCCGCTCCAATATAGAAGCATCAAGAAATATAGACCAATAGGCTTTCTACAAACACTTCTATTCAATATCCATTGTTTCGTGTTCTGTCTTGTGTTGATACTTTTAATACCCTATTAATATCCTCTAATGCCACATCATCCTTCCCACCTTACTCAAATGTAATGCCACATCACCCTTCCCACCTCACTCAAATGTAGATATAAAATCAGGGAAACGCAAGTTCTAATCAGTTGTGTATTTGTGAAGTCTTTGAAAATGTAATAAGTTTTACGAAACGCGCCCGTGTCGCGTC